>NC_041231.1:48729496-48749852 GCF_002837175.3 Physeter macrocephalus | reverse complement strand
AGTGTTCCATGAGCACTTGAGAAGAATGTGTATTCTGTTGTTTTTGGATGGAATGTCCTATAAATATCAATTAAGTCCATCTTGTGTAATGTATCATTTAAAGCTTGTGTTTCCTTATTTATTTTCATTTTGGATGATCTGTCCATTGGTGAAAGTGGGGTGTTAAAGTCCCCTACTATGATTGTGTTACTGTCGATTTCCCCTTTTATGGCTGTTAGTATTTGCCTTATGTATTGAGGTGCTCCTATGTTGGGTGCATAAATATTTACAATTGTTATATCTTCTTCATGGATCGATCCCTTGATCATTATATAGTGTCCTTCTTTGTCTCTTGTTATAGTTTTTACTTTAAAGTCTATTTTGTCTGATATGAGAATTGCTACTCCAGCTTTCTTCTGATTTCCATTTGCATGGAATATCTTTTTCCATCCCCTCACTTTCAGTCTGTATGTGTCCCTAGGTCTGAAGTGGGTCTCTTGTAGACAGCATATATATGGGTCTTGTTTTTGTTTCCATTCAGCCAGTCTGTGTCTTTTGGTGGGAGCATTTAATCCATTTACATTTAAGGTAATTATCGATATGTATGGTTCTATTACCATTTACTGAATTGTTTCGGGTTGTTCTTGTAGGTCTTTTCCTTCTCTTGTGTTTCTTGCCTAGAGAAGTTCCTTTAGCATTTGTTGTAAAGCTGGTTTGGTGGTGCTGAACTCTCTCAGCTTTTGCTTGTCTGTAAAGGTTTTAATTTCTCCATCAAATCTGAATGAGATCCTTGCTGGGTAGAGTAATCTTGGTTGTAGGTTTTTTTCCTTCATCACTTTAAATATGTCCTGCCACTCCCTTCTGGCTTGGAGAGTTTCTGCTGAAAGATCCGATGTTAACCTTATGGGGATTCCTTTGTGTGTTATTTGTTGTTTTTCCCTTGCTGCTTTTAATATGTTTTCTTTGTATTTAATTTTTGACAGTTTGATTATTATGTGTCTTGGCGTGTTTCTCCTTGGGTTTATCCTGTATGGGACTCTCTGTGCTTCCTGGACTTGATTGACTATTTTCTTTCCTATATTAGGGAAGTTTTCAACTATAATCTCTTCAAATATTTTCTCAGTCCCTTTCTTTTTCTCTTCTTCTTCTGGGACCCCTATAATTCGAATGTTGGTGCGTTTAATGTTGTCCCAGAGGTCTCTGAGACTGTCCTCAGTTCTTTTCATTCTTTTTTCTTTATTCTGCTCTGCAGTAGTTATTTCCACTATTTTATCTTCCAGGTCACTTATCTGTCCTTCTGCCTCAGTTATTCTGCTACTGATCCCATCTAGAGTATTTTTCATTTCATTTATTGTGTTGCTCATCGTTGCTTGCTTCCTCTTTATTTCTTCTAGGTCCTTGTTAACTGTTTCTTGCAATTTGTCTATTCTATTTCCAAGATTTTGAATCATTTTTACTATCATTTTTCTGAATTCTTTTTCAGGTAGACTGCCTATTTCCTCTTCATTTGTTAGGTCTGGTCTGTTTTTATCTTGCTCCTTCATCTGCTGTGTGTTTTTCTGTCTTCCCATTTTGCTTATCTTACTGCTACACAGGTATTTCTTGAGAGCCTCTGTTCTAGGTGTTGGGGGAGGCCTGCGAAGAGAGCAGTTCCTTCTCTACAGAATCTCTGTGGAGTTTTCCTTTCTTAGGAGCTTCTTCTCTTTAGCATATAAACAGACATTGTTTCTCCCAATTGAGCGACGGAGCCCCAGCTCGCCCGTGTGCAGAGGTAGCGAGCCCAACCCTTCTGTCCTCCCGGGCTGCGTCTCCCCGACGGTGCCCTCCGTGGAAACTTCAGCCTCTCCGGGCTTCTCTTTGCTAGTCTCCTGATGGTCTTATACATGTCTTTTTTTTTTTTTTTTTTTTCTGCGTCGTGTCTTAGTTGTGGCATGTGGGCTCTTTGTTGTGGCGCATGGACTTCTCTCTAGTTCTGGCTCGTGGGCTCCAGAGCGTGCAGGCTCAGTAGTTGCAGCACACAGGCTTAGTTGCCCCACGGCATGTGGGATCTTAGTTCCCTGACCAGGGATTGAACTAGTGTCCCCTGCATTGGAAGGCAGATTCTTAACCACTGGACCACCAGGGAAGTCCCTCATACATGTCATTTTGTGTTTTATCATTGAACCAGGATTGAAACAAGGTCCTATGTTGCATTTAGGTAACGTTGACTTTTAAGTCCCTTAATTTCGAACATTTCCCTATTATTTTTTAGTGCCATTCATTTATCAAAGACAAATTGTCATTTGTTTTAGCCAAAGCTGGAATGTTGGAAACTTTCTTCTGTCCTTTTGGTGCCATGGTTCTCTCTCACCTGTATTTCCTGTGAATTGCTAGTTAGGTGTAGAGCCTTGATTAGGTTCAAGTTGCTTTATGGAGGAAGGGTAGGAATTCTTCCTACCTGGTGCTGTGTATTTCCTGTTGCCTCATAAGGAAGTGTGTATAATAATGTCTGGTTGCCTCCTTATTACTGATGTTGTTGTGGTTGCTCACTGGCTTCAGGTGTGGTCAGCCCTGTGATTATGAACTTTCCCATCACTCTCATACTTAGTAGTTTTAGCATCATTGATGATCATTGCTTAGTTGTATTAGTCCTCTAGGGTTGCACAAATGATAATTTTCTCATTCTGTAATTCCTTTCTCATTTACAGCGGGGAGTTTTCCTTACATAAGAGCTTTCCCATATCAGCTAATTGGTTATCCTAAAATATAGTTTGTTTAGCAAAGGCAGGATAAATGATTGTTGCCCTTTATAGACCAATATTCAGAATAATAAGTTGGTGCCTTAGTAGTCTTAATCTGTCCAATGAGATTTTCTTTATATTAAGAAATTGTGGATTTACATATGTATGTTTATTTCAGTCTCTTGCAGTCATTAATCTTTTGGATGCTTAAGTTGTTCCATCTCAGGCCAATGGGAGACCGTTCTAGTTTGCTCCTCTCTACTTTCTACATGAGCCTACTACTGTGTCTGATAACTTACTTGCTTTCTGTCAACAAGATTTCACAATTCTTGGGAAGAGTCAGCCCTAGTTCTGAAGTCAGTTCTATAAGGAACCTTGTTTACTTTTAGCTGAAAATGGTGCTTCGAGAATGCAGTCTGGGTAGGGGTGCTCACTGCTGCTGGGATTGTTGTTTCTTTTAGAACTTTTCACGGGTGAGAGCTAGGAAATATTTCTTAAAGAGAAAAGTCACAAGTTCATTCATACCTATACTTCCAGTTCACATTTAAAATTATGGTTTTTACCTTTTTATTTAAAATTTTAATTTCTCATAAACTGAAAGTCTTAGCTGTTAATGACATTAACAAGCCTATTTTCTTAAGTCACAAGTTCATTCATACCTATACTTCCAGTTCACATTTAAAATTATGGTTTTTACCTTTTTATTTAAAATTTTAATTTCTCATAAACTGAAAGTCTTAGCTGCTAATGACATTAACAAGCCTATTTAACCTATAGTTTAGAATAAATAGTTTAAAAATAATAACCATGTTATTCCTGACAGTAAAACTACAAAGGGCTGTTTAAGATATTTTTGTTTTGTTTTGGTTGTTTTTTGTCCTTGAGATACAATCCACTAGGTGAGATATACAGTCAAAATAATGAATTTTCAGGTCAATTCAAATAATTCTTCACTTTGTACTTCTGTCACCAGTATGATATATAATTATATATATATTTCAATTTGTATTACATATTTTGGCATTAGAGATTTAGGGATTGCTTTGTGCTTTCTTTTTGGAACAAAGATGGTAATGCTTTTTTTTTACTGAAGAGTTACAAATATACAGAAATGTGTACAAAACATAAATTTCATGCTCACTGAATTGTCACAAAGTGAAAACCCAGGAAGCTGCCATTGGTTCAAGAGATAGAACATTGCCAGCTCACCAGCCCGCCCCTTGTGCCCTGTCTCGATCGCTAGTCTCTCCCTTTGCTCTAAAGTTATCTACTACCATACCTTTTGGTGCTGTGATTATTTTGCCTGTTTTTGAATTTTATTTAAATTGAATCATATTCTTTGGTATCTGGCTTATTTTGTTACATGTCATGTGTGTGAAATTCATCCTTGTTTTAGGTGTCTGTAGTTCCTTTTCATTACAGTGTCACACCACTAGTGATGGACATTTGGGTTGTTTGCCATATTTGGCTATTACAAATAAATCTTGTAAAAACATTTTAATGCACTTATGTGAACTTTCTGTTAGATAAAGCTAGGAGTTAGAATTGCTAGGTCATAGGGTATGTGTATGTTCAACTTTAGAGGATAATCTAAACTGTTTTCCAAAACAGTTGTATAAACTTAAAATCCTTTCACCAATGAAAGAGAATTTTCATTGATTTGTATTCTCATTAATACTTGGTATAAAATCACGTTAAATTAGTATCTACCAAGTTCTTTATTTTTAACATGAATGAGTATTGAATTGGTTATATGATATCTATAGAGGTGATTGTATGGGTTTTATTCCTATCTCTGTTAATAGGTGGATTATATCAATGGCAATTCTTAAATTAAACCACGCTAGCGTTTTTCGAAGTTACTCTACTTGAGTCATGATGTAGTAACATCTTTATAATGCACTGTTGGATTATTTTTGCTAATATTTCTTATGGATTTGTCTCCCCATTTTCCCCCCCATGACATTGAGTTCTTGAAAGGCCCAAGCCAGTTGTCTTATAGAATGTTCCACATTTGTCTACTTTTTCTTAGTATCATGAAATTTGATTTTCTAGTCCCTACATTTCTATAAACTGTAAATTAGGTTTGGAGGCTTGATTAGATTCAGGTTAAAGTTTTGTGTTTTTTTTTTTGTAAGACTATATCATAGGTGATGTTGGGTGCTTCATATTTTGTCATATCAGGAAGCATATGGTGTTTGTACCCTATTAATTGTACTTACTTGGATCACTTGATTAAAGAGGTGATGCCATATATCTCCATTGTGAAGTTACATCTTTTTCCTTTGCAGTGTCACTTTCAGTGCCAAGTTAAGTATACAATAAGAAAATAATTTGAAAAGTTATATGAATTGTAACTCGCTTGTTTTAACCTTTTTCTAAATTGAAATGCACAATTTTAGTTAGTTCATGACATGTTAATCAATGTATTAGCTGTCGTTAATTGCCATTGCGTTTTTCTCATTTCATTTTCAACAGATTAATTCACTAAGTTCATCGTGCTATGCAACATTATTATTGCCATTGCTGTTTTGAAATTCATCAAATTTTCAAATTTATTTTGCTTTTTATGTCCTAAATTTTTTTTTGGTAGGATAATCACATCTTGTGATTTAGTTGCTCAAAAGATGAAATCTTCTCTGAATTCTTGATTTAAGAATATTGACACTCTGTTATTCAGCCTTCTACTGAATTGGTTTTAGACTTGAGCTTTATGTTAAGCAGTAGATATATGGTGATTTGAAGCATTATTCAACTTAGTTCTCTCTGAACATTGTGTACTTGTGGAACTCTAAACACAGGACATGATGAACTGTATTTAGGGACAATTGTCTGTTCTGGCATCTGTTTTAGAGGTTGTGGTGTAGCGTGCTCCACTTTGGGCTCTTGTTCTCTATTAAGCTGCACAATTGTACCACTTCCTCCGCTGTCCCGGTGCCTTGCATGCTGTAGCTTTTCATTACAGGAACAACCGCACATGGCAAGCTCAGTCATGGTCCTTATTTTCCACAGTCCACATTTCCAACTTATAGCATTTTTGAAGAACAAATGATACTTGTTGCACTTTCGGGGATGTACATATTTTATGTACATAAATGAAATTGTTTTTGGGAATGTACATATTTTATGTACATAAATGAAATTGTTTTTACCTAGAGTTTTCCCCATGTAGCATTTATTATGCTTTTTTCTAATTATAAAATAACATATGGTTTTCTTTTTAAAAAAATATTTCATTTATTTGTTTATTTATTTACTTGTCTGAGCTGGGTCTTAGTTGTGGCACACGGGGTCTTCAGGTGCAGCATGATCTAGTTCCCTGACCAGGGATCAAACCCTGGCCCCCTGCATTGGGAGCATGGAGTCTTAGCCACTGGACCACAAGGGAAATCTTTGGTTTTCTAATTATGACAACTTAGCTACTTAGATTACCTGGAAATCCTCCCACAGCAAAATAAATATCTAGAAATGCAGGATAAAATGTAACAAAAAGATTTGTAAAATACTTAGATGCACGAGAAAGGGAAATTCTCAAAAGTCAGAAATGGGGAGCTGAAATCTGAAATGGTAAGACTTTGAGGCTCTCTGAGGCAGGGTAGGGTAGTGGTTATTGCTGTTAATTTTGAGATCTGGTAGAACCTAAGAACAGTAGATGAGGCCTTAGGTTCCCCAGTGACAGTTGGAACTAAGACTCTTGAAGAGCTATCCCTGTAGTAAAAGCTGAATTTTGCAGGGAGAATAAAAAAAGGAGCAATCCATTTATCTACACTGGGAGATAACAAGCAAGCTTGTTGATTTTATCTTCAGCTCTAGAAAGGTTAAAAAAAGTTTTCATATAAGTTTGTAACCACAGTTTTTTGAATTCATTAATGTTTGGAGTATGCATTTATACTTCTTCCCAACTGAGAAATTAACATAAAAATCAGACCTGGGTTGGAGTTCTGGTTCTGGTAGTGGTTGAGAAGCTTCTGCCAATAATGATAATGAATTTGGACAGAATATAAAAACGGAAGTAGGTAGAAGCTAGAGGAGGGGACACACAACTTGAAAGAAAGGAAGCTGTGTGAGCTGTGTTTTTAACTGGCTTATCTTCAGGCAGGTGCTCTGAGTTCACACGGGAACAGAGTTCAAGTAGAACCCAACAGTTTTCCTGGATCAAGGAACTGAGTCCCACCACTTAACTTCGTGGGACTTGACCTCCAAGCTCTATCTCCGCAGCACTGAGCAACTGTTGAAATTTCTGCTCCTCTTTGACCTCTCACTCACTGCTTTCTGCTGGGGTCCAGGGAGTTTCACTCAACGCACACACACAGCCTCCAAGTTAGCCAAGGACCTCAGAAACTTTTGGAAAAATTTCAACAATTATCCCATCAAAAATTTTTTTCTATCTCATTCTATATTTTATGTGTATATTATGTTGTATGTACACATTGTATGTGTTTTTGCATTGTATGTGAAATAGGTAATGTTGATTTAAGGTGAAATGTGATTACTTAACGGATGCTATCGTAACCTGAAGAGTATCCAGTAAAAAAGTAAACAGAGCTATAGCTAATTTGGTCAGTAGAAGAAATGAAATGCAATTCTAAATTAATAATCAAAAATAAGTTGGGAGGGAAGAGATATGGGAACATATGTATATGTATAACTGATTCACTTTGTTGTAAAGCAGAAACTAACACACCATTGTAAAGCAATTATACTCCAATAAAGATGTTTAAAAAAAACATTTTACAGCCCATATTGATATAAAAGAAATTTTTCTTTGATTAAAATTTTAATAAGAAATCCAATTAGTATACAATGCCTTTCCAAATTTATTACCAAATCAAGATTAAAATGTTGCTGTTTCTCCATTAAAAAAAAATGGGAAAGGAGGATTAAAGGGAGAAAGATCAAATGGGACAAATAGAAAGCAAATAGCAAGATGATAGACTTAAACCATACCACATTAATAATTACATTAAAGTTCAGTGGCCTAGATACTTGAGTCAAAAGGCACAGATTGTCATACTGGATAAGAAAGAGAAGCCTAGCTATATGCAGTCACATAAGCCATACTTTAAACATGAAGATAGACTAACAACATGGAAAAAGATATACCATGGAAACACTGAAAACAAAGCTGCATGGCTATGTTAATAACAAAGTATATACTAAGGGAGTTACACTAGAGAGAAAGATGGGTGTTTCATAATGAGAGTTTCAATTTATTAGAAAACATTAACAATCCTGAATTTGTAGGCACCAACCAAGAGCACTTTAAAATAAATGAAGGGAAAATTGACAGAACTTAAAGAAGTAGACAAATCTGTTGTTATTGTTGGGTAATTTTTAAACAAGCAAGACAAAGTCAGAACACAGAAGACTTGAATGATATGAATGAAATTGAAATAATTGACGTTTATAGAATGCTAATTTGAACAACTGTAAAATATTTACATTCATTTAAAATGAACACTGAATATTCACTAAGCCCGTATTGTCAGCCATAAAACATATCTTAACAACAAAGGATTAAAATCATTTAGAATATATTCTCTGACGATGATGGAATTTAGAAGTTAATAAGAGGAAATCTAGAAAATCTCTCAAATATTTAGAAATTAAGCAAAATACTTTTAAGGTAACTCATGTTTTTTTTTTTCCTCTTTTTCATCAGTTTCATGATTTATTTATTTTTATTGAAGTATAGTTGATTGACACTGTTGTGTTTCAGGTGTACAGCACAGTGATTCAGTTATACATAATATATACCTATTCTTTGTCAGATTCTTTTCTCTTATAGGTTATTACAAAATATTGAGTATAGTTCCCTGTGCTGTACTGGTCCTTGTTGGTTATCTATTTTATATGTAGGAGTGTATATATGCTAGTCCCAGACTCCTAAATTATTCCCTCCCCCTTTCCCCTTTGGTAAGCATAAGTGTGTTTTCTATGTCTGTGAGTCTGTTTCTGTTTTGCAAATAAGTTCATTTGTATCTTTTTAAAAAAAAAATTCCATGTATGAGCGATATCATATCTGTCTTTCACTTAGTATGATCATTTCTAGGTCCATCTCTGTTGCTGCAAATGGCATTATTTCATTTTTTTTATGGCTGAGTAATATTCCATTGTATACACATTCCACATCTTCTTTATCCATTCTTCTGTTGGTGGACATTTAGGTAGTTTCCATGTCTTGGCTATTGTAAGCAGTGCTGCAGTGAATTGTAATAGTGCTGCATGTGTCTTTTCGAATTAGCTTTCTCCAGGTACACGCCCAGGAGTGGGATTGCTGGATCATATTGGTAACTCTAATTTTAGTTTTTCAAGGACCCTCCATACTGTCCTCTATAGTGGCTGTACCAGTTTACATTCCCACCAACAGTAACTCATGTGTTAATGAAAAACTATGAAGAGGATTTAGGTAAATTTTAAACTGAATGTTAATGGACGCCTACCATGTCAAGAGTTTTGTGATGCTGTTAAAGTGGGAGTGAGAGGGAAATAGTCCACAGCTTTAAATGCTCAGAGTAGAGCACTAGCTATGAAAAGCCTAACACGTATCCCAGTTGCCTGGAAGGTTTGTTAGAATGTAGATTGTTGGACCTCACCTACAGAGTTTCTCATTCAGTAGGTCTGGAGTGGGGCACAATAATTTGTATCTTAATAAATTCCTAGATGACTTTGTTCTGCTGCTGGTTCCAGGACTGTACTTTGAGAACCACTATATGAGAAATAAAGAATGTTCTAAGTTCCAATTTAGGAAGTTTAGGGCTTCCCTGGTGGCGCAGTGGTTAAGAATCCACCTGCCAATGCAAGGGACACGGGTTCGAGCCCTGGTCTGGGAAGATCCCACATGCTGCAGGGCACCTAAGCCCGTGCGCCACAACTACTGAGCCTGTGCTCTAGAGCCCCCGAGCCACAACTGCTGAAGCCTGCGCACCTAGAGCCCGTGCTCTGCAACAAGAGAAGCCACTGCAGTGAGAAGACCGTGCACCACAATAAAGAGTAGCCCTCGCTCACTGCAACTAGAGAAAGTCCGCGTGCAGCAACAAAGACCCAGTGCAGCCAAAAATAAATAAATAAAATAAATAAATTTATTTAAAACAAAAAGTTTAGGAAAAGGAAAGCAAATTCAACCCAGTGCAATTAAAATAAAGGCAATACTAAAAAATAAGAGCTGAAATCAATGAACTGGAAAAGTAACAGTATATAAAAACCAGTAAAACCGGTAGTTCATATGTTGATAACTTAAACTTATTAAACTTGTAGCCAAATTGATCAAAAGAAAATAAAGAGAAAATACAAATAAGCCGGGTCAGGACTAAAAAGGAGACAGCAAGGGAGTAGATCCAGCACTCAGGTTACTAAGGGGGTAATCTGAATAGCTTTATGCCTACTTACTTGACAGCTTAAATGGACAAGTTGTCCGAATAACACAGCTTTCTGGAACTGATAGAAGACAGAAAAATTTGGAGAACCCTATGTCTGTGAATACATTAATAAAAAACCTTCAGCCCCAAACAGCTCTGGGCTTCTATGAGTTCATTGGTGAATTCAACTGCCACCCCGCCCATATATTAGTGTGTGTGTGTGTGTACACATATGTAACAGTATATACATTGATATATGTTTATATTTACTCAACATCACGTTTACTTAGCTTTATGAGAAGGTACAAGACAGGCAACATAGCATGAATGGTAACAGCGTAATTGGCCTTAAATCAGAAGGGACACAATTCACTGTCACAAGAAGATAGGATTAATAAATGGAGGTGGATTGGGGGGTATGATTTGGTGGTGGGAGAATTAGGGATCTTGTTTCTAATGGCTTCTGACAATGGAGTACCTCAAGGTCACCACCAGAAAGAGGTGGAGGAGAAGATACGAAGTTGTCATTTCAGAGATTGGGAAGGAGAATAAAGCTGCACAGAAACCAAGTTTGGTTTGTTTCACCTTAAATTGTTTATCACAATCTGTCTAGTTGTATGATGTTCTCCAGAAGATAGTTGGGTCTTTAATCAAGGGAGGACTTGAGTCTGTTGAGGGGAGATAGTGGTCATTTCCAAACCCTCTTGCCTAAGGCCTTACAGTTTTAGGTCTTTTCTGTTCAGAACCCAGTCTATGTAGGAAAGCGTGTAAAGAAAGACTGTGGGAAGGTGGTGGGATCATTGGCTTGGATGTTTAAAGGAATATTGCTGAAGGACTTTGAATAAGGAAGCTTGAGAGAGGTGTGAGTGAAGGTGAGAGGGTGTCTGAATTGGAGAAGTATTGGGGATACTTGTGAGGGTTCTGGGTGTGACTGTGGATGAGTCGGGGTAGAGGAACAGGTCAAGGGACCAAGTGATGAGCTCAAGGGACTGTTGTGTGGTCAGGGGGTTCCAGTGTGTCTCCCATAGGGACATCCACTTGGCTGAAAGCAAGGACAGGAGTATAGGTGGGGGGGGAAGGTGGTGAGCCAGGAAGGAGCCCGTGTCCTCAGTGGACAAGAAGCGTGAGAAGGGGGGTGAGTAGCCAAGGGCACTGAGGAGAGGACAGTGTGATAAGATGATGGGAGACTCAGAATCACAGGTCCTTGGTCAGGAGAGAGGCTCTGAGAGTGTCAGCCGGAGTGAGGAGGAACGCAGCCTCACCTAGCCTCAGAATACACCGGCTCAGGATGCTTGCTATTTGGCGGGTCAACAGGAAGCATAAAGAGACGTAGGTTTTCCACCTAAATCTCAGGGAAGACGATCTCTCTCTTCTTTGGATAAAGTGCTATTGATAAATGTGGCCCACCATAAGGACTTGCTTAGCAACAGTGCCGCCTGTGTGAGGGTTTGTGTTACAGCCAGACACAGAGCACTAGTCAAAATGTTGCCGGTGGGAAGAGCTCTTAATGAATTAGTTAACCATGTTTTTGTGAATACTTTGCTTTCTAAAACCTGCGTTTGAGCAGGATTTTCTTGTTGATGGCAATTTGTGAAAATGGTGCTAGGTGCGTTCCTGAAAAAACTACCTCTACCTTGTTAGGCTTATATTTGCCCCCACTTTTCACAGGTATCAAATGGCCCCACAGGGTGCTTTGTACCCCACTGCTGCCTCAGTGTAGCATCCTCAGCAGTTTCTGTGCTGAGGGGCTGTAAGACGCCATCTTTCACACCAGGCACTGCGTGACCGTTTCTGGCTTGTTTGAGGGCCTGAGCTGGGACTGTTTCTCATTTATAATTCTTCCTCATTGTTAGTTTCAGTGAATTTGCCCTTGTACCTTTCTGCTAAACAAACTTCTTTTTCTGTTACTTTTTGGACAGCATGAGAGACAAGTTTGTTAAATAATAAAGCAAGTGTTGAATAATATTCATACCTTTGTGTAGAACGAAGTGAAACGTTCTGGGTTTATTATATTAAGCCATGATGCTGAAGTGCATATCGTTTGGGGAATTGCCATATTTGAATCACTTTTGCATACAAATTAAACATCTCACATCAAAGAATATTTAAAAGGCATGCTTCATAATTTCTTATAGTGATAGAATTCATTTAATTTCTTACCTGACATATTGTAGAACAATTTTCAGCCTCTGTGTTTTCTGCTCTGACTAATTTTTATGCTCATTTTACCTTGGCTATGAACATACCTTTGTTATAATATTTTTAGGACAGCAGTTGTGAGGCTTATATATTTGGATGTGATATAATTTAGTAATCCTTGGGAACCTAGCAAAGCATCACATTTAATTTTCTGTTAGATGAAAGAAACATGGGAAGAGAATTGGTGATGGAAAGAATTGCAGAGAACACAAAATCAGAGCTGATTCCTGAAGCAGAAAAATGCAATTTAAAAATGAGCTTCCCATATATTTCTATTTGAGGAGTGTGGAAAAGATGACATTAAGAATATAGTGACAAGTAAATAATACTAGTTGTATATAGCAAGCTCAGAACTACAGTATTGGAGCTATGTCTTTGTGCCATAACTTTTAAATTATTATACATCAAAAAGAATTTTAATAAAGGACAATGGTAACTTGACCTCTTAAGAAAACATTTATGTCGTGAGCATGATTGTCTTCTGCTCTTCCCAAGTAAAATGTCATTTAACCCTCAATAAATATATATATATCTCCTTTGCCCCCCAGTAGATGCTTACATTAGATACAGAAGAGGGGACCTGCCACCGTGTGGCCATACCTGGAATATATGTCTGGCTTGGTTTCTTCTGCCTGGAATGGCCTCTCCGGAGCCTGTGCCCCGCAACGGGAGAGGCCACAACAGAGGGAGGCCCGCGTACCACCAAAAAAAAAAAAAAAAAAAGACACGTGTTAGGACAGCATTCCTGTTCTCGTCATCGTAGGTAGATTCTCGCTGGAGGCTTCTGCAGGCTGCCAGTGTCTACTTTGCACCCCTCTCCTTAGCCTCTGCCACCCAGTTGCCATCCATGTACATCGATGCTTGAGTCAAGAGGTGGGATTCAGAGGCTGATTCTCTGATACTGAGATGACATGAATTCTGTGTCCCTGGTGATTCCAGCGGTTTCTTTCCCTTTTTAAAAATTTGAGTAAGACTAACTCAAAACTATAAAGCCAGCAGTTTTTGAAGGCTTAAAAGGCCATTGCTCACAATGAAACCTGACAGCTTATTCATTGGTCAGTCTAAGTGTACGATATGGGGTTCCACTATTCTTTTCCAAGACGGAAAGGATGAATCCAGCTATTGGGGTGAACCTGTCATTTTCAGTATTAATTGATTTCACAAGGTGATAAGGAAAAACTGGAAAGTGAAGCTTTTCAAAGGGGACTATCATTCACCCTCCCTAACCTGTGGCACACTCAAATTGGGATAATTCACTGATGGTTTATTTACAAAGCGGTGATTGAGTACAAGGGATGGTGCCATTTTCCAGGGTTGGTAATAGTAGAATTGTTCTCACCTTTCGGTCCCAAAAGAATTAAGTGGGTTGGGGAATTCCCTGGCGGACCAGTGGTTAGGACTTGGCACTTTCACTGCTGTGGCCTGGGTTCAATCCCTGGCCAGGGAACTAGGATCCCGAATGCTGTGTGTGTGGTGTGACCAAACAAAAAAAAAAAAGAAAAAGAAAAAGTGGGTTGGGATGAATGTGGTTCCTGGAGCCCAGAGGAGATGCATTTGGGAGGCTGATTGAAAGGGGCAGGACCATGGATGGTGGAGTTGGCACAAGTGCAGGGGCAAGGATGGCTGATGCATACCTGGAATGGGCATCTCTTCCTGGGAGGGCACAGTGCTGTCCCCTCCATGATCAGAGGGTTCCAGTGTAGTCAACCTGCTGCTGGCCGGCCGGCCGGCCGGACCCTCCAGAGAATGGAGCTGTATCATGGCTCAGTATTGGCCTCTGTTCATGGCAGGTTGGGCACCCAGCAGTGGCAGTAGCCAGGTCAGCCTTGGGGAGTGGAAGCCCATGTTGTTGAGCCTATGCATTGCCTCCATCCTTGTCCCCGTGTTCTTTGTACATGGCCTCGTTGAAGAGCACCAGTGTAGCTGGTGAAAGATGCTGCCCGGCATCGCGGGATGGTTCTGCTCTTCCAGCTGACTGCTGATGCCCTCTTGTGGGCATTTATATGGGTGGGCTGAGAATGTCTTTACACTCTGTTCCCATTCCAAGAGCCCATCTATACCCCTCTCCCCCAGACTTTTTTTTTTTTTTTTTTAGTACAGTTGTTTTCTTTCTAAGTATTTGACCCCCTGGCAAGCCTATTAACTACTGCTTTCTGAGTTGGTATAGATGCCTCCCTAAGTCCATCTCTCTCTGGGCAGTGCACGTACATTTACCATAAACAAAATTCTGCCCGCTCAGAGGATTTCCTCTCACCCTTGTCCTTCTGGGCCACCTTGGTGTGGGACTGCACTGAAGCGGCCATCCGCTTTGTACTGGTGCCGACGTACCATGCAGATCCATGTGTGCACCAAGTCTGTTTATGCTTTTTCGTCCTGGCAGGGAGGAAATGTAGAACTCCCTAGAAAGTCACGGGGATGGGCTGAGGAAGGGAGAGGCAGCTGAGCAGTGGCAGAAGATACCACGGGAGTCCAAGCTGCCTGTATATGGAATGTGAATGAGTGAATCTGCTTGGCTTGGGCTCATATGTACCTTTTCAATTTTAAAATAAAATGCTACTGTGCACAACCAACTTTATGGTAACATCCAGTTCATGATGGGCAGATCAGGTCCCCAAGTATCTGGAGGCAGGCATTCAGTCTCAGCCAGGGCCCAGCAAGAAGCCAGGAATGGCTTTTCAAATGGAGAATGGCGGTTGGCAGAGGGGAGGGCAAGACTTATTCCCAAATCTGGGGCATCTGTGCTATGATTCTGCTACAGGGGCTTGCCACGGGCTTTCTGTAGCATCCCTCTCTGCCACAGTCCGTTCTGACAGCGATACGTCTGCTGGGCCTGGCAGACAAGCTTGGACCTGCCGCAGAACTCCTTCTTGGGCCCCTCTCAAAACTGGCAGCCTTATCAATGATCACTAAATGGTTGGAGCCTCTCAAATCCAGATGGGCTCGCTAATCATTGGACCTCCTAATCTTGGTGGGTAGCGCCAGGTGTAGCAAATTCTGTCTCACTTTAGAAGGAATGTAATCACGTGCTCCAAGACCACTGGATTCCTAGGAACTTCACCAATGTTACTAGACCGTGAACTTTTGGCAGGATTTATCTCCTACCCTCTGGCATGCAAGTTAGGATGCTGCTCACTAGGTCCAGTTAGCATAATATCGGTGTAGTGGAATAGCATGTTGTCGCGCAGAGTACCAAGATGATCGGGGTCCCTCTGGACTGCATTATGACAGAGTGGGAGACTTGATATAGGGGCAATTCAGCAAGTAGAAACAACTTTTGATTTTTTTTTTTTTTTCTAATTGGAATAGAAAAGAAAGTGCCAGGGGCTGTATTGATTTGCTTCTGTAAAGATGCCATATCTGAAATTGCAGCTACAATCAGCATCGTCACCTGATTAGATTTGCCAAAGCTGTAGTCGTTCTGCATGACCCGAGTGGGTTCTGCACTGGCCTAACAGGAAGTTAAATGGGCACGTGGTAGAAATCACTGCCCGGACACCTCTCAAGTCTTTAATGGCACTGATCCCTAATCTTTGATCTCCATGGATATGATTTGCTTTTGGTTTACTGTCATCAGGTGGGCAGGCAGGGTAGGTGTTCTAGTTCTAGTTGCTGCCGCTTTGGTCCTTCCTACTCTAAATAGGGATCTGTTGTGGGAATCCTGCTATAATTAGTATCTTTTTTCACTGTATGTTCTAGGCCTAGGAAAATAACCAGGGCTAGGTGTGTGGGCCCACTGGACAGATGTGAGATGGATTTGGTTAAGACCCCACGCGGCCCCTGGCCTTAATAAGCTCCTCCTCTGACTCCTGGAGTATAGTGGCACCTTAGGGCTTCAGAGGTCAACCCTCGTTCAGAGCCACTATCTAATAAGTTCAGAGAGTCTGAGCATTTCCCTTTCCCCACTGCTCAGTCATGGTAAATGGCTGAGGACCCTCTGGGGAAGCAGAGTGCTGGGACAGAGTCACAGCATTTACCTGTAGCCAATTTGTAGGCGTCTCTTTCAAGGGGACTTCAGCTTAGTCCCGGAGCTCTGGGTCTGTGAACCAGCTTGGGCGTGGGATCTGGATAAGAGGCTGTGAGTCCTTGTTACGGGGATTTTTGTTAGGTCTCTGCCCAAATAGACCCAGACATTTTCTTTTTTTTTTTTTTTGCGGTACGCGGGCCTCTCACTGTTGTGGCCTCTCCCGTGGCGGAGCACAGGCTCTGGACGCACAGGCTCAGCGGCCATGGCTCACGGGCCCAGCCGCTCCGCAGCATGTGGGATCTTCCCGGACCGGGGCGCGAACCCGTGTCCCCTGCATCGGCAGGCGGACTCTCAACCACTGCACCACCAGGGAAGCCCGACATTTTCTTACTATATGTCAAGTATCACCTTTGTAGGCTGATTTGATGGTCAGTTTACCACTGTCTCAGATTCTAATGGGTCAGAATACTCTGATCACCAAATTGCCCTGTGATTCACTGTGGCACTTGTACAGTTAAGTGCTGCCATTGGTCTTTGCTATCCCTAAATTCCTTTGCTCCCTCTGTGATCAGAGAACCCAATTCCATCTTCAGTGTGTCTTCCCACTGTCGTTTCGGACCTATAAAGGATCCCGCTGCAGAGTTGCTCAGAGGCGCTGGCGCCCCCCCTCACCAAGGCATGTTTTTTAGGCCCTCCCGGGAGGGGTGGCTTAGGGGGATGGCTGGGCAGATTGCACTTTGCAGAACCATTCCAATGTGTCCAGTTCCCTGAGCTTTCAGACTCTGTCCTCTGTAGCAGTGGTTCTCAACTTTAGTGGCTCATAAGAACTCCCGGGGGGCTTTAAAAATTCTCATGTCCCGGCTATACCCCAGACCAGTTAAACCAGAATCTCTGGGGGTGGATGCAGATAGCTGTAGTTTTTAAGGCTTCACAGGTGATTCGAATGTGCAGACACTGGAGTCCCACAGTAGTGATTCTCAGTGTGGTTGAGGCCATCAGCATTAGCATCTCTTGGCAGCTCGTTAGAGTTGCACATTCTTAGTGCGCACCCCAGGCCCACTGCATGAGAAGCTCTGAGGGCAGGGCCCAGCATTCTGTGTTTTTACAGATTCTTCAGTGATTCCGTTGCATACTAAAATTTGAGAACCGGTGCTCTGCAGTATGCTGGTGATATCCTAGCGTTTTGACCTCATTAATTAAAGGCCATCATTAAGGCCACATTTCAGTTGGTCAAACTAGGAAACTCCCAGGTGTTTGAATCTCTGGCCTCCAAGGTGAGAGGCATTGTGACTGTGGGCTGCAGACCTGCTTTTTTAAAAAATTAATTTATTTTGTTTAGTTTTTGGCTGCATTGGATCTTTGTTGCTGAGCGCGAGCTTTCTCTAGTTGCGGTAAGCGGGGGCTACTCTTCATCGTGGTGTGCGGGCTTCTCATTGCGGTGTCTTCTCTTGTTGTGGAGCACGGGCTTCCGTAGTTGTGGCGCGCGGGCTCTAGAGCGCAGCCTCGGTAGTTGTGGCGCACGGGCTTAGTTGCCCCTTGGCATGTGGGATCTTTCCGGACCAGGGCTCGAACTCCTGTCCCCTGCATTAGCAGGTGGATCCTTAACCACTGTGCCACCAGGGAAGCCTTGCAGACCTGCTTTGTTTTGATTCTCAGGGAAAATTTTTTTTGTTGTTCCCACCGCTTCATTCAGTACCAAGGTCTTGAGGTTCCTTACTGCCCTCTCTTGCAGGCTGGTTCACTTTTTATTTGTACATCCTTGGGGTACCAACTTAATGTGAATGGTTTCCTATGTGATAGCACACCATGGGTAAGCCCCAGAGTTTGTGTCTTGTTCCATTTCAAAAGGTCATTTCAAGGTCACAAAGATTCACCCACATGCCTGCAGGGTTAAAGTGTCTTGAATGCTTACCTATTTCTTTATTTTCTTGTTTTCTCTCTGTTTGAATATTTTTTAAGTTTCTGTCTTTGAGATTTCCTTAATTTCTTGCCAGTTCAGCTATGCATTCTATAAAGATATTTAAAAATATTTTATCTGGCATTTTACAATTACTTTCCATGGGAGGAATCTTTAGGGTATTTTGTCTGCCATCTGCCAGAAATGGACAAAAGAATTTTAATGATTAATCAGGTTTTGAACTACAGCTTTATTACAGATTTATTGCAGTTTGACATTGAATTTCTTAACCTGTATGGCAAGATTTATCAGTATACTTCTTATTCACAGCTTTTCTGGGTGATTGGTGCTTTGCGACACTGGTGTCAGTTCCATGATATAAATGTTGATGGCAGATCTTAGCTGCCACACAAATGGTCTTCTTCTACCCTAAGATATGGGTGCAGTAGTTTACTGACTTGTTTTGTCAGTGATTATTTTAAAATGGGAAAACTTCATCATTCCTATGTATAATTAGAGTGGTCTCTGTGAATTGGATGATTAGCGTTCTGTCTCAGTCAGGATATGACTAGCTAATGATATGGTAATGGAGACCATCAAAATCTCAGAGGCTTAAAATTCTCTTGCTGCAGGCGTAGGTGGCTCTGAGGGCAGCTGACCTCAGCATTCCAGGCTGCTTCCAGCTCATGTGGCATCTCCATTCAGCAGGATGCTTTCATGTTTCCTGGGGCAGGGGAATAGAGTAGGGAAAATTCCACGTAGGTGTACATACATCATTTCTACCCAGCCAGTGGGTCAGAACTACTCACATGGCCCCACCCAACTCCAGGGGAGCTGGGAAGTATTTTTGTGTGTCCAGGAAGGGAGGGGAACTGGACGGCGCAAGTACTGTTTACCGCTTTTGCAGGTTGACTCTGCCTAACTTAAGCATAAAGGGTATTTATTAGGGGAAATGAGCAAGGTCAGAGACTCCAAGAGGAGGTCTGGAACAGTCAGGACCTGGGAGCTCCAGAGGGCCTTTGGAGCAGGACCCTCTTGGAGTCTTGCTTGGGACCATTGTTAGAAGGAATGAGTGAACTTCAGCTGTTCCTTTATTCTCTGTCACCCGACTCAAGGTTCAGATTTCTGAGCAAGAGCTTTGGCTGTGGGAGGAGAGATGTTTCTGAAGGGAGCCAGGGGCCCTTGCAGGTTCCATGTTTGGAGGGCTTGCCACACAGTGCCTGCTTTGTCATCCCACAGACCAAGCACAGTACAGGAGAGGTGTTTCTTCAAAAGGAAGTTGGGTGATGTTAGGAAGAGGGGTTGGGTGACTGTTGACCAAAAAATTGACACATTCTTTTGCAGTTGAAATTTGTTGACATCTAATTAAAAAAAAAAAAAAATCCGGGAACTTGATAAAGTTTGTGTACCTACTGCTTCCAAACTTTTTCTATGGCTGTAAAAGACTGAGAAATCTACTATGCATTTTATTTGCTTTTCCTGACAGTTCATAATCTTTAAGAGAAAAAAATCCACCAGTTACAGGTTGTTTGTTTACATTTAGGCCTTGACAGGGAAGTGACAAGATAGCAGTCCTTACTTCTTCTCCCTGATTATT
The DNA here is from genome assembly GCF_002837175.3 of Physeter macrocephalus. Classification (NCBI taxonomy): domain Eukaryota; kingdom Metazoa; phylum Chordata; class Mammalia; order Artiodactyla; family Physeteridae; genus Physeter; species Physeter macrocephalus. Next base: position 48,730,138 of record NC_041231.1, on the reverse strand, counting down.
TACTTTTAGGAGTTCGATGCCAATTTGAACATAGTTACCCAATTAACATGCAGAGAATTAGGGATTAAAGGTTACAACTGAGAAATCTACTATGCATTTTATTTGCTTTTCCTGACAGTTCATAATCTTTAAGAGAAAAAAATCCACCAGTTACAGGTTGTTTGTTTACATTTAGGCCTTGACAGGGAAGTGACAAGATAGCAGTCCTTACTTCTTCTCCCTGATTATTTACTTTTAGGAGTTCGATGCCAATTTGAACATAGTTACCCAATTAACATGCAGAGAATTAGGGATTAAAGGTTACACCCATAGACGCTATTTTTTTTTTAACATCTTTTTGGAGTATAATTGCTTTACAATGTTGTGTTAGTTTCTGCTGTATAACAAAGAGAATCAGCTGTATGTATACATATATCCCCATATACTCTCCCTCTTGCATCTCCCTCCCACCCTCCCCATCCTACCCCTCTAGGTGGTCACAAAGCACCGAGCTGATCTCCCTGTGCTATGCAGCTGCTTCCCACTAGCTATCTATTTTACATTTCGTTGTGTAGATATGTCAATGCTACTCTCTCACTTTGTCACAGCTTACCCTTCCCCCTCCCTGTGTCCTCAAGTCCATTCTCTACGTCTGCGTCTTTA
>NC_041231.1:48727945-48729260 GCF_002837175.3 Physeter macrocephalus | reverse complement strand
CATAGTGGCTGTATCAATTTACATTCCCACCAACAGTGCAAGAGGGCTCCCTTTTCTCCACACCCTCTCCAGCATTTGTTGTTTGTAGATTTTTTGATGCTGGCCATTCTGACTGGTGTGAGGTGATACCTCGTTGTAGTTTTGATTTGCATTTCTCTAATGATTAGTGATGTTGAGCATCCTTTCATGTGTGTGTTGGCAATCTGTATATCCTCTTTGGAGAAATGTCTATTTAGGTCTTCTGCCCATTTTCGGATTGGGTTTTTTTTTTTTTTTTGATACTGAGCTGCATGAGCTGCTTGTATATTTTGGAGATTAATCCTTTGTCAGCTGCTTCATTTGCAAGTATTTTCTCCCATTCTGAGGGTTGTCTTTTCGTATAGACACTAATGTTAAAACTTTGATATCCAGACATCACCAAGGAGAACTTCTTACAGTGCTGCCACATTGCAACAACAGTTTTAGTTATTAGATACAGAATTTTTTTCTCTTCAAACAGGTTTACCATCTTTCTGTTCCTGCCTCTTCAGCCTTCTCTTGTCTGTCTAGTGTGTTTTCTCTCTCTCACACTTTTTAAACCAACACTTGTGAAAATGAGAACTTGACGTTTCAAGTCTACAGATCTGAAATGCAATACCCAAAGAAATCTAAGATTTAATAAAATAAAATTGAAGAAAGAATTATGGGGCCCTTCTTTTGTGTTTGGGACATTGAAAATGGTGTTCTAAGAAAGAAAAGGGCTGGGCAAAGTGGTATCAATTGGAATTCTCTGTTCATTTGAGATTGTGGAATGCCTCTTACTTCAGGGATTAGGGAGGAATACTGAATAGTATCTAATTTTAAAGACTATGTTGTTGTGATGGCTGCTGCTGTATCTCCCTTTGGGAATAGTTGTATAGGGTTTCAAAAATGTCCCTTTGGCCTAATAAAACACTGGGTCTGGAGTTTAATTCAGTTTCTATTTGTAGCTGTTAATTGTATACCCGTTAACATGGACATTTAAAAACTATAATTTGAGAGTCAAGAGCAAGCAAACTCTTTCTGCAAGTTCAGAATATTAGTTTTATAACTGCAGAACTTCTTACTTCATCATCTTCCTGTCTTTCTGCCTAAGAGGCTCAGTCCAGGGTATGTGAGATTGAAGCACATTTGACCTTTTATTTATTTATTTATTTTATTTTATTTTATTTTATTTTTTTGTGGTACGCGGGCCTCTCACTGTTGTGGCCTCTCCGGTTGCGGAGCACAGGCTCCGGACGCGCAGGCTCAGCGGCCATGGCTCACGGGCCCAGCCGCTCCGCGGCATGTGGGATCT
>NC_041231.1:48707626-48727768 GCF_002837175.3 Physeter macrocephalus | reverse complement strand
CATAGTGGCTGTATCAATTTACATTCCCACCAACAGTGCAAGAGGGCTCCCTTTTCTCCACACCCTCTCCAGCATTTGTTGTTTGTAGATTTTTTGATGCTGGCCATTCTGACTGGTGTGAGGTGATACCTCGTTGTAGTTTTGATTTGCATTTCTCTAATGATTAGTGATGTTGAGCATCCTTTCATGTGTGTGTTGGCAATCTGTATATCCTCTTTGGAGAAATGTCTATTTAGGTCTTCTGCCCATTTTCGGATTGGGTTTTTTTTTTTTTTTTGATACTGAGCTGCATGAGCTGCTTGTATATTTTGGAGATTAATCCTTTGTCAGCTGCTTCATTTGCAAGTATTTTCTCCCATTCTGAGGGTTGTCTTTTCGTATAGACACTAATGTTAAAACTTTGATATCCAGACATCACCAAGGAGAACTTCTTACAGTGCTGCCACATTGCAACAACAGTTTTAGTTATTAGATACAGAATTTTTTTCTCTTCAAACAGGTTTACCATCTTTCTGTTCCTGCCTCTTCAGCCTTCTCTTGTCTGTCTAGTGTGTTTTCTCTCTCTCACACTTTTTAAACCAACACTTGTGAAAATGAGAACTTGACGTTTCAAGTCTACAGATCTGAAATGCAATACCCAAAGAAATCTAAGATTTAATAAAATAAAATTGAAGAAAGAATTATGGGGCCCTTCTTTTGTGTTTGGGACATTGAAAATGGTGTTCTAAGAAAGAAAAGGGCTGGGCAAAGTGGTATCAATTGGAATTCTCTGTTCATTTGAGATTGTGGAATGCCTCTTACTTCAGGGATTAGGGAGGAATACTGAATAGTATCTAATTTTAAAGACTATGTTGTTGTGATGGCTGCTGCTGTATCTCCCTTTGGGAATAGTTGTATAGGGTTTCAAAAATGTCCCTTTGGCCTAATAAAACACTGGGTCTGGAGTTTAATTCAGTTTCTATTTGTAGCTGTTAATTGTATACCCGTTAACATGGACATTTAAAAACTATAATTTGAGAGTCAAGAGCAAGCAAACTCTTTCTGCAAGTTCAGAATATTAGTTTTATAACTGCAGAACTTCTTACTTCATCATCTTCCTGTCTTTCTGCCTAAGAGGCTCAGTCCAGGGTATGTGAGATTGAAGCACATTTGACCTTTTATTTATTTATTTATTTTATTTTATTTTATTTTATTTTTTTGTGGTACGCGGGCCTCTCACTGTTGTGGCCTCTCCGGTTGCGGAGCACAGGCTCCGGACGCGCAGGCTCAGCGGCCATGGCTCACGGGCCCAGCCGCTCCGCGGCATGTGGGATCTTCCCGGACCGGGGCACGAACCCGCGTCCCCTGCATTGTCAAGCGGACTCTCAACCACTGCGCCACCAGGGAAGCCCCATTTGACCTTTTAATGTCAATCTGATGATTTCAGATAAAGCCAAAAGAGGCCTGGCTTCACTTTGTCAAAGTTGTTGTAAAATGGGTTTTGATTTCAAAATAGTTTAGGAAATAGCATTACAATCTTAAATTATTATTAGAAATAATCAAGCAACCCATCATGCCCGTGGTTGCAGAAGGATAGTTTCTGTTAGGGTAATAGAACCAGTGATGGTGTAGATATGACTCAAACCATAATGATACTAGAAATAAGGATCCCCCCACCAATCCCCTCATTTTCCTTAGGTTTTCCAAAAACGCATACAATAGTAGCATAGTACTTGAATATCCCATTTTTTATCTCTTTCAGTTTCAATGTTAGAAGCCCAGGCAAATTTTTTTTTTATAAATTTATTTTTGGTTGCACTGGGTCTTTGTTGCTACACAAGGGCTTTCTCTAGTTGCAGAGAGCGGGGGCTACTCTTCGTTTTGGTGCGTGGGCTTCTCATTGCGGTGGCTTCTCTTGTTGCGGAGCGCAGGCTTCAGTAGTTGTGGCATGCGGGCTCAGTAGGTATGGCGCACGGGCTTAGTTGCTCCTCAGCATGTGGGATCTTCCCGGACCAGGGCTCAAACCCATGTCCCCTCCCCTGCATTGGCAGGTGGATTTTTAACCACTGTGCCACCAGGGAAGTCACAAGGCCAGGCAGACTTTTACAGACTATAGGACAAACATGCATAAGAACAATATCCACGTATTACTTGGATTTCTGAGTTGGAAGAAGAATTAAACAATCTCGTTTACCTTTTTCTGTTTAGTATTGCCATATTTGAATGTCATACTTAGGTCAATAAAAACTTAATTTTCTGCTTGGTATTTGTCATTTATGTGGTTTGTTTATTAATTAGTCTTACAGTTTTCCTTTTTAATATTAATATTTCTTTAAATTTTTATAGAACAAGTGGAAAATCTATACAAATAACAGTGCAGGGAAACATTTTTTGTTGTGTATTGTTTAGTGTTATTCAAAGTTAAGTTTTGCAAGTGAGATGTCATGTTGCTGTGGAATTACTGGCATAGATTATATGATGTTTGTCAGTTTACGAGACACTGAGCTCCAAAGCAATTTCTTTTATGCTGGAGGCAGTTCAGTTTTATTTCTTTAAGGGTCTGCAGCATTATAATGTTTTTAATTTCCTGTGATGCTTACTGATACAAAATTCCAGTGGATGATAAAATGGAGAAAGGCTATATGTCCCTGCTATTAATTTTGTGAAGCAGAAAGTTGGATCTGGATTTTGAATTTAGTGTGAGGTTGACTTGAAAAGAATTAAACCTTTTAGTTTGAGATAATTGTAGATTTACATGCAGTTGTAAGAAATAGTACAGAGAGACACTGGGTATACTTCATCCAGTTTTCCCCGATAGTGAAATCTTGGAAGAACTATTGTGCAATATTGCAACCAGAATATTGGCGCTGAGATAGTTAATGAAGAGAACAGTTTCATCCCCACAAGGATCACCCTTATTGCCCTTTATAACCACACCCTCTTCCCTCTGGCTCATGCCCCTCCTTCCAACCCCTGGCGACCACTAATCTATTCTCCATTTCTGTACTTCTGTCATTTTGAGGATGTATGAATGGAACTGTATGGTCTGTAACCTTTCAGACTTGGCTTTTTTTTTCTTAACGTAATTCTCTGGCTATTCATCCTGGTTGTTGCACGTGTTAACAGTTTGTTACTTTTTTATTTTAAATGATTTTTTTTGATGTGGACCATTTTTAAAGTCTTTACTGAACCTGTTACAACATTGCTTCTGTTTTATGTCATGGCCCTCTGGCTGCGAGGCATTTGGGACCCCAGCTCCCCGACCAGGGATTGAACCCGCACCCCCTGCATTGGTAGGCGAAGTCCCAACCACTAGACTGCCAGGGGAAGTCCCAACAGTTTGTTACTTTTTATTGCTTAATAGTATTCCTTACTATGGCTGTACCACGGTTTATTTAACCATTTACCTGATGAAAGATACCTGGATTATTTCCAGTTTGGTTAGTTACAAATAAAGCTGTTGTAAAATTGATGTACAGATTTTTATGTGGATGAAAGTCTTCATTTCTCTGGGATAAATGCTGATGAGTTTCTGGGTTCTTTGGTAGCTGCATGTTTAGTGGTTCATTTGTTTTTTTAGAGAAACTGCCAAACTATTTTCCAGCCTTCCTGTACCATTTTACATCCCCACCAGCAATGGTATGAGTGATCCAGTTTCTCTCCATCGTCAGCAGCAGGTGGTATTGTCACTCTATTTTATTTTTGCGATTCGGATAGGTGTGTAGTGATATCTCATTGTGGTTTTAATTTGCATTTCCCTAATAGCCAATGATGGTGAACATCTTTTCATGTGCTTATCTGCCAGTTGTATAGCTTCTTTGGTACAGTGTCTCTGTGCTTTTGGTATCAAATCTGCTCTTTACCTAGATTCTGAAGACTTTATCTTATTTTTTTACTTCTCATTTTCTGTTTTACATTTGAATCCATGATCCATTTTGAGTTGATATTTTGTATAAAGTGTCAGATGACTTAGGTTGAGGTTTCCTTTTTGTTTTTCCTGTGGAGAGCCAGTTGCCCCAGCAACATTTCTTTAAAAGATTGACTTCTCTCTGTTGTCTTGCCTTTGCACCTTTGTCAAAAATCAGTGGGCCATACTTGTATGGAGCTAGTTCTGGATTCTCTGTTCTGGTCCATTGATCTGAGTGCCTGTTTCTCTGACGATGCCACACAGTCTTGATTACTGTAGCTGTATAATAAGTCTTGAAATCAGGTGGAACAGTTTCAACCACCTTATTCTCCTTTTTCAAAATTGTTTTGGCTCTTCTGATATTTCTGCTTTCCACATGAATTGTAGGATAATCTTATGGATATCTACAAAAAAAATCTTGCTAGGAATTTCAATAAACCAAGCTATCAGTTTGGGGGAAATTGACATCTTTACCATGAGTCTTACTGTGTATGAACATAGTATATCTCCTTTTTGTATTCATTTATGAGATGGTCAGTCAGGAGCGGCCACAAGAGGAGAGAGAGGAGAGGCTCAGGAAAATAAAGTTTGTTATGTTTACAGGTTCTAGAGACAGGCATGGCATACAGGGCCATATGGAAAAACACCAAGGTGGTCAGGAGGCAGAAAAGGGGAGTGCTTAAGCCATAGCCTTTATTGGGGTTTCCACGGGAAAGGCGAGGCAGGATAAACACCTTAGAATTGGCTAGTCTGAATAATTTCAGCAGGTTTTGGGCTATAGGAAGAGTCTCTCATTGCGTGGTACCTGGTCCTGGGATGATGAAGGCAGAAGAATATTGTCTCCTGAGGTATAAGGGCCAGATAGAGGAGGTATGGCTCTGGATTGGCGAGTTTGCATATTAAAGACATGCTCTTCTGGGCCTTTGCTACCTCTAAGAATTGGCTGGCCCTGGGAGGGTAGGGTCATTCTCTCCCCAGCCAGAAAGGTTTTTTTAAGATGTCAAAACATCATATTGTACAGAAAATAAAATACACACACACACACACACACACACACACACACACACACAAATACATCTCTTCATTTATTTAGCTTGTCTTTGATTTTTTAAAAAACAACATTGTTTATATTTATATTATACATAATTTATCAGTCTAGTGGTGTCATCATTTTACCCATTCAAGTGAAGTATAGAAAACTTACCTCCCTTTTCAACATTTAACCTCCCTCATTTTTATATAGTTGTCTTAAATATATCCTCTGGGCTTCCCTGGTGGCGCAGTGGTTGAGAGTCCACCTGCCGATGCAGGGGACACGGGTTCGTGCCCCGGTCCAGGAAGATCCCACATGCCGCGGAGCGGCTGGGCCCGTGAGCCATGGCCGCTGAGCCTGTGCGTCCGGAGCCTGTGTTCCGCAACGGGAGAGGCCACAGCAGTGAGAGGCCCGCATACCACACACACATATATATATGTATATATATCTCCTCTAAATACATTTAGAACCAAATCAAGCATTTTCCTAACATTTACTTCAACCATCCAACATAATTTAGAAAACTTAATAGGAGGCGGAAAGCCAATTGTATTTACCTGTATTTTTGCCTACCACGCTTTTGCTTCCTTCCTGATTTTCCAAGGTTCTTTTTTTTTTTTAAATCATTTCCTTTCTCTTTAGAATCCTTCCTTTATCCGTTCTTTTATGATAGGTATGCTGGTGACAAATTGCTGTTTTTGTTGGTAAAAAGAAAAGGCTGAACATTGTTAATTTCGGATGGGTTCAAGGTAATACTAGTGGATGATCAGTAGGGGTTGAAGGAAAAGGAAGACTGTGTGCAGAAGTGACCTGCAAGGGCTAATGTGATGTATGTGATTCCTTTTTCCTCCTCAACCACTTTATATGGGGGATTCACTGTGTGTAAGGCAGTGGGTGGTGGGAGTTACACAAGGTGGTAGCCATGTATAGGGGAATACTACTCAGCAACGAAAGAGAATGAACTATATATAAACAACATGGAAGAATCTCAAATGCGTTTTGCTAAGTGAAAGAAGCCAGACAAATAAGAATACATAGTATATGATTCCATTAACGTAAACTCTAGAAAATGCCAACTAATGACAGAAGGTAAATCAGTGGGAGGAGAGAAAGGTAGTGAAATGGAGGGATTACCAAGGGAACTTGAGGAAACACTTGGGGGTGTTGCTATCTTGATCGTGGTGGTGATTTCACTGGGACGTGCGTATGTCAAACATATCTAATTGTACACTTTAAATATACGCAGCTCTGGAAGTTCCCTGGCGGTCCAGTGGTTAGGAGTCGGCACTTTCACTGCCGTGGCCCTGGGTTCAATCCCCGGTCAGGGAACTAAGATCCTGGAAGCCTCACGGATGGCCAAAAAAAAAAAAAAAAATGCAGCACATTGTAGGTCAGTTGTAACTCAATAAAGCTGTTCAGAAAAACCCACATCAACAAGTGTTCCTCCCGTGCATGACTATTGTGCAGCTCCCTGATGTGCAACTCCAACTTGTCCACACTCTTGTTTTACAGTACGGGACCAGTGATTACATGCTGGGATGTTGTAGCATCGTCAAATTGCTCTGAAAGTTTTTAAGTGCTCAGTTTCAGTTTTTAAACCTTTTAATTTTTAAAAAAATTTATTTTATTTTTTGTTTATTTTTGTCTGTGTTGGGTCTTCATTGCTGCGCACGGGTTTTTTCCTCTAGTTGTGGTGAGCGAGGGCTACTCTTCGTTGCGGTGCACGGGCTTCTCATTGCTGTGGCTTCTCTTGTTGCGGAGCACGGGCTCTAGGTGCACGGGCTTCAGTAGTTGTGGTACGTGGGCTCAGTAGTTGTGGCTCACAGGCTTAGTTGCTCCGTGGCATGTGGGATCTTCCCAGACCAGTGCTTGAACCCGTGTCCCCTGCATTGGCAGGCAGATTCTTAACCACTGCTCCAACAGGGAAGCCTTAATTAATTTTTAAAGTGAGATATAATTGACATATAACATTGTATTAGTTTTAGTTGTACGACCTAATTTTTTTTTTTTTTTTTTTTTTTGCTGTACGCGGGCCTCTCACTGTTGTGGCCTTTCCCGTTGCGGAGCACAGGCTCCGGACGTGCAGGCTCAGCGGCCATGGCTCACGGGCCTAGCCGCTCCGCAGCATGTGAGATCTTCCCGGACCGGGGCACAAACCCGTGTCCCCTGCATCGGCAGGAGGACTCTCAACTACTGTGCCACCAGGGAAGCCCCCTAATGTTTTGATATATGTTCAATTTAAAAACTTTTATCTTGTCACAGTAAGAAATCATCTTGTTTGTGCACCATGTTTTCAGTTGCACACACTGTTTCGGAGCAATGCTTCCACACTATTTATATACAATTTTTTCCCATCTCATTCTATATGTATCATTCTGAAACCCTTATACCCTACTTCATGGTCACAGTATCATTTGATTAGCCTGTGTTCTGGGGTATACATTCTGGCATGGAGCACATGGGATTTTCTCAGCATGAGTCCTAGGAAATTAACTAGATCTGATAAAACATGCTGCCGGATTTCAAAGTGGATTATACTGGAATGTTGGTATAATGTTGCCCCACTTGTATTTCTGAAGGAATCATTTAAAAGTTTCATGCAGTGTAAGAATTTTTCAAACTGGGGTGTGCTGGAGCATCCTAGGGATCTGGCATGGGAAAATCTGTGTTCAGATTCTGGCTTCCAAGTGGACTGGATGGCATGGGGGCAAAGCTGCTGCAGCTCTCTCAGCCTAGGTTTTCTGGCTTTAAAGACAGAGCAACGGTTCTCTCACAGAAGATTGGCGATATAGTGAAAATGCTTAGTAACTGATAAGTGCTGTAAGTCGGTAAGTTTATTTCACTAGGTGTATTTGTATCTTCGTCTGGGAGAGTTACTATGTTTTTCCTTCAGGAATAAGGCCCGTATATTGAAAATAATTTGGAAACCAGTTCTTAAAAATGGAAGATGAATTTTGTAGAGTGTCTTGTCTGTTACACATAGGCTAAAGAACCAAGAGATACACATGAAATAATATACTTTTTCCCTCTCTTTTCAGGCAGTTACTCTCTTAACCGAATTAATTAGGGAAAACTTCAGGAACAGCAAATTAAAACAGTGCCTTTTACCAACCCTGGGGGAGCTGATCTATCTTATAGCCACCCAGGTAAGGTTGTCTGGTTAACTCTGTTGTTCTTTGATGTGTTCTGACATATCATGGCAGATATCAAAATCAAAATTTTTTGATTTTGTCTCTTTGAGCACACCTAAGGAATTTAGGAGAATTTTTACCTCTGGAGGAGAGAGGCTCTCAGTGTCTTTCTGACTCTTCTTCTATCTCTCCTTGTCTGTCTTCCCTCTCCCCCAGTGCCTCTTTTTCTTTAAAGTGTAGGAGATTCTCAGGCTGTATTTTAAAACCGGTGGACCAGAGTCCCCAAAGTACTCCCTAGGTTGCTGCCATCTTTGTTTTTTTTTTTATTTTTTTTTCTTCGGTACGCGGGCCTCTCTCTGTTGTGGCCTCTCCCGCTGCGGGGCACAGGCTCCGGACGCGCAGGGGGATGTTTCATTGTCTTTGAGTAAATTTAGGGCTAGAGCCCTACCTAAAACTTGCAGTGCTCTCTGTAAGTATTATTAACAATGATACAGTGGAGCTGATTTTTTTTTTTTTTCTTCGGTACGCGGGCCTCTCTCTGTTGTGGCCTCTCCCGCTGCGGAGCACAGGCTCCGGACGCGCAGGCTCAGCGGCCATGGCTCATGGGCCCAGCCGCTCCGCGGCATGTGGGATCTTCCCAGACCGGGGCACGAACCCGCGTCCCCTGCATCGGCAGGTGGACTCTCAACCACTGCGCCACCAGGGAAGCCCTGCTGCCATCTTTGACTCCTTCATGCAAGAGGATCCTGTTGGTTCTCCCAGTGTAAAAGCGCCATTATTATTGAAAACACTATGTGTAAATATAGCTCTTAACATGGCATGAGAATTTGTGACTGCAGAATTCGACTTCTTATATTTGGGACTATATTGAATAGATATAGATAAATTATGAGTTATTCATTTCATGTGATGCTCTGAGTGTTTTAATGAGTTACCAGTAAGTTATAAGTTAATCAAAAGTTCTCTCCTTGTACTTATGTTTTGCTTCTAGAACTTGCTTAAATGTTATATAACCTGAGTATCCTTAGTATCTAAATTGACTTTCTGGATGATCATCATTTTAAGGCAATTAACTTAATTACTATAAAACATCAGTATTTAAAATCATTTAGTTCCATACTTATTATTGATAGCCTGTACAGCAAATCTCACCTCCTTAGTCTTCGTTTTCATAAATGTGTTGGCTATTCCTGGCCCTTTACATGTCAGAATAAATTTTAGAATCAGATTGTCCAATTCTGAAATCATCTTTTGAACCCTGCATTGACTATACAGAAATACTGCTGTCTTTGTGATTTTGAGTCTTCTAATGCATGTTCGGGATTGTACTGCATCTCTGAGGAAAGTATTAGTACATTTATGATATGTTGTCCTTTAATGCACAAAAAAATGGTGTTTTCATGTATTTATATTAAAATATTTTTCATTTAAGTTATTTAAATTATTGGGTTGGCCAAAAAGTTCGTCATCTTAACAGAAAAACCCAAATGAACTTTTTGGCCAACCCAGTATATTTCACTCATAAAGCTTTTTACATTTAGCTTGGTTGAGTTTATTCTCAGGTAATTTTATATTTTGAAGAGATAACACATTCATGAAACTAGAAAACTTGGAAGTATAGAAAGGTAAACAGGGAAGGGTCTCTTTTCTATTTTTGTCCCCCATCTGTGTAGTTCCCCAATAAATAACCATTACGATTACTTTCTTACTTATATTTACAGCATTAGTTTTGCACAAATGAGCGAGTAGAAATGTAGATTCTTACTTTGTCTCATTTTATATAGCAAGCAGAGCAACTTTTTTCACTTAATAGTTACACAGTATTAAACACAGTGTATGTCGATACATACACTGGAGCTATTTCTTTTTTTTGTTTTTGTTTTGTTTTTTGCGGTACGCAGGCCTCTCACTGTTGTGGCCTCTCCCGTTGCGGAGCACAGGCTCCGGACGCGCAGGCTCAGCGGCCATGGCTCACGGGCCCAGCCGCTCCGCGGCATGTGGGATCTTCCCAGACCGGGGCATGAACCCGTGTCCCCTGCATCAGCAGGCGGACTCTCAACGAACGCGCCACCAGGGAAGCCCTGGAGCTATTTCTTAATAATTAATATGGATGTCTTTCTCAATTAGTACTTAGAGCTCCCTCCCTCCTCCTCTTGCACTGGAACATTCTCTTGTGTGCTAAGTTTTGTGAAAGACAGTTTTCCTTGCAGTTCTTCAGGGGGTGGGGCTGGAGAGTTTATATTGACTTTACTCTTACCTTGGGCCCTGGAGGCCTTGACATCAAAGCTCAAATTTACCAAGTTCTGCAGGCCATCAGAATAAAAGCAAACTTCAGTGCTCTGTTTATCCCTTCATGCTTGCAGCTAATTTTTGGCTTGATTATTCTTTGTTTTCTTGTCAGCTTTCTGAGGCATTTTAAGGATACAGAATAAAACTGCTTTCCTTAGAAGAAAGGTCAGGTATCTCAGACCACAGGAAGTGTGGTCTGCCATCTTATCATGGGTGGGAGTCTAGTACAGTTTATTTGGGGAGCATGTGTCCCATTTTTTTTTTACCTTTCCCCCCAGCTTAATTGAGGTATAATTGGCCATAAACTGCACATGTTTAAAGATTAAAATTTGGTCAACGCTAATACATGTATACATCTGTGAAACCATCATCACAGTCAAGATAATGAAAATATCTGTCGCCTCCAAAAGTTTTCTCAGCACCATTTGTTACCCCTCCCGCCTGCCCCTCTCCCCACCCGCAGGCAACCGCTGATTTGCCTTCTGTCATATAGACTAGTTTGCATTTTGTAGAGTCTTATATAAATGGAATAATGCAGAATCATATTTCTATTTGTTTCTAAAAGTAGATCTAGAGAATCATTTCCCTTGGTTCTCACTTTAATTGGATGTAAGCTAGGCTGTTTTAATAAAGGGATGATTCTGTGGCCATGACATTTGACCACATCTTATGATAGCAAACCAGAAAAGGAAGTTATGTCCCTGGATCCACACAAATCACTAATGTTTCATGAGATGAGGCTGTTTGTGGCATTGTCACTTAGAATATAGGTAAACCTTAACATCTCAGGTCAGTGCTGACGTAGTGAGACTGACCTGAAGTGACTGATATATGTATACGCACACACACACATACATACGTACATACATGCATATCGTATATAATGTAGACACCTAAGTCCTGTCCTTTTGCTTCTCTGGTAACACCCTAAGGTTATAAGCATGAGAACAGAAGACCAGACTGTGATTCTGGCGAGGCTATTATAAGGCAACACATTTATAGTTTACGTATTTTTTTTCTGACTTTTGTCAAGGATACATACCACATTGAGGCCAGGTATTCTTATATTTTGTCTCTTTTTGTCCAGCCAATAATCATTTCCAGATGATCTCCTTGCTTCACTCTTGTGTCCATTGAAGTCTTCCACAAACATCAGCCAGAGTGAGCCTGTTAAACCCATGAGACTCTGCAGTTGTCACTCCTCAGAGCCCTGCCATGCTTCCTGTCTTCCTCGTTGTCACAGCTAAATCTCCAGTTACCTTCTGGGCTCTTGTGAGCTGCCTCCCCAGTCCCCATATGACCTCTGCCCTCACGACCCTCTTAGTTGTTTCCTCCTCCCAGGCGCACTGCCCTCCCCACAGTTCCCTGAAACTCCTCGTACCCTGATCCTGCCCCCACACCTTTGCATTTGCTGTTCCCCCTGCTTGCATTCTTTTCCCCCTAGATGTTTACAGTTTCTCTCTGCTCACATGGATCCCTGCAGAGAGCCTTCTCCTGGCCCTGAGCAATGTGAGATGGAGCCTCTCTGACTACAGTCTTCCTCTAACTCCTTAGCCTGGTGTGCTTTTCTTCCTTTTTTTTTTTTTAATTAAAAAATTTTTTTTATTGAGGTATAGTTGATGTATAATGTTGTGTTTAATTTCTGCTGTACAGCAAAGTGACTCAGTTTATATATATATATATATATATATATATACTTTTTAATATTTTCCATTATGGTTTATAACAGGATATTGCATATAGTTCCCTGTGCTATACAGTAGGACCTTGTTTATCCATTGCTATGCTTTTCTTTATAGCGCTCATCACTATCTTGACTTGTTTGTTTAATTAAAAAAAAACTTTGTCCCCCACCAAATGCCATTAAAACAGAACGTTTATCTTTCTTTTTTTTTTTTTTAATTTATTTATTTATTTATGGCTGTGTTGGGTTTTCGTTTCTGTGTAGGGCTTTCTCTAGTTGTGGCAAGCGCTCCGTATGTATATGGTACACTGCTAGTAATGACCCTAAGATACTGAAAGATTCTGTCTTTTAAACAAAGATTAAGTTCAGTTTAATGTTTTCAGTGTTCAGTACATTTACTGAATTCTGACTGGCTGGTAGTTATGTGGTGCAGGTAGTATTATTAGAGTATGTTGAAACTCTCCATTAATCAAAAAATCTAATTTATCAGGTCACCTTGTGAGAAGATTATGCCAAATAAAAGTCATTTTCTGAGCAATGGCAAAATACACTGATGATTACAAATTATTTCTTCATTCCTGTGTTATGGTCCTGTTCACTGGAAGATTAAGTTTCTGAAAGGAAGGTTAATTATAAACACCTCAATTTATCCTCTTTTGGCCCAGCTTTATCTCTTTGACTTGAAATGTAGGAAGCAGAACTATGAAGTTCAATAAACTAGTTTGTTTAATGGTTTCTTTTTTTTTTTTAAATAAATTTATTTATTTATTTATTTATTTGTTTTTGACTGTGTTGGGTCTTCGTTTCTGTGCGAGGGCTTTCTCTAGTTGTGGCAAGCGGGGGCCACTCTTCACTGCGGTGCGCGGGCCTCTCACTATTGCGGCCTCTGTCGTTGCGGAGCACAGGCTCCAGACGTGCAGGCTCAGTAATTGTGGCTCATGGGCCCAGTTGCTCCGCGGCATGTGGGATCTTCCCAGACCAGGGCTCGAACCAGTGTCCCCTGCATTGGCAGGCAGATTCTCAACCGCTGCGCCACCAGGGAATCCCAGAACGTTTATCTTTCTTGCTCACAGCTGTGTGGCTATTGTTTAGAAGAGTTCCTCGCACACAGTAGGTGCTTTTTTCCACTCATGAACTGCACCAAGGCCAATGGGACTGGAGGGGAATGAGCAGGAAGTAAGGCTGCAGAGACTGGCAGGGACGTGACCATGGAGGGCTCCTCGGCCAAGTCGGATGTCTGGGTCTTGATCCTGAGAGCAAGGGGAAGCCGATAAAGTTTTAAGAAGGGTAAGGGTGTCATCTGATTTAAGTGCCACAAAGATGACTCTGGTTTAAATGTGGAGAATAGATTGGAGTATGGTAAGAGAGGCTTCTGGATCCTAACGGAGAGTATGTGAAGCAGGAGCAAACTTAGGAGAGGAGTGGGCATTTCAGAAAAGAGAAGGTCGATAGGGCTGAGTGTCCAAGAAAGAGGGCCACAGAGTCCCCTGGCTTGAGTGACACGAAAGTCACCGGTAACCCAACAAGAGCTGTTTCGTGTATTTATTTATTTAACGTGGAGTGAGTGAGACCAAAGAAGTCAGACTCCGGCATGTTGAGGATTTAGGGGGAGGTGAGGACACTTGAGGAAGTGAATGTAAAGCTGAGGATGGTTGTGGGAAAGAGTGGAGGGGCGAGGGGCTCTTTTGAAAATGGGAGACAACAGGGGGCCAGATCAAGCTGGCGGAATAGAAGGACGTGGAGCTCACCTTCTCCCACAAAGACATCAAAAATACACCTACAGGGGACTTCCACTGCCGGGGGCACGGGTTTGATCCCTGGTCGGGGAACTAAGATCCCACATGCCACGCGGCCCAGCCAAAAAAAAAAAGAAAAACATCTACATGTAGTTCTCACAGCACATCTGAAAATGGGAGATGACAGTGAGTCTGTTCTAGTGGAAATGGAAGGGATCCCGTGGAGATAGGACCTCGAGCACTTAGGAGCAATAAGGGGTGGTCCAGATCCTAACGACCCTGAAGAAAGCAGGGTGGGAACGGGCTCGTGAGCCTATGTGGAAGGGGTGGAGGAGCCTGTCCTGCTGTAACCACTGGATATGGGCAGCAGCTGGCTGCAGGGGGAGGTGAGTTAGTAGTTCCCTTCTCATCACTTCCATGGTCTCCGCGAAGGAGGAAAAGTAGGTGAAGTGATGGCAGGGCCACGGGTTTGAAATACTGTGGTCCTTTAGGAGAGGGAATTGGTCAGAGAGAGAGACAGGCCTGGAGAGTGACGTGGAAGGTCCCTGGGCTTACTGATCCTAGGTCCTTTGTGGACTCTGTGTTCTTGGTGTCACCCCTCCAAGAGCCCAGCTATCTGAGAGCAGGCCTGGAGAAAACCAGCCACTGGCTCCCTCTAAGGTTGAGTTTCCCCGGGCCCAGCACAAGGGCACTCCAGAGGGTGAGGTCATTCAGGCCTTTGGCCAGAGTGATTAAATGATAGACCAGGAATCGAAGTGGCTGCCAGGGAGGGTAGGGGATGGACTGGGGGAAAGAGAAGGGGTGGGGGAGGGGAGACGGGGAGCAGAGTCCAGTGATGTTAAGGAAAGGTTGTGGTGGGCCTCCTGAATAAATGAGCTGGAAGGGAGGAAAGTTGTGTTTGGAAGTTGAATTGGGTGCTGATTCGCGATTTTTGAGCTGGAGCAGCTCTGGATGTTAATGTCTGATTTATGACCCTATGTGGAATTCCATGATTAAGGGTACAGTTTTAATGGGTCACAATTCTCATCATGGGTATTAAATACTTTTGGATCAGTAAGGTACCAATTCTAACATTTGGACAATCTTAAAGAAATATTCTAAGCAGAGCCGAATTTCTTCTGCTATAAAGAGATGATTGTTTTTCGCCTTTCTCTGTGGCCCCTGGTTTAGTTTGTGATTTTATTTGATAGGTTCCAGGAGTGTTCTTGCGGTTATCTCTCTAATTTGGTTCTTCTGTGAAAGAATTTTTCCTGATGTCATTAAAATCAGTGTACCCGCTAATCATAATTGCTGACTTTTATTGAGCTTTGTCTTGCTAGGTAGCATCCGGGGTTTTACTTGTTCCTATGGATTATCCGGAGATATTACTCAAAGCTGTGTGTTCTGTGCTTTCAAATCGTTACAGATAATGTCATACCTTTTAGGTAGGAGTAGCTGTATCATCACCTGCAGTTATCAGTGGAATGGTTTCTCTATCGACCAGGTCATACTGTCATTTCTTAGTTCTTTCCATCTAGCTACTGCTGAGGGGATCTTATCAACATCACATACAACATAATGAGAAATAGAAGAAATACCTTGTATGTACAGTGCAGTAAAAGACCCCTCATCAGGTCATAGTTGTCAGGCTGTACTTTCAATAGAATGTTAAGAAGTTTTAGGTAGTTTGTATATATGAAACCGAGCCTTTTTCTTGAAAGGGTTAATTTAATATCTTTTGTGCTATTAGCTTCACTGCCTTTCCTTCTACTTCATTTTAGGAAGAAAAAAAAAAGAAGCCCCGAGAATGCTGGGCTGTTCCCTCGGCTGCATACACGGTGCTAATGAGGTGCCTTCGGGAAGGGGTAAGCCTTCTTTGTTGTCCTCTGTAGACGCTTGCAATTGTAATAACCCTTCAGGCACTGTGTGAGGATTGTAGCCTGCAGCAGTGCAGGAGCCTGTCAACCAACCACTGTATTGCTCCTGAATTTAAGTAATCCCGACAAGCCACTGTGAGCCAGTGACCTACGGTGGATCAAGTGTAAAAACGAACTAACTCTCATTCACTTGTTAAAATGTCTTGCTTTTTAAGAGGTGATAGCAAATATAAACAACCTAACTAGTTCTCAGTAACATATATACTTAATCCTCCCCTCTCTTTGAAAGTTATCGATACAACAGTTTAACAAGCAAGGTATATGCAGAGAATTTTCTGCGAACCTCGACATCCCCGTGATTATCTTGTCAGGTTGCCATTTTGTGGTTCAGAAACGGGGAAGCTGCCACTAGTATCTGTTGATTTTAATATTAAGTAGTAGTTATTATGTGATATGTTTTTTTTCTTTTTTTTTCAATTTATTCACATCCGTTCTCATGCTGTTGTTAATGGCTGAAAACCAGCCAGCTAGCCAACCAACCAACCTGAATATGTAGCTCCTGTGTGTAATTGTGTAGAGGATTTAGTAACTGACCTAAAAGGTTGGCATTTTTCTGTTTGCTTTAAACCTTGACATTGTTTCACCCAAGGCAGAGCCATAAGCTAAAAACATTCCTTAAGGAATGAAAAAAACACACGTCAGAATAAACATCTTTCTTTTGAGTTCATTACTTCATGAGTTATATGGTAATGGAATGATGTCCCAAGTGTAGAAAAATCTCTGCAAGGTTTTCCCCTAGTGATCCAGAAAGGAGGTGTGAACACTTACCCGCCTGTAGGGTTAACTATGTAGTCAGTTGTCACTGTGGGATGTGAATGAAGCCAGTGTTATGTACTTTATCAGCAGTATGAGAATTAAGTTATGTTTATCTATAGTCAAAAGACATTTTTGGATTTATCATTCAAGGCCTCAAGCTAGGCACACCTGGGGGCACATGGTTGAAGAAGGTGGAATTTCTATTCATGCAGAGATCCTACCTGTTGTGGGAGATAAGATAAAAATATAAAGTAGACTCTGTCAAGTACATTCATGCAAAAGAACAAAATATAGGAGCTCAAAGGAGAAAGGAGTCTTCTAGGAATTTTTTAAATGGTGTAAAGAAATTTTTAAAACTTTGTGTCTTTAATTTATAAAACTTAGATTAATGCCTACTAAAAGATGATCAATTCTAATCCATGAGGTGGTATCCTTTATTAAATATATCCTCCCCACCCCCTCCTGTGTTTTCATTGGGTACATACTGTAAAGAATAGCGTTTGATATACATGTGTATTGTTAACAAATAATAACTGTAAAATAGTGATGTAGCTAATGATATAGTTTGTCTTGGTATGTATGACAAGTCTTGTATCTTTTCATTAAGAGGGAGAAAAGTCCAGAACTCTCTAATTTATGAAAATTTTATATGTTTGAAAAGCATTTAAGTGTATGCTTTGGCAGCATGTACACTAATACTGTCCCTATTAAATAAATTCAGAGGTTATCATCCCCCCCAAAAAAGGATTTCTGTCCTTACAAAAATAATTCAACTGTAGCAATTCTTTAGCATATTTGTCTAATGTATTCAGGACATAGTTGAGGTAAAAAAAATTTTAAGCCACTTCAGTGATTAAAAAAATTTTTTTTTAATGTAGAAAACTGTTTTCCCAGCCCCTACTGGTATTTCTGAAAGTAGGTTATTTAATAGTGAAATGTACCTCATATACAGAAGAGTATATGAAATGTAGGAGTATGGTTAAAAGCACACACTTTGACACACTTACTCTATTTAAAAAAAAAAAAGTGGGGGGGACTTCCCTGGTGGTGCAGTGGTTAAGAATCTGCCTGCCAATAGAGGAGACATGGGTTCGAGCCCTGGTCCAGGAAGGTACCACATGCCACAGGGCAACTAAGCCCATGGGCCACAACTACTGAGTCTGCACTCTA
The DNA here is from genome assembly GCF_002837175.3 of Physeter macrocephalus. Lineage (NCBI taxonomy): Eukaryota > Metazoa > Chordata > Mammalia > Artiodactyla > Physeteridae > Physeter > Physeter macrocephalus. The sequence goes on along the minus strand of NC_041231.1, from coordinate 48,710,167 downwards.
GAGCCTGTGGGCTACAACTACTGAAGCCTTCGTGCCCTAGAGCCTGCATGCTGCAACTACTGAAGCCCGCGGCCCGTGCTTCACAACAAGAGAAGCCACTGCAATAAGTCCGTGCACTGCAACGAAGAGTAGCCCCCACTAACTTCAACTAGAGAAAGCCCGCACGCAGCAACGAAGACCCAATGCAGCCAAAAAAAAAAAAAAAAAAAAAACACCCAAAAAACGCCAAGGTTGGGTCGCTGGTTGCTTAGAGAATTTTTCTCTCTCCCTCTAGGATTGCAATTTGTACTTTCTTTCAAAGAGTAAACACTATTCTGAGTTCGGTGATAAACTTTCCCAAGGTTTTCTTAATTTTTTTTTCTCGTTTCTTTATACTTTCCCAAGTTTTTCTTTGTAGTGTTTCCCTTTTTGAATGTATTGCTAAATATTATGTTGATTGAGTCTAAATGTTGAACTCTATAAATGGATTGGCACTGTGTTCTTTTGAGACTTAAGTTTTTTGCTTAAAGTTAGGTTGAGATTGGTACATGCTGGTTGTGTAAATTGTCTGTACCACTGAATAGTATGTTGTTGATGTGTGCCTCAGAGACACATGTGTGTATCAGTTTATACTCCCACCAGCAGTGTATAGGAGTATCCATTAACTGACATCTTCTTGAACATTTGATATAGTCAGACTTTAAGTTTTTGTCAGTCTGGAGGGCATTAAATTGTTTCTCAAAGTAGTTTTAATATGCATTTTCCTGATTACTAATGAGAATGACCATCTTTTTCTAGTTATTTTGGTTTCTGTAGTTTTTCCTGTTTTGAAAATGATTGTCTTAATTTTTTCTGTTGCTTTGTAGGAATTCTGCACACCTTCATTCCCACCCTCCCACCCACCCAGCCTATTGTTATAAAATGTTTCAAGTATTAGAAAAGGAAAGAAAACTATAATGATCACCTCTATTTACATCACCTAGGTTCAACGGTTAACGTTTTGCCCTCTTTGCTTTGTTGTAATATGTGTGTGTGTATATCTATCCATATATGTGTATTATTTATTCATTCATTTATTTTCTGAACTGTTTGAAAAAATTTCAGATGTCATGGTACTCCACCAATAGGAATTTTTAAAAAATGTATTCTGGATATTAATTTTTTTTTGTTTATGTGTATCCCAGATACTTTCTAATTTGTGTTTGGTCTTTTCATTTTCTTTACAGTGTCTATTGATAAGTAGAAGTTCCTAATTTTAATAGAAATTTATCAATCCATTCCTTTATTATTTGTTTTTTGTATCTTAAGAAAAGCTTCTCTACTCCAACTTCATTAAGATGGTCTATTACATATTTCTTCTAAAAGTTTTATTTTTCCTTTTTCCCTTTAGAAGTTTAATCCATTTGTAATTGTTTTGTGTGTGTGGTGCTATGTGTGGATCCAGTTTTATTTTTTAAAATAAACATAATCTGTTATCCCAGCATCACTTAATTAAAAGTCCATCTTGCCCCCACGGCTGTGCAGTGTACCTCTGTCATGTCAATGTGCATGTTTCTTCCTGGTCTCTATTTAGTTCTGTTGGCCTATTATTTGTGCCATGCTGTCTAAATTAATAGTATTTATTTTTAATAATTTAAAAATATAGAGGGGCGTTTTTTTCTTACCATTTTAATCTTTTTCATGAGTTCCTTAGCTTTTTTTGGTTCCTTTTTACTTAAAACGTTGATTCTAAAAGTTATATGCAAGTTTACTTGTTGGGATGTTGATTGAGAGTGTATATCTATGAATAAATTTGAGGAGAATTGGTTGATATTAGTGAAAATGGAAGGCATACTCAATGAGAAAACTAAAAAGAGAATGACACATTTGGTTTAAAAAACACTGGAATAAGATGATTGAAGTTCCTTTGAATTCTTGATGACATTCAGCTAATGTATTTAATTAATTGCTTAAGTTAACTCTCTCATATACAGCTCCCGTTCTTTACAGGTAGCATTTATAAAACATATTATGTACTGGCTGGACACAGGAAAGGTGAAAATGATTAAGACACTGCCCTATCTGCAATTTTTTTTTAATCCCTGGTTTAGTATGCCATTTATTGTTGTTTTGTAACTACATTTGCTTTTTTTTTCCTTTTTTCTTTGTTGTGTAGTTACTAAGACATTTAAGGCTATTAACTTTCAACCTAGTGTTAGCTGTATCCCATTGTTTTGACATGTAGTGTTTCCATTATTGTTATTTTATAGATAATCCCTAGTTTAAAATTTTATCTTGGTCCAGGGTTGTTTATGAGATGGTTTAAACTTTTTCAGGTGGGTGGGATTTTATTGCCTCTTTTTTCTTTTGTTGCAGTAACAAAGTTGCATTACTGTATAGATCAAGAATGTGGTCTGGGGCTTCCCTGGTGGCGCAGTGGTTGAGAGTCCGCCTGCCGATGCAGGGGACACGGGTTCGTGCCCCGGTCTGGGAAGATCCCATGTGCCGCAGAGCGGCTAGGCCCGTGAGCCATGGCCGCTGAGCCTGCGCGTCCGGAGCCTGCGCTCCTCAACGGGAGAGGCC
>NC_041231.1:48701257-48707581 GCF_002837175.3 Physeter macrocephalus | reverse complement strand
GGAGCCTGCGCCCCCCAACGGGGGAGGCCCCAACAGTGAGAGGCCCACGTACCGCAAAAAAAAAAAAAAAAAAAAAAAAAAGAATGTGGTCTGTTCTATTTCTCTTGTATTTTTTTAAATTGTGGTAAAATATATATATTATAAAATTTACCATCTTAACCTTTAAGTATATAGTGAAGTACATTCACATTGTTGTGCTATTTCTGTTGTTCTTAAATATATTGAGATGTTTTTGGCCTAACTTAATTGACTTCTTTTTTCCACTTTCAAAACTTAGTAATGTACCTTGTTGAACATGGGCTGTTGATTCTGGTTTGTACTCCCTTTTCTCCTCCCTTAAATCTGTGCATTGAGAGAAAAGCGGAATGGAAATTTTACTTTTTTGTTTTAATTGATATGTAGACTTCTTAGAAGACAATTTTAGTTTTAAATTATACATATTATTTCTGTTCATTGTGCATAGATAACTAGCTTTGCCATGGGAAATTCACACGTGTTATAAGGGTTTTCCAGTCAAATACCTTGGGCACTGGGTTAAACAAGGTTGAATAGTTTCGTTTGTTTGTATTTAGTACTTTTCAGAGCTTTTATTTATTTATTTATTTTTTCCAGAGCTTTTAATTACGAATCTCCATGGGCGCATATCGTATGCCATGTTTTCAAAGTTATTTGCCCACAGACCTACCTTATCCTGTGTCATGCTGTAAGATCCACTTAGGGAGAGGAAGATAGTCTTACACTGGGACTGTCATGAGTTTGTTTAAATAGTTTTCAGTAGGTTTTCTCTTTTTCAAAAGGTTACCTAAGAGATTATGACCTTGTTTTCCAAACAGGTCAACCTGTTACGATTTCTATAATTTTAACAATGGTAATAGAGATGTGAGTCAAATGCCTTTGATCTTGTTACAGATGTAAATGCTCAGGTGGAAAGAGGGGAAGTATTTAGAGTGAGAGACTTAGGGTGGAATGCGCAAAAAAAAAAAAAAAAAAAAAAAAGGAAGATCTGGTATAACTGTTTTTGTTTTTTTTTTTTGCGGTACGCGGGCCTCTCACTGTTGTGGCCTCTCCCATTGCGGAGCACAGGCTCCGGACGTGCAGGCTCAGTGGCCATGGCTCACGGGCCTAGCCGCTCTGTGGCATATGGGATCTTCCCGGACTGGGGCACGAACCCACGTCCCCTGCATCGGTAGGCGGACTCTCAACCACTGCGCCACCAGGGAAGCCCGGTATAACTGTTTTAAAAAGAGTGTGGCAGTATAGAAGAAAAGATACCCATGATGACACTGAGTCATCGTTTCAGAGTTGGGGCTGGCATTTTGGAGACCTTGAGCTGGGAGTCAGAGGATGTGGATTTCAGTTCCAGGTGTGCCACTCTTGAGTAGTTTGATATTGGCCAAGCCCTGGGGCCCCATATGATGTTTTGTATAAGGAAAGGTACCTGTGTTGGTTGATCTTCCACATGCTTCTGACTTGGGCCCTCTTTGACAGCTTTCCATTCCATTGCTTTGACCTATTGTAGACAATAACAAAGAGCATTTCTCCCCTTGGTGTCATTGCTGTATTGATCTCAGGAATATTTGGCATTGAACTTAGATGGCATATGTTCTGTATGTGCATGGAATAGGGAGGCTGAGAAAGCTGGCTTTTCTTGAAGGTAGTTATTTTTATCTGGGTAGGTAGCAACCTACTGTACATTGCACACAGAAGCTGGAAATAGTACCTAGAGTGTTTCCACATGTTTAGAGGAGATTAATTTATGCATTTGTATCTAATCAACCACCTCTTTTTTTTATAGCTTGCATAATAGTCTGTATATAATTATGGGTGCTGAACTGACACCTGGCATATGTTAAAACGTGAGGTTCAAAAAATAAATGGTTGGCTTTATTATTCATTTCTGAACAATAGCTTATTAGATAATTTTGATGTGACAAAATGCTTGTAAGAGGAAATTGAATTTTCAGTTTTAGTGCTTTTTAAAAAAAACTATTGGTAAATTGCTTGTATTTAATTAGAAAAAGATGGGGCTTGAATTAGAATGTATAGAGGTGTTAGCCATTATATGTATTATCTTTGAAGGGCTTTTAGACACTAGTTAATGAAAATGAGAGAGAAGTTAAAATTCTTGATACTGGATAAAAGTGAAAATGTATCGCTGTATTTTCTGTTTTTGTAACTGTCACAGTTTAAGCTTAATCTTCCTAATAAAGAATGTGTGTGCCATCAACATTGGGTTCTCTGCGGGTGTGCACAGTTCTCCTCGCTTTTATGTAGTGAAAGTGAGCAACATGTATGTGGAATAGGAATGATGCAGAGTTTCTTGTGTTTTTCCTTTTAATATCACTGTTCATAATATTTGGAATGCTGTTATTAGTAGGATGCAATACTAAGTATGGAGTTACCTAATGTGTCTTGAAGCAAACCTTTGAGAATGGCACAAAGAAGCGATCCTGAGTTTGCACTGAGTAGGGAGTAGACCAGCTTCCAGAGACTTGGTGGGGTAAGAGGCACAAAGTATGGTACGTTCACTGCTAGGGTGAGGTTTGTACCTCCTCTTCTCCTGCGGCAGATAATCTTAAGGGGGAAGCTCCACAGGGTTCTAGGATTTATATTGGTTGGGTTTCTCTGTAAATTTTCATGTTCCTTTAACTGTTTTATCCCATTATATGCTTTGTAAACTTAACAAATTCTACACCTCTTTTGTTTCTTTCTCATTTAATACTCCACTTGTTGTGGAGTCTTTATGTTTTTCTATTTATCTTTTTATTATTTAATGGTATTGTGCTTAGAGGGAGTGGTTGTATGTATGATTTTAAATCTTTGGTATTTGTGGAGACTTCTCTCATGACCCAGTATGTATATGTACTTGGGGGAAAAAAGGGTGAAGTCTGCCATTGTTGGGTGATGTGCTTTTTTTCTTACAGTAGGTCAAGCTTGTTAATCTGATAGATATAGATATAAATCTATGTTCATGCTGATTGTTTTTTGTCTGTTTTATCAGAGATAGGGATTTAAATTGTTTTTCAGCTTTATTGAGGTCTGATTGACATAAAACTGTAAGATATTTAAAGTGTACAAAGTGATGATTTGATACATGCATACATTGTGAAAGGATTCCCCCACTGAGCTAACATATCAGTCGTCTCATATTTTTTCCCGTTAACCTTTTTTGGGGGCTGGGGTGAGAACATTTAAATTCTCCTCTTTTAGCAAATTTCAATTATACTATATGGTGTTATCAACTAGAGTCACATTATTTTACATTAGATCCCCAGACCTTATTCATCTTACAGGTGAAAATTTGTACCTTTTACCAACCTGTCCCTCTTTTTCTCACTTTTACCTTTGTTTTTTGTTTGTTTGTTTTTTAAAGAATGTTCCTTTTCTTTTTTTTCTTTTTTTTAAATTTATTTTTAAATATTTTATTTATTTATTTATTTTTACTTTTGGCTGCATTGGGTCTTTGTTGCTGCGCATGGACTTTCTCTAGTTGCGGCCAGCGGGGGCTACTCTTTGTTGCGGTGCTCGGGCTTCTCATCGCGGTGGCTCCTCTTGTTGTGGAGCACAGGCTCTAGGCGTGTCAGCTTCAGTAGTTGTGTCTCGTGAGCGCAGGTTCAGTAGTTGTGGCACATGGGCTTAGTTGCTCCATGGCATGTAGGATCTTCCAAGACCAGGGCTTGAACCCGTGTTCCCTGCATTGGCAGGTGGATTCTTAACCACTGCACCACCAGGGAAGTCCCTTACCTTTGTTTTTGAAAGGCGTTATTGTTGGATATAGATTTATAGGTTGACAGTTATCTTTTTTCTTTTTCTTTTGGTACTTTAAAGATACTGTTCCACTGTCTTCTGGTTTGCATTGTTTCTGATGAGAAGTCTCCTGTCATCCTTATTTTTGTTAGGTTATGTGTTAGATAATCTCTACATAATGTGTCTTTTTACTCTAGCTGCTTTTACAGGTTTCTCTTTATTACTGGTTGTTAGCAGTTTGATGATGATGTACCTTGGTGTGGCTTTTCTTTTTTCTACTTGATGTTCATTGAGTTTCTTAGTGTGAATTATTGATTTTCATAAATTAAAAAAAATTTCAGCCAGTAGTTCTTCAAACAAATATTTTTTCTGTCTCCCTCTGCCCCCTTTTGGGATTCTCATTGCACATACATTAGGTTGTTTGAAGTTGTCCCACAGTTCACTGATGTTCCAATGCTTTTTTCTTTTTTACCGTCTTATTTCTTTCTGTGTTTATTTTGGATAGTTGTTTCTTTTTTTCTTTTTCTTTCTTTTCTTTTTTTTTTTTCTAAGTGTTGTGTCTTCACTAATCTTCACTAATCATTGAGTCTGCAGAGTCTAATATGTTAATCCATTTCAGTGTATATTTCATATAAGACATTATAATCTCTAGCCCTTTGATTTGGGTCATTTTTAAATTTTCTATTTCTTTCCTTATGCTTCTTTCTTTTTTCTTGAGTGTATGGACTGTATTTATAATAGCCATTTAAATACTTTTTTCTTATTCTGTCACCTGTGTCATTTCCCTTAATTAAATTTTCTTTTTATGAGTCATATTTTCCTGCTTTTTAGTGTGTGTGAATTTAATTGGATGTCAGACGTCGTGATTTTTATGTTGGGCACTTTTGTTTCTTTACAGTCTTTTAAGTACCTATGTGCTTTTTCTTGGACTCATTTAAGTTACCTGGAAACAGCTTGATCCTTTTTGAGACTTTTAAGCATTTGTTAGAACAATCCAGAACAGCCTTTAGTCTAAGGGTTAATTTGGTCACACCACTGGTGCAATCTCTTTCTTTGGACTTTCCTTGATGCCCTGTATTTAGGTGGTCTTTAGCTTATTGGTACACTAATTATTTCCAGCCCTCAGTAATTTCTGAAGATTGTTCTGCATACTCCTTATGATTTTAAAATTATCTTCCAGTTTTTATGTTATGCTGTAAGTTATAATTGTGTATTTTCCAGATTATTTCAGCCTTTTTATTGAAATATGTGAAGAATTATGTTGTGCTAGGTTTAGTGATTAACCAAATGTAATAGTTTTATAATAGCCTGAAAAAATGACCACACCGGGGCTTCCCTGGTGGCGCAGTGGTTGAGGGTCCGCCTGCCGATGCAGGGGACACGGGTTCGTGCCCCAGTCTGGGAAGATCCCACATGCCGCGGAGTGGCTGGGCTCGTGAGCCATGGCCGCTGAGCCTGCGCGTCCGGAGCCTGTGCTCCGCAATGGGAGAGGCCACAACGGTGAGAGGCCCGCGTACCACACACACACAAAAATGACCACACCTCCTAAAACACCTAACACATCCAGGGGCACTCTTGGTATCAGGGCTTTATTTATAAAGCAGTGATGTGTATATATTTCTCATCCTAAATAATACCTATTTAATTTTCTCATTGTTTTCTACTCCTTCTCTCTCTCTAGGAAGAACGTGTTGTGAATCACATGGCAGCAAAGATTATTGAAAATGTCTGCACTACCTTTTCTGCTCAGGCCCAGGGCTTTATTACAGGAGAAACTGGGCCTGTTTTATGGTACCTATTCAAACATTCTACCGTTGATTCTCTTAGGATAACTGCAATATCGGTAAGATGGAGAATCTTTTGGGGATATATTTGCATGTATTTAAATACCAAGCTTGAAGAACTGTGCTAGATACAGAGTAAATTTCATTGGATAGGTAGAAATCTCAGAGTAACAGTTGGTGAGAACAGTAATTTGATTTTCTCCTGAAGCAGGAGGACTGTCAGGAAATTCCAATAGGATCTTGTGTGACCATGAATTAGTTTCAAAAACTATTTGGAGGTGATAGTGGAAAACCATGGCAGTGGTTAGGGTGCAGGATTTGGTTTGCTATATTTCTAGTGTCCCTTGACTTTTCCTGTTAGCTCCCTCGTTCAGACTTTATGTTAAATGGGTTTATCATGTGGTTCAAATGAATTCATATTAATGTTCAAGCATCTGTGATTTTGCAGTTTCTGTAGGATTTGGTTTGCTATATTTCTAGTGTCCCTTGACTTTTCCTGTTAGCTCCCTCGTTCAGACTTTATGTTAAATGGGTTTATCATGTGGTTCAAATGAATTCATATTAATGTTCAAGCATCTGTGATTTTGCAGTTTCTGTATTTTTTTTTTAACATCTTTATTGGAGTATAACTGTTTTACAATAGTGTGTTAGTTTCTTCTTTACAACAAAGTGAATCAGTTATACATATACATATGTTCCCATATCTCTTCCCTATTGTGTCTCCCTCCCTCCCACCCTCCCTATCCCACCCCTCTCATGGTCACAAAGCACAGAGGTGATCTCCCTGTGCTAT
>NC_041231.1:48661940-48695723 GCF_002837175.3 Physeter macrocephalus | reverse complement strand
AGGAAGGGAGGAAGGAAGGAAGAAAGGAGGGAAGGAGGGAAGAAAGGAAGGAAGAAAGGAAGAAAGAAAGGGAGAAGACAAAATAAAGTAGGATAAAATATAGTTATTAAACTGAAAAATAAAAAAAAATAATTATTAAGAAGAAAAATTTCTATTAAAAGAAAAAAGAAAAAACAAAAAAACAAAAAAATAAAAATGACTTACTAACACTGGTTTGATACTATTAACTACAGACTTCATCACTTTTTTCACTAATTTTTCTCCTTTTAAAGGATGCCATCATAATGGGGCTTTCATCGTTTTATTTCCTTGCTCAAAAACAAGCTTTCAATTGTTAACTGAAGTAAACTGTTCTTCAGTTATTTGGTTGCATCCTATATTTTTAGAATCATCTGCCACTATTCACCAGCATATATTCTATAAGGTTTGTTTACAGCCAAACTGGACATGTTTGCTCTCTCTCAGCACAGTCTCTCCTGATCTTTCCTACATCTATGACTTTGCTCACACTGTTCCTTCTACTTGAAACATTTTCCAGGACTCATGGCTCTATCCCTTCTTTAAGGCTCAAATCACGTGTTTTCTACTTCAAGAAAGCATTCCTGGTGCCTCATGTCAGACGTGTTCTTTCTGGCCTAAGGATCTCTGGTGGGTGGAACTGGTGCATTTCTTGTGCTACACACTGGGAAGGGTCCCACCAGATGGGACATCAGAGCAGGGCAGGGTGGAAGGGCAAGGCCTGGGCAGCTGAGGTCAGTAAGAAAGGAGACCCTGACCCCTGGAAGACGGAGGTAACAGGAGTCCCTGGATAAGTATTTTCTGGAGCTCCTTTACGTGGTGCCCTTAATCCCCTCTCCTCGCGCCCCAGGAAGCAAAGAGGCAAGAAAAAGCCTCCTGTCTCTTCGGCAGCTCCGCGCCCGTTTCTGGAGCTCCTTTACGCGGTGCGCTTAATCCCCTCTCCTCTCGCACCAGGAGACAAAGAGGCAAAAAAAAAAGTCTCTTGTCTCTTCGGCAGCTCCGCGCCAGTTTCTGGGGCTCCTTTAAGCGGCGCGCTTAAACCCCTTCCTAGCGCACTAGGAAGCAAAGAGGGAAGAAAAGGTCTCTTGCCTCTTTGGCAGCTCCAGACTTCTCCCGGACTCCCTCCCGGCTAGCCGTGGCGCACTAGCCCCTTCAGGCTGTTTTCACTCTGCCAACTCCAGACCTTTCCCTGGGATCCAACTGAAGCCCGAGGCTCAGCTCCCAGCTCCCGCCCCCACCCCCGGCGGGTGAGCAGACAAGCCTCTCGGGCTGGTGAGTGCTGGTCGGCACCGATCCTCTGTGCAGGAATCTCTCCGCTTTGCCCTCCGCACCCCGCTGCTCCGGAGCTTCCTCCTCCGCCACCCAGTCTCCGCCCGCGAAGGGGCTTCTAGGGTGTGGGAACCTTTCCTCCTTCACGGCTCCCTCCCACTGGTGCCGGTCCCGTCCCTATTCTTTGTCTCTGTTTATTCTTTTTTCTTTTGCCTACCCAGGTACGTGGGGGGTTTCTTGCCTTTTGTGAGGTCTGAGGTCTTCTGCCAGCGTTCGGTGGGTGTTCTATAGGAGAAGTTCCACGTGTAGCTGTATTTCTGATGTATCTGTGAGGAGGAAGGTGATCTCCGCGTCTTACTCTTCCGCCATCTTGCCTGCTAATCGCAGTTTCTGTATTTTGACTGGTTGTCTACTGCTTTGCTTCCATGGTTATAATGACTTGATGTAAAGGATAATTATGTATGAAGATGTGTTAACCTGGTTGTATCAATTTAATAGTATAGTCGGTTGAACAGATGCAGCCCTTTCTCATATGATTTATTTATATACTCTTTTTGATCACCAGTCTTATCTGGACTCTCAGCGTTATCTGGTAACCTCCCTGTATTTCTCTAGTCTCCTCATTCTTGTGCTTCTCACTGTGCCAATTTCAGATCTTATCCTCTTTCCTTAACCCTCCAATCCCACGTTTTCCCTCCTGCATCCTCAGTAAATGGCTTCCCCCTCAGTAAATACTTCCCAGAGAAAAATGGAGACATCCAGCGGGAATTATCCCAGTGTCTGTCTTATGCATCTTTGGACCTATTTGCATCCACACCTATCCTGCCTCAGTTCTTTCTCTCCTTTTACAGCTGATGAACTGTCCCTTCTCCTGTCAGAGACAAACATGTCCATGATTCTTCCATCCCTGCTTTTTTTGAGAATCTTACTCAAATGGTTATTTTTACTCTTTCCTAAATCTTTACCCTCTCCTTGTGTACTAGATCTTTCTAATCAGTGTTTAGGTATTCTTTACCACATTAAAAATAAAAAAACACACATAAAAACATATCCAAAGTTTTTTAGGATGTACCTCCCTCCCTCTTTACCCCACCCCCCCACCCCAGCCATACTTCTTTAAAGGGTTATTGCTGCAAGCTTGCTCCTTTCTGGCCTGTTTTCTCTTCAACCCTATCTGGTATCCGTCCTAAAAACACCAGTGAACTTTCTCATGGCATCTTTGAGTCACATCTTAAGGCATTCATTTTAATCCTGGGCCTTTAAAAAAAAAAACCTGTCTTGCTTTAATTGGGTTTATATTATCATTTTCATTTTTATGCTCAGCATGGTTTCTTTTCTTGGCAGAGTGTTTTTCCAGTTGTTCCCACCAAAGTCTCATACCTTCTAGCTCTTTCTTCATTTGACACATTAAGCTTCACTCTTTCATCTTGGGCTTCTTATATTTTGTTCTTTGTGTTCATCTAATTTATTAATTTTTCACTGTAATTTTTCTGATTTCCTCCAAAATGTCTCTTCTCTTCTGCTCCAGGATCATGTTCAGTATCATATGTTATATATTGTTTTCATATTTCTATAGTCTCCTTCAGTTTGAAACAATTCCCCAGTATTTCTGGGAACTTCATGTCATTTACAAGTTTAAAGGACGCAGGGCTTGTATTTTGTAGGGCAAGGCTCAACCTGGGTCTATCTAGTGTTTTCCCGTTAAACCTCCTTAACATCATTGAGGATCCTTACCTGTAGCATATGCCTCTGTGATGGTTGCCATATGATGACCATCTGTTTCATTCCTTTTATATCAGAGATTGGCAAATATTTTCTATAAAGGGCCAGATGATATGTATCTTGGGCTTTGATGGCCACATATGGTCTGTGTTCCATATTCTCTGTTTTGTTTGTTTTCTTTAACACTTTAAAAATGTAAAAACCATTGTACGTTTTTCTCATGAGCTGTACAAAAACAGGCCTTTGGTATTGGTTGGAATTCTATTTTAAAGAAGCTCTTTCCCTTCTCCCACATGTATGTGTGTATTTATGTCCTTATGATCATGGATACCTATTTTATTCAATGAATTGTAATGTGATACTACTATTACCACTATTATTATTTATTGTTTGGATGCTCAGATCATCCTAGAAGCCCTACAAGCTGGCTTTTGTCTCCCATTGACCTATTTCTTTTTTTTTTTTTAATTTATTTATTTGTTTTATTTTTGCTGCATTGGGTCTTTGTTGCTGTGCGCGTGGTTTTCTCTAGTTGCAGCCAGCAGGGGGTACTCTTCATTGCAGTGCGCAGGCTTCTTATTGAGGTGGCTTCTCTTGTTGTGGAACATGGGCTCTGGGTACACAGGATTCAGAAGTTGTGGCGTACAGGCTCAGTAGTTGTGGCACACGGGCTTAGTTGCTCCGCAGCATGTGGGATCTTCCTGGACCAGGGCTCGAACCCATGTTCTCTTCATTGGCAGGTGGATTTTTAACCACTGTGCCACCAGGGAAGCCCCCATTGACCTATTTCAATCATTGATCACTTCCTTACTTTCTGACACCGTGTAGTTTCTGGGCTACTTTTGTACTTGCTCTGCCAGCCCTGGAACCAGTCATTTCTCCAAGGGACCTTTGGTATTTAGAAACCATGATCTGAGTGCTGTGCTTATTGCTATGGGGTGTTATTGTTTTCAGGCCTTCTTATTATTCAGAGCTAGAAAAAAAAATGTACTCATACATACGCATGCATATAGAATTGTTCTTATATCTATCTTTGTGGGTATTTGGAACAAAACTCATGCATTCATATTGATAACTTCCAGTTTTAATCCCCTACTTAGGATTCTTTTTAGCCTTCCCATTTTCTGTGTTTGTAAATCTAATCTCATACAGAAACCTGGTTTCAGTTATTCTCAGTATATTTACTGATCTGTTCAATCAATTAATTTATTTATTCAGCGTAACAGACTCCATCCACTCTGGCCGCTGCCTCTGTCGTTCTGTTTCTCCCGTGTCACTGCCACTCTGTGTCCTGAGCCACTTGTGCTCAGTGCTCCCATTCCCCTCTGACCTCTTTCCTCAGAATCTGATGTATTGCCCTTGGGAGGGGAAGGTAAGGGAAGATAGACTGAGGAAAACAAAGGGTTAGGTATCATTTTTGATGCTTTATCTTCCCTAATTCCTTCCCCTTTGCTGTTTACATCCAGCCAGTCGATGTGTCCTCTGATTCTAATTCATAGATACTGCTCAGATCTGTCTGCCTCTCTCTGCAGGTCTGCTGCTGCCTCCATAATCCAGGCCACCACCATCTCTCACCGAGACCAGTGGAGTGGCCTTAACTGGTCTCCCACGGCCAGTTTGTTGCTCCACTAGTTCCATTTTCCATACAGGGGGAACTTTATAAAATCACATCTCCTCTTCTTACTGCTCTGCTAAAACTTTTCAACATCTTAAAAATTTTTTTTAAAGGATGATAATACTAGATAAATACTACAGAGTACTAGGTAGAAGTTAAGAATTGGCAAATGCTTTGAGTTTTAGGATAAAATTTAATGTTTAAAGCAGTTAGCACATTTCATGGAGTAAATTAGTTATGCTAGCTTATTTTACTATAATCCCTTATAGATTGTAAACTCCTGGAAAGCCAGGACTGTTTTGTTCATCTTTCTATCAGTTTGAAGCCAGGTCTTTGGTTGCAGGTTTGGACTTTTCCTGCAAAAGGGTGAGATGGAGCCTCTTGTCTCACGTCATGAGTGGAGGGCAGGAGGTTGATAACATTAAACGTTCTTCTTTACTTGGGATACAAGGGGAAATAGGCCACAAAGGTCCTGCTAATAATTGAATGGGGAATACAGTATGAGATCATTGTTTGGGGATCCTAAACCAAAGTTTTCCTAACATCATAATCTTAAGAAAATTTCACCTGCCTTAAGAAGATTCATTAAAGATTGAGGATATAGAAACTGAAAATACGCATCCTGAAGACACTTTACACAGATTCCTAGAGGGATGACGGTTGAATTTTCCCCAGCACGCCTTACAGAGCTGAACTTCTTTTTTGGTTTCTTTTCCGATGACAACCTCTTAGGAGTGTGCTCTGGAGGTTAACGTACCCATTTAGTGATAAAGATCAGAATTCTTCACATGACTTTCAAGATGTTGGGTGATTTTTGCCTCTGCCTACCTCTTTTGTCACATCTCCTAACACTCATTCCCTCGCTTAACTGTGCTTCAATGACACACACGTTCTGATATTTTCAAGAATTTCCAAGCACTTTTCGGCCTCAAGACTTTTCCCCTTGCTATCTCCTGTGCCCAGGATGCCTTCCTCTGGCTTTTCACATGGCCGATTCTTCATCTTTTAGTTGTCAGCTTAAATGTTACCTCTTTCATTAGGATGTTCCTTGCCCCTCGTGTCTCTTTGTATTTTCTGTCATAGCGGTCAACACAGCTGTATTTATGCAACCGATGTACGCACATCATCATACATCCTGTTAGGAGGTCAGTTCTAGGAAGGTAGGGGCCCTGTTGCCGTTGTTCCCTCCTGAGCACGTGTGGTAGGTGCCCGGTGGATATCCATTGACTTGTTGGATGCAAGAGCAAAGCTGGAGGATGGTGTCATCCGTGCTGAGTCACCAACTTGCTCCTTGTTCCGCTTGTTAACAGTCTGTGCCTACTGCCTGTGTCATTGATTTTCTGACCCTTTTCTCCTAGTCATCTCTTGGCCCCATAGGGTCCCCTTGTACCAGTGTGATGCAGATGAGCAGCATTAACGTCACCTGGGAACTTGTTAGAAACACAGGTTTCTGGACCCTGACCCAGACCTGCTGACTCAGAATCTCTGCGGGGAGAGGCCCAATAATCTGCATTCTAACAAGCCTCCAGGCGCTTCTAATGCCTGCTGAAGTTCGAGAACCACTGCCCTAGACCTTGGAGCTCTTGAAAAACACTGGCCTGGCTTGGAGTGAAAGATGGCTAATTAATCCTTCCCGCTCAGGAGTGGTGGCATCCGTTGCTTAGGGATTAGTTGTTGAAGGGAGCGGACCTGACTTGGGAAATGTATTGAATGCATAAATGGATTCCTAGAATTATTAGGATTACAGGGAATCTCTGTATGAGCCACAGTGGGAACACAGAAATCTTTGGAGTTAGATTGAGTAGAATGGCTCCTATGAGGGAGGTTACTGGGCTAATTACAATTAGTGAAGTGCTGAGAGGAAGGGTGACAAAGTGAAGAGTTTTTCGGGGCAGTGGTTCTCACTGGGGTTGGAGGGGAGCTTTTCAACAACACTGACTGCTTCCTCCTCTCTCTCCACCCCCTGCCCCTGTTCTGATGTGTCTTAATATCTCAGAGGTCAGATGAGAGTGTGTCTAGTTTGAAAAAGTTCCCAAGGTAATTTTCATGTGACATGAAAAACTCATTCAAAAGACAGGAAAGAAATGGTTCTTAAACTTATTCCATGGTGATTGTGTTCGTGTTTCTAATAGATATGCCACCTTCAGTTTTGAATTAATCTCTTTCTTAGACATAGCTTTTAATAAATAGATGGTCAAAAATTCTGGAGGTAACACAGTGTCCTTTTGGAGGCAAATTTTGAAGTGAATTTTGAACTGGAAGTGTTCTTTCAAGTTTTAAAATGTAGTCTCAAGCTCTATTTTATTAAGTAAATATTTCAAAACCTAATCGCTGAAGATGTGTCTTGAGATTTGATTTTTTTTTGATTTGGAAAATACAAGCCCTCATGTGCTCTTAAGCTTCTGTGAGCTTTCAACTGTGTTTGATATCTAGAAGTGATGGGTTAAAAGTTACTTCCTGCATGAGCTTTTCAAAATGGAAGATAGGTTAGGCTTTTGAGCAGCTTTCTGAAGAGGAGAACTTCCAGTTGCCCTCATATTGCTTTGAATACACTTAGAAGCAGTCTGGACAAATCTTGTATCAAGAAACATCCCCATTATGATTGCGTAGGGATTTTATATCAATAGGAAGTCAGTTTTGCTGTGAAAGCCTCTCTAAGAGTTGTTACAGTGCTAATGAGACCTACTGTTCACTGTCTTGAAGCCAGTTTAAGGGAGACCCCTAAATATCCTTGAAAAATTCTAATTGTAGCATGATCTTTAGGGGCTCCATTTAGACTGCTCTTATTTTTTTTAATCCAGGGATTGAATAATCTTTGAAATAATACTGACTGAAGTAATGAAATAAATCTGTTTTCTTAATTGAAATATAATTGATTTACAATATTAGTTTTAGGTGTACAGCATAGTGATTCAGTATTTTTACAGATTATACTCCATTGAATGCTATTACATGATAATGCTATCATTTCCTGTGCTATATTCTGTATCCTTATTGCTTATCTATTTTATACATAAGTTTGTATCTCTTAATCCCATACCCATGACTTGCCCCTTCCCCTTTTTCTCTCCCCTCTGGTAACCACTAGTTTGTTTTCAGTATCTGTGAGTCTGTTTCTATTTTCCTATGCACATTTGTTTATATTACTTTAAAAAATTCCACATGTAAGTCATATCATACAGTATTTGTCTTTGATTTATTTCACTAAGCATAATATTCTCTAGGTCCATCCACATTGCTGCAAATGGCAGAGTTTCCTTCTTTTTTATGGCCGAGTAGTATTCCATTGTGTATATATGTACTACATATTCTTTATCCACTCATCTGTTGTTTAGGTTTCTTTCATATCTTGGGTATTGTAAATAGTGCTGCTGTGAAAATTGGGGTGCGTCTATGTTTTCGAATTAATGTTCTCATTTTTTTCTAGATATATACCCAGGAGTGGAGTTGCTGAGTCTTGGGGTAGTTCTATTTTTAGAGTTTTGAGGAACATCCATAGCAGATGCACCAATTTACATTTCCACCAATAGTGTACAAGGGTTCCCTTTTCTCCACATCTTCTCCAACATTTGTTATTTGTAGACCTTTTTAAAAAATTATTTCTTTGGCTGCATTGGGTCTTCGTTGCTGCGCACAGGCTTTCTCTAGTTGTGGCGAGTGGGGCCTACTCTTTGTTGCGGTGTGCGGACTTCTCATCACGGTGGCTTCTCTTGTTGCGGAGCATGGGCTCTAGGGTGCGCGGTCTTCAGTATTTGTGGCACGCGGGCTCAGTAGTTGTGGCCTTAGGGCTCTAGAGCGCAGGCTCAGCAGTTGTGGCGCATGGGCTTAGTTGCTCCATGGCATGTGGGATCTTCCGGGACCAGGGCTCGAACCCGTGTCCCCTGCATTGGTAGGCGGATTCTTAATCACTGCGCCACCAGGGAAGTCCCTGTAGACCTTTTGATGATAGACATTCTGACAGGTGTGAGTGCACCATTAGCCTGATACCAAAATCAGACAAAGACACTACAAAAAATAGCAGGCCAATACCTTTGATGAATATAGGTGCAGAAATTCTCAACAAAATATTCGCAGAACAAATCCAACAGTATGAAAAAAGGATCATACACCATAATCAAGTTGGATTTATTCTAGGGATGCAAGGATGGTTCAACATTTGCAAATCAATCAGTAAGGTGCACCACATTAACAAAAGGAAGAATAAAAATCACACGATAATCTCAGTAGATGCAGAAAAAGCATTTGACAAAATTCAACATCCCTTCATGCTAAGAACTTTCATTAAAGTGCGTATAGAGGGAACATATCTCAACATTATAAAGGCCATTTATGAAAAATCCACACTACCATTATACTCAGTGGTGAAAAGCTGAAAGCTTTTCCTCTAAATTCAGAAATAAGACAAGGATGTTCACTCTCACCACCTCTATTTAACACTGTATTGGCGGTCCTATCCATAGCAATCAGGCAAGAAAAATAAATAAAAGGCATCATCTAACCTGGAAGGGAAGAAGCAAATTGTCACTATTTTCAGATGACATGATACTTTACATAGAAAAACCTAAAGTCTTTACCAAAAAACTGTTAGAAGTAATAAGTGACTTAAGTAAAGATTCAGGATACAAGATTAATATACAGAAATTTGTTGCTTTTCTATACACTAATAATGAACTATCAGAAAGAGAAATTAAAAAAAAAATCCCTTCTAAAATCACATCAAGGGACTTCCTTGGTGGTCTAGTGGTTGAGACTCCAAGCTTCCACTGCAGCGGATGCAGGTTTGATCCCTGGTTGGGGAACTAAGATCCTGCATGTCATGTGGCCAAAAAATTAAAATTAAAAAATAAAATAAAATCACATCAAAAATACTAAAATACCTAGGAATAAACTTAACCACGGAGGTGAAAGACCTATGCTCTGAAAACTATAAATACTGATGAAGGAAATTGAAGATGATTCAAAGAAATGGAAAGGTATCCCATGCTCTTGGATTGGAAGAATTAAAATGACCATACTGTCTAAAGCAATCTATTAGATTTAATGCAGTTCCTATCAAAATACAACATTTTTCATGGAATTAGAACAAATAATCCTAAAATTCGTGTGGAACCACAAAAGATCCCTAATTGCCAAAGCAATCTTGAGAGAAAGGAACGAAGCTGGTGGTACCACACTCCCAGGCTTCAGACTATACTACAAAGCTACAGTAATCAAAACAGTATGGTACTGGCACAAAAACAGACACATAGATCAATGGAATAGAATAGAGAGCCTGGAAATAAACCTATGCACCTATGGTCAATCAATCTTCAACAAAGGAGGTAAGAATATAAAATGGGGAAAAGACAGTCTCTTCAATAGATGGGTCATCATTTTCCCTTCTTTACTACTCTCTCTGTCTGTCCTTCACCTGAGAGATGCATCAGACAAATTTCCCTTCCGAGAACCTGCTCTGCTCTACGCGTCTCCTTGTGAATACTTGTCCTCTTCTCTCTGGCTAGAATTTTCTTTACTTACTTTTTCACCTTACTTTCCCACTCACCTTCAAAAACCGACTCAATTATCATTTTCCTTATGTAGCTTTTGTTGACTTGCTTTTCCTGCCTTTCCAAGCATAATTGAGCCCATTTCTATTAAAACACATTAAACTCTGTTAGTTTATTAATTTTAAGTTTCATCTTTGATAGTCTGTGAGCAGTTGAGGAGTAGCTCAGGGGTTTGACTACCTTGGTTTGAATTCTAGCTTTGCCATTTACTAGCTATATGCCTTTGAGCAAGTTACTTAAATATTCTGTGCCTTAGTTTTATCACCTATAAAATGGGGTTAATAATAATACCTTTCATGTATGTTATTTGGAAGGATTAAATGAGGTAGTCTTCAGATATTCTCAGATCATGTTTTTCACATACTAAACAATGAACAAATACTTACTTTTATGACTATTTTTTCAACCCTTAGCTTAGTGTCTGCGCAAAGAAAGCTTAATGTTTTTTATTAAAGTTTTTCTGTGTAGACTCATGAATTATTTTATCATTTTAGTTAACTCATAATGCATATGATCATTGTAAGAGTTTCTAATGTTTTACAGCAACTTAAGTATTTATTGGTTGCTGGATTATTGTTTTAATTTTACATGTGTTGAAATTGCCCAAATTTCTTATGTCAAGGTAAGTAATGAAGGAGCAAGGTAAACACCTTCTACTCCTTTTCACAGAAGTATTTGTTCTCTTTTGGGGGACTGGTTCATGGGCTTGGAGTAGTCTGATGGATCTGTTCTCCTGTCCCTGCAGGCCTTGTGTAGAATCACTCGCCATTCTCCTACTGCCTTCCAGAATGTTATTGAGAAGGTGGGACTGACCTCAGTAATAAACTCCCTGGCCTCTACCATCTGCAGAGTCCAGCAGTACATGTTGACCTTATTCAGTGCTATGCTGTCCTGTGGGATTCATCTTCAGAGACTAATCCAAGAAAAGGTTTGACCTATTACTCTACTTTAAAAATTGTTGTGTTCTCCTACAATTTTAGTGGCTCAATAAGCAATGTACCTCTGTAGAATTTATTTTTCATCTCCAGGGGCCCTTTTGAACTTTGCCAAACCTCTGTACCACAGGCCATTCATCTGAAGATGTTATAAAGTCTTTTAGTGATTAAAATAGAAATCTGGTAAATGGTTCTGCCTGCTTGTCCCATTTTAGTAATGAAAAGTTAGAAAATTTATGAGTCCTTCCTACATGCTGATGTTTCTTATGCCTCCTTGTCCTCAGCCCTCATCTCTTTTCCTATATCCTTTGTGCCTTAAGGAGGGGTCCCTTTATATTTTCTGCTTACCCTGATTCATTTTTATTTCTTTCCTTGTCCTAATACCCTGCCAGTACACATAACCTTCAGAGCTCCCTTTCTCTTGTTTTTAACTTAGTCTCCTTCCAATCCTTTGATATTCCTTTATTTTATGGAGTGTAGAGTTTGTAAGTATTCAATTCGTATCAGAAAACTACATAGCTACGAAGAAGTCTCTATAGTAGCTTTCCTCAAAGTGTCTTCTCTAGCGCCTGCTAAGGAGTGATCCCTGGACCAGAAACATTGCATCAGGCCCCACCTACACCTGCTGAATCAGAATTGATATTTTAATGAGGTCTCTTGAGGATTTGTTGGAACTTTATGGTTGGAGAAGCCCTGCCCTTGAACATTAGTGTTCAGTGAGGTGTTAACAGGTGAAAAAAGTGGACCATGGTTATATACACATTTGGAAAGCAATGAGTCAGACATATTTTCAATTGTACAACCTTTTCCAGTTTTTCGTGTGCTCATGTGTATTATGAATCTTCATGAGGGTAATGTAGTATGCAGTATTCTTTATACTTATTGGACCAATTACCCTTTTTCTGAGGGGAGATAACTGTCAAATTGGAGTTTTGTACAACATGGTGAAGGTAACACTGCTAGGAAGTGTGGAATGGGGCCACTTAAATATAGTGTTTGCCATGTTTCTCCTGCATGAAATGCAACACGTTAAATTTGGGTTTTTATAAAACTCAAAATTTCAGTGATTAATAATTGTCAGGCTTACATAGTAAACTTGATCTTGAAAGTCAAAATAGAAAGCAATCCATTTTTTGCCTTTAATTAATCTGATTTAATTCTGTGAAGAAATTTGAGCCTCAGAAAGTATAGTCTGTGTCTAATATTTTGCTATTAAATTTTCCAAGTCATTGTATTAGAAAAAGTACCACTTGAGTAGTTTTGTTGTGTAAATTGTGGTAAGAGAGGCTGAGAGTTTTATTTTTCTTGGATTTATTGAGTTTAAGATATTTCACAAAGGTAGTAAAATAATATGCACTAATTAATATGATTTTGTAATTGTTTTATAATGTTTAATATTCCATGTATCTTAAATAAATGAATAATTACATGTATTATATGAGAAATCTTGATTTTAACTAATATTGGCGCTTAAAAATTTTTTTAAAATTGTGGTTAAAAACATAAAATTTACTGTTAACCATTCTTAAGTGTACAGTTAGGAGTGTTAAGTAGATTCACATTGTTGTGAAACAGAGCTTCAGAACTCTGTCAACTTGTTAAACAGAAGCTCTATATCCATTGTATATTTTGGGTGTTATGTTTTAAGACTCTGAATTTTATTTAAATCTTCTGTTTTAGTAGGCCTCCTCTGACACCAAACTGGCAGAGGAAGGATGGTGATGCTTTGTTCCTTCCAGGTTGGGGTGAAAGTCCAGGTTCCCCTGTGGACTTCTCTTGACACCTCAGGGGTGTGGTAGACCCCCTCCTTACTGCTGGGCAAAGGCTTTCCACTGGGTTTCTTCTGATGCCCCCCTGGCTGGTAGGGGGAAGGGCTCCTCATTATTCCTCCACTGACACTGGTTGGGTAGGGGTGGGCGCCCCATTACTGGTGGAAGGTGGTAAAGGTGAAGGCTTCCCACTTGCCTCCTCTGATGCCATCCCAGCAGAAAGAAGGAGGGGAACATGATTACTGCTATAAATGGGTGGAGGTCCAGGCGTCCCATCAGTATCTCTACTGATACCATGGTTGGGGCCAGGGGGCCTTGTTATTGCTGGGTTGGGATGAAAGTCCCAGCTCTCTCTTGGTCCTTTCTATTTCCCTGGCAGGGAGGAGTGTTGGGGTGCCTTGTTACGGTCATGTGAGGGTAGGAGGCTAGTCACTTCTCTTGCCCTTTGCTGAAGGGGCCATCGTCTGTCCATGGTGTTCAGCTAGGGTAGAGTAACTATTGTCTTAATGTTTTTGGTCTTTCCACACTGCCCCTTTCCTGATCCTTTGGCTTGAGAGAACTGATTTTTCCTGTGTATTTGTGTTTGTGTGCTGTTTGGCTCCTGAATTATCCAGCACCCAATCTGGGATGTATGAGGCTGAGAGAAAACCCAGCAAACTCAGTGATATATTGATCCTCAGGTGCTGAGGCCGCTAACCATTCTGCATCATTTCTGTTTTGTCCTATAATCTTTAAAACGTATCTATGGGGCTTCCCTGGTGGCGCAGTGGTTGAGAATCCGCCTGCCAATGCAGGGGACACGGGTTCGTGCCCCGGTCCGGGAAGATCCCACATGCCGCGGAGCGGCTGGGCCCGTGAGCCGTGGCTGCTGAGCCTGTTCGTCCGGAGCCTGTGCTCCGCAACGGGAGAGGCCACAACAGGGAGAGGCCCGTGTAATGCAAAAAAAAAAAGTATCTATGGCCACTCCGTAATATACAGTGAATTGTCATTTAAAAGGTAAGGTTCTATTTTTTTAAATTAAAACAATTTACCATTATAGCGAACATTTATTATAGGCCAGACACTTAGTGACTTATAACCCTGGGTTATTCTCAAATGAGACTTAGTGTGTTGAGTGGTTTTGTCAAGTTCATGGAGTTTATAAATGCTAAAGCTGATGCTCAGGCCAGGCAATAAACAAGGAAACAGAATTATTTCGGATAGTGTTAGTGCTCTGAAGAGCATTACACAGGATGATGTTGATAGAGTGTCTTGCAAGGGGAAGTGTGCAGGGATTGGAGGCAGACACCATTTGCTGGGAGGGAAGTCAGGGAGGGCCTCTCTGAGGAGGTGATGTTCCAGCTGAGCCCTCAGTGACAAGAAGGAGTGTGCTGTGTGAACCTCTGCAGGAAGAACTTTGTAGTTCAGCTTCCCTGAAGTGTGAGGGGTCATGGGGAGACCCGGGAGGAGAAGGAAGGCCAGCAGTGCTGAATGCAGTGAGCAGTGAGGAGGGGACATAGAAAGAGGCTGGGCAGGAGGAAGAAGACCCGGCTCATGTACGGCTGTCACACTGGCCTTCCTTAGGGGTTTTGACACAATGGCCATTGTTTTATTTTTACTTAAAGAAAAGTACAAATATTTGTATATAGGTGTGTGTTTTAGGGGCAGGTTTACCAATCTTAGTATTATTGCTAATTGTGTTTTTTTCAAGTGCTTGGTTGTTAATGGGCTAAAATGAGTGGAAGAGGAAGGGACCCAGGAGCAAATACCAGGCTTACTGCTTCCTGCTGGACAGGGAGAAAGAACTGCACCTGTTCTTTTTGGGGGATTGATGCCTCTATATGGTGATATTTTTTTGTTGTTGAAATTCAGTCCCCAAAAGAGGCCCATGCCATTCCTTTTAAATAAGAGAAATTACTATTTACTGCAGAAAATTTAGAAGAACCTAAAGAAGAAAACAAAATCGACTGTAATCTCGCTACCCAGAGCTAATTACCGTTGCCATGTGGGTTTATCTCTTTTTAGTCTTTGGTCCATATGTCTATGAATTTTATGCATACATTTATAAAATTACGATAAAAATGTGTCGATTTATCATTTTCATGAATACATCATTAAATATACTGTAAGAACATTAAAAAAATTGCTATATAAGTTTTCAATTTGTGCCACTATGGTAATTTAACCCTTCTCCCACTGTTGACCTTTTTGCCTCTGACTTTTTGGTTTGCCCTCACCCTGATGCAGTGAGCATCCTGTTTACATACAACTTTGTGTCTGCTGCTAGTAGATTACCACAGGTGTTATGCACACTTAGAAGGCTGTGCATAAACAATGCTAAATTGTTCTCTAGAAAGGTAGATCATGAGAGTACCATTTACTTGTGATGTTGTGAAAAGTGTTCACAGCCATGGTGACAAGGGAACTCTCTTGAGTTACAAATCATGTGTTCTGCATATTCAAGTAAATAGGAAAATTGGGCAAAACAAAAAGTGACAAACTGTTTTTCTACCCTGTTTTCAAAAAAGAAGAAACAAATGAACTCTTAAAAGGATACTTTCTGAACCCGTGGTAGATGGTACTTTGTAAGTAATTCTTGCATCATCACTAGATGTAGGGAATTGATAACCTTTTCACAATTCAGATACTTGAATGACTCTCAGCAAGAAGCTTCTGGAAGGCCTGACGAGGCATAAGAGTAAACCTTGTTAAGTTAGGTGTGAGTTTATTTACTAAACTTTGCCCTGTAAACTGAGTTTTTAAAAAAAATTCCTGGTTTACTTTGTAGTTTTATTTTTCTCATTCTTCCAAGCTTATTAATGTGTCCTACAAATATTCGATCTTGAAGATCTGGGGCTGGAGGAGTTTGGAAGTGCATAAAGGTGTTTCCTGCTGTTTTACTAGGAAGACAGGTATTGGACTGAGGTCATTGCAATTTCCCTTAATTATAATATCTAGAAACTTAAAGTAGCTAATGCCATTTTAATTTGTTTTTATCAGATTATGTTTATAACTTTTATGAATTTTAGTTTAGTATTGAAAATCCAGAATATATGAGATATAGGATACAGAAGACTAAAATAAACTGCTTAACCATCCCAAAATAATCTCTTCAAAAATTTCGATATATATCTTTCAAATTCATATTTATCGTGCATATATGTGTACACATACACAGACATTCACGAATTTCCTTCTCCCTGCTGCCACATACACATGCTATTAGAATCTTTTTACAGTAATTGGATCAGTTGTATACTGTTTGTTCATATTTTTCCTATTCAGTGATGTTGGGAGTGTGTGTCTAACTCAGTATAACTCTTCAATATTGTTTTTAAAGTGTTATGACGTTCCATCATGTGAAGGCATCCCAATGCATTCCATCAGTTCACTACTGCACATTTTAAAATTTCATTTTTTTTTGCCAAGGGAGAACATTCTTATGGCTAAATCCTTTCACATGGACATCTGTAATTATTCCTTTAGGATAAACTTTTAAGTAAAATTAAGCACTATCTTAGTTGCTCCTCCCAGAGTCTCTCAGCAAGGATTTTATATTCAATATCTTGGGTGTTCTGTTACAGAGACCACAGGTAGATGTATGAACATGGAAGAGATCAGTTCCCACGAGCTCTTCCTGAGGAATCTGTCAGAGAATGATCTTTACACAAGCAAGAAATGTTTGAATAAGTTAAGAAGACCAAGTAATGTGGGACTTCCCTGGTGGCGCAGTGGTTAAGAATCCACAATGCAGGGCACATGGGTTCGATCCCTGGTCTGGGAAGATCCCACATGCCGCAGAGTGACTAAGCCTGTGTGCCACAACTACTGAGCCTGTGCTCTAGAGCCCGCGAGCCGCAACTACTGACGCCTGTGCACCTAGAGCCCGAGCTCTGCAACAAGAGAAGCCACCACAGCGAGAAGCCCACGCACCGCAACGAAGAGTAGCCCCCCGATCATTGCAACTAGAGAAAGCCGTGCAGCAACGAAGACCCAATGCAACCAAAAATAAATAAATAAATAAATAAAAATTAAAATTATAAACAAAACAACCCAGTGCCCGATTCTTGATGTTAGAAAATAGAAAATATATAAAACCCCGGGAACCCTACTCTGCTGTATTTCAATTAATTGAGCGTCGTATACTCACCTCAACTTGTTTACAAGTTACATGGATTCAGACATCTGCCTCAGTTATTTTTTTTTTTTTTTGAGGTATGTGACCTTGAATGTACTTTGTAACTGCATAATCAGTGATGCATACATTGCACTTCATATGCTTTGGGGTCACTTAACAATTTAAACATTATTTTTAAAGTCATACCGTGTTTCACAGGTGGATTTGTTCATGCTCGTTGGTAAGATGATTTCCTTCTGGGTGTTACTACGGATACTGCCTTTCTAATTTTTGTCTTACTTGCTAATTTTGACAGGAGCTGCTGTCCATTTTTATTTTAGCAGTCTAGTTTGACTGATGCTGTTGCTTCAGGTTTCATGTTTTGACCAAGTAGCACAACAGTGATTAATAATAAGCCAGAAGGTGCAGATTGCTTATGTTGTTTGGAAGTACTATGGAAGATCACTATGAAATTTCATGCATATAAAACTTTGAAAAATTTGAAAGCTAAGTCAGCTCACTTTTTTTCTCACAAAGTCACTAGGCATCCTGACTCAATGGTTGCTAATTTAAAATATGGTAATTAGTTTATGCATATTAATAACATGAGTTTGTATTGACATTTTTTTGTCTACGTTAATAAGTGTGTTCTGTAAGAAACATTTTACTAAGCTACTTGGCTAAACTTCTTTAAGGAAAGTGTAAACCAAAAACAATTTTAGATTTAATCAGTACATTTTTCACTTCCATCAACATTAAATGGGAAAATCGTGTCAGTGTATTATCCACATAATTTTTTTTTTTGAGGCTATTATCATTTGATGGCCAGGCTGTGCTAATTGATTTTCACCTGTGACAGTTGATTGAAACAGATCAGTTTTACCTCTTGAGAAATAAATAACTTGGACGTTCTCTGCATCATCATTATTTTTTATTTATCTCATAATTTTGTCCTTATGATATGTACTGGAGGGGTTTTTATCCTTTTGCTTACTTTTGATCAAGATATCATTTTCTTTGTGATGGAGACTTCATATATTTCGACCAGTTCCTGACATCATGAACATTTCATCACACTGTCTTTAAATTATGTAGGTATGTCTGTTCTGAAATTACTGCCAAGAACCATTTGAACGTTGGACATGAATTCGTTGTTCTGTGGTTTGGACTATAGACCTAAACAGCTTCTGCTTTTTTTTCCTCCACGTGTAAAATTTAGTTATGTTGAGCCAAATGGCAAGATGAATTTAAATCAAAGCTGAATACATAGTGGATTGCAAACTGAAGAGACCCGAGGTCACTTTTGGTTCTCTAAAGTAGCTTTGATTATTCATCCTTGGCACTAGTTTTTGCTTGCAGCCTGTAATCTTCCCTCCTCAGTGTTGTAAGATTAAGATTACTGTTCTAGAGGTCTGGTGCATGTTGCTTAAGATTAAATATGGTGCCCTGGGCAGTTAGTTTTAGGGAGTCAGTCAGTGCTGTTCATTTAGTTTTTCTGAAATGACTAAATGAGAATTTATTTAGGGCACAAGATGCTTGTAGGTTTAGATCCAAAATTAGAGTCTGTCATATATTGTATCTTCTAAGGGACTTGGAATTACTATGTTAGAAACAAATCTTGTATGCAGTTTCTTTTATCTTTGGGTATTTGCTGCAGTTTGTCTAGTTTGTTTCACTCAAAATAATAGGCATTATTTTAGTTTTGCCAGATTGTTAGTAATGGCTGCATAACACTCCATCAATAAGAAATACAGGGGCTTCCCTGGTGGCACAGTGGTTGAGAATCCGCCTGCTGATGCAGGGGACACGGGTTCGTGCCCCGGTCCGGGAAGATCCCACGTGCCGCGGAGCGGCTGGGCCCGTGAGCCATGGCCACTGAGCCTGCGCGTCCAGACCCTGTGCTCCGCAATGGGAGAGGTCACAACAGAGAGAGGCACACGTACCACAAAAAAAAAAAAAAAAAAAAAAAAGAAATACAGTAGACCTTATCATCACTTCTTAGTGACATGTCTGTGTTTTTAAAATTATGACCGTTGCTGTACGAAAGTTTTGTTGTGCCTGGAAAAATTTCCTCTTTCGTTAGATGCTTAAGCTATATTTCACTTTTGCTGTGTTACTACTTCAAAATGTAGTGGCTTAAACAAGAGCAGTAATTTATTTTGCTCTCCAATCTGTAATTTGGGCAAGGTCGGGAGAGATTGAGTGGGAGCTAGAGAATAAACTCTCCAGAAGGCTCACTGAGATGACTGGAAAGTTGGTGCTCGCTGTTCCCTGGGAACCCTAGTGGGCTGTGGGCTGGGAGCCTCAGTTGCTTTCCACATGGCCCCCTAAAGGCTGGTCGGGCTTCCTCACAGCGTAGTGGCTGGGTTCCAAGAGAGAGTGTTCCAAGAGAGCCAGGCAGAAGCCGCATGGCCTTTTAAAGCTGGCTTTGGAAATCATGTAGTGTCACTTCCGTGACTTCCCTTTCCTACTCCACCTGCCCTCCCCACATGCATCATTAGTGTTTGTAATGAAAGAAGGTAAAACTGGATATGGGTAGATGCAATCTTTGCTACAATTAGGATTTAACAAATTCCCTATTTGGGGATGTTAAGGTGGTTTCTATTTTTGTTTGTCTTATAAACAGTACTACCATGAGCATTCTTCTCAAAGCTCTTTTGTTCATCACTTGGTTAGGCTAAAATTCTTGAGATACAACAACTGTGTCAGAAGAAAATAACATTTTTAAGGCTTCGGAGAAGTAACAACTCACTTTCCTACCAGCTAGAGGAAAGGTTGAACACTTACTCTCATATGAGCTATATTTGAGATTTATCCATTTACCCATGACCATGCCAGCTCATCTTTGCTAGTCTGCTTTGTTTTAAAACAGATTCTTATTCTTCCTCAATTTGCATTTCTTTGCCTACTAGTGAGGGTGCATAATTTATTTGCTTGTAGGCAGTTTAGAATTCTTTTATTAGTCGTTTGCTTGTTTCTGTAATTTTTTACATTAGAGTGTTCATAAAAGTTATATTGGTAAAAGTTATTTATACCTAAAGATATTGATTCTTTGTAAAAAGTTTCAAATATTTCAAATAATTTTTCCAAGGTTGCATATTTATTTTGACAGATGTATATTATCATAAGTTTGTCTTCCCCCGTTATTTAAAATTTTCACAACCTGTTGAGTCTTTCTCGTAAAGGTAGTAAAGTAAGGATATCATTAGATGAATAGTCTGTCCTTTATCTTTTTTATTTGCTGAAGTCTTAAATATACTTGTGAATGTTTTGCTCTTTCTTTTGTTTTATTTGTATTTTCCATACAAATTTCAAAAATGGAATTCTTGCAGCTTTATGCTTTATGATATTTTCTAGTATCTAGTTGGACAAATGCCTTCAGTCATTATATCAAGCCTATGAAATGTGAGTATGTAATCATCTCCGACATGCTATTCTGTCAAGCACTGTTGCACTCGCACTCAGGTTTCTTGACTCCAGCTTACAAGTTCTTTAACACTATATTAAGCTGTTGCTTCATTTTTTCCAGTGTTTTCTTATTGCTCCATAACAATCTATAGTTTTCTTTGTGTAAATCATACATTTTTCTTTTAAGTTCTTTCTTAAATTGTTCTGTATTTTTGTCCTCCTTAATCAGAATACATATTTATGTGTTTACAAAAAGACATGTGTAAGAATGTCCATAACAGCTTTACTCATTGTGGTTCCAAACTCCAAACAACCCAAATGTCCAAGAGTAAAATGGGTATATACATTTTTCTGTGTTCACACCATGGAATATTATACAGCAATAAATTATGAACTACTTCTATACATAACATAGCTGACTTTCACACCATTAAATTGAGGTCAGGCAGTAGTAATTTTTCTTTTTGTGTATCTTTGCTGTCTCCCCTTTTTCTTGATTAATTTAGTGAGTGCTTTATCTATTTTGTTGATATTTTTCAAAGGCAGCATTTTGATTTATCATTTCCCTTTTTTTCCTTTTACCTTGTCAGTTTCTGCTTGCATCTTTATTTTCTCCCTTTGCTTCATTTTGCTTTACCTTGTTCTTTTTTCAGCTTTTCGTGTTGGCAATTTAGTTCACACACTTCTTACATTTTCAAATACAAATGTATTTGCAGGTCACATTTTCTTCTGATGACTGCTTTAATTGTATCCCATAGATTCTTATATATAGTGTTTTTACTATTATTTTTTTTTTAATTCTACAATCTTGGTTTGCATTTTTCCTTTACTCAAGGATTGTTTAATAGTGTTTTAAAATTTTCCGGGTAGAAGGGCCTTTTGGATTATTGATTTTTTTTTATTACTTTCTACTTCTACAGCACTGTGATCATTACAGTTATTATTTTTTACTTTATGGATTCTATTAAGGTTTTCTTTATCACCTATTATGTAGGTACCTTAAAGGAACATTTCATATTTAAGAAAAAGGTACATTTTCTATTATTTGAGTCTAAATTTTAATACATATCCATAATATCTAATCTTTTACTTATGTTATTTAGGTCTTCTATATCCTTAGTTATTTTTTGTTCTCATGACAGTCTTGGACTGAGAGTAGTGTGATTAAGTCTTCTATTCCTTCTTCCATCTCCTGTAGTCTTCACTTTTTAAAGGTGTTCACTATACTATGTAAGGCATAACCTTCATTACTGTATTCAGTACTGTTGTGTATGTGTTGTGAATGGTGGCCTTTGGTATTAAAAAGTGTTGTTTGTTGTTTACTTCTTTTTGGCCTAAATTCTATCCTATATATCAGGAAAAATCATTATGTAATTCTTTGTATATCAGGAACAAACTTTCTGCTTTTGTTTTTGCTTGAATTTGCCTGATTGTGTTTGTATATGTATTGATTTATATATAAAATTTATACACAATGCAATTCATGTTTTTTGGAGTGTAGTTGTACGAGGATTAACACATGCATAGACTCTTGTCACCACCACAAGAAGAATACAGAACAATTCCAACATCCCAAAGAATGACCTTGTGCTGCTCCCTTTTTTAGGTACACCATGTCCCATCCCAGTCCCTGGCATTCAGTGATGCCCGTATGGTTTTACCTTTTCCAGAATGTTATATAAGTGGGATCCTATAGTATGTAATCCTTGAGACTGGTTTCTTTTACTTAACATCATGCAGTTGAGATTCCTCTGTATTGTTGTGTGTACCATTAGTTCATTCCTTTTGATTGCTGAGTACTATTCCTTTTTGTGGATATACCACAGTTTATTTATCCATGTACCCGTTCAGGGACTTAAGGATTGTTACCAATTTTGGACTCTTAGGAGTAATGTTGCTATCAACTTTTACATGTAGATTTTTCTGTGAACATAAGTTTTCATTAAGTGAAATGATAATGCAGTGGCTGGGGCATATATGATAGATATGTGTTTAACTTTTTTTTTTTTGGCTGCGTTGGGTCTTTGTTGCTGCACGCAGCTTTGTCTCGCTGCAGTGAGTGGGGGCTACTCTTTGTTGCAGTGCATGGGCTTCTGATTGCAGTGGCTTCTCATCACAAAGCATGGGCTCTAGGCACACAGGCTTCAGTGGTTGTGGCACGCGGGCTCAGTAGTTGTGGCTCGCGGGCTCTAGAGCGCAGGCTCAGTAGTTGTGGTGCACGGGCTTGGTTGCTCCGTGGCATGTGGGATTTCCCAGACCAGGGCTCGAACCCGTGTCCCCTGCATTGTCAGGCAGGTTCTTAACCACTGCGCCACCAGGGAAGTCCCTGTGTTTAACATTTTTATGAAACTGCCAAACTATTTTCCAGAATGATTGTGCCATTTTGCGTTCCCACAAGCAATGTATGTAGAATTCTAGTTGCTCCGCATACTTGTCATTTTTAAGTTTAGTCATTCTAATAAATGTGGTGTCTTGTGATCTTAATTTGTGTTACTGTAATGATTATGATATTGAACATCCTTTCATGTGTTTATTTGGCATCTGTGTACATTCTTTGGTGAAATGTCTGTTTAAATATTTTGTCCTTGAAAAATACTTTTCTTAATGTTGAGTTTTAAGAGTTTTTATATATTCTGGTAACAAATACTTTCTCCTAGTATGTGGCTTATCTTTTCTTACAGTGTTCTCTCCAGAGGAGACATTCTAAGTTTGATGAAGTTGAGTTCATCAATTATTTCTTTTATGGATTGCGATTTTGGTTTATGTCTAAGAATTCTTCCTAACCTAAGGTCATGAAGATTTTCTTCTCTGTTTCTTTTTAAGATTTTGTGGTTTTACATTTTACTTTCAGTTCTATGATCCATTTGGGGTTAGTTTTTGTATATGGTGCAAGGTGTTAGTTGAAGTTTATTTTTTTGCATGTGGATATCCAGTTGTTTATAGCAAAAACTTTTTTCCAAAATTGCCTTTGTACTTTTGTCATAAACCAATTGACTATAATATTTCTGAACTCTCTACTGTTTCCCCTTAGTCTGTGTGTCTGTCATTTTGTCAATACCACATTGTTTTGATTACTGTAGTTTTTAAAATGTCTTAAAACCATTGTGTGATTCTCCCATCTTTTTTCCCCCCAAATCGTTGTGCTTATGCTAGTTGCTTTGCCTTTACATATAAATTTTACAATTAGCTTGTCTGTATCTACTAAAAATCCTGCTGGGATTTTGATTGGAATTGCATTAAATCTGTGAGTCAGTTTGGGGAGAATTGATATATATATTAACTATCTTGAGTCTTTTAATACATGAACAGAAAATATCTTTTATTTATATCTTAAAAATGTTTTTCTTACTGTTTTGTAGTTTACCGTGTACAGATTCTTGGCATGTTTTTTTAGGTTTATACCTATATTTCTTTTGTTTTTGTTGTTGTAGCTATTTTTAAAAAAATTGTTTTCCATTTCATTACGACTGGGATGTACAAATTCCAGTGTATACAAATATATCAGATCTTGCTAAAACTCACTTATTAGTTCAGAAGTTTTTTTTTTTTGTAGATTATTTGGGCTTTTCTATATTGTCTTGATATCTGAGACTATTTCTTCCATTCCAATATGAATACCTTTTACTTTTCTGTCCTTATTGTACACTGCCTATGACTTTCAGCAAAATATTGAATTATGAATGATGGGACAGCCTTGCTTAATTCCCAGTTTCAGGGTGGGAGGAAGCATCAAGTCTTTGAACATTTAGTAGTTAGCTGTAGGTTTTTTTCTAGATGTTTTTGAGATGGGGGAAGTTCCCTTCTATTCCTAGTTTGGTGAGAGATTTTATCATGAGTGGATATTGAATTTTGTCAGATGCTTTTTTGTTATCAACTGATGTGATTGTGTGGTTTTCCTTTTTTAATCTATTAATATGGTGATTGATTTTCACATATCGAACCAGTCTTGAATTCCTGGGATAAATCCCACTTGAGTGTAATGTATTATACTTTTAATATATTGCTGGATTCAACTTATATTTTTTTGAGTATTTTTTGCATCTGTGTTCCTAAGGCATGGTGTCTATACTTTCTTTTCTTGTATAACTAACTGTTTTGGACCTTTTTTATGTCTATAAATGCTTGTTTAATGATACTTCCTTCTGATTGAGCTGTTATATTACAGATTACCTCTGCTTCATTTTTTTGTTTTGCTTGGGTGGAGTTGGAGACTCTTCATTGGCTGAAGTACTTTAATTCTCACTTTTTGTTGGCTTCTTAGAATAGCTTTATATGAAACTTGCGTCCTGTGTTCTGTACATTTTGAAATGTCTTAAATTATTCTGGGATGATGTTCCATGTAGAAGAGGTTAGAGGTTTCAGTTGTTACTAGGGCTCTTAGTTTTTTTTATTTCCCTTAGTTCTTTTTGTGTTGTTGTTAGTGATATTTATATATCAAGAAATTAGCAATTTATCCATAAAATGTGCTACAGTTATCTTACCTGGTTTATGCAGTTCTTTTTTGTTCATTTATAATGTTTTATTTCCATATAGGATTTAACATTTTTTGGTATTCACATTTCTCATGCTTTTTTTCTTCCTTTCTAATACATTATTTATGAACATTTTCTCAAATCTGAGATTTTAAATATGTATAAATATGTATCTGTATCTTCCATGGCATCTTCTAGATCTTTTAATCATTTGGTGTTTATTTTTTAAATCTTAGATTTGTCTAGGGCTTATTTTCAAGTAGGACAGAACCACCACACGTGACTCAGTGCATTAATTTTGGTTAGATCAACATTTAGCAAACTTTTATTACATCACTTTTTGTTTTCAAATTGCATTCAGATGCATCAGGTATTCTGTCAATTTTTTCTCCTTAAAGAGATCTCTCCTGGAGCCTTCTGACCAACTCTGTTATGAATAGGCAGCCTCTGTACCTGGTTATAGTAGCTATCACCCTGGAATCATCCTGGGATTCCCTTTGCCTCTTTCCTTTTCTCCTCTTCCTTGGTTTATTTCCTCATGGTGACTGTTGGGAGTATATGAGAGAAGTGATAGTACGATAAGTGATTTTGGAAAGGTAATAAAAAGCCAGATCATGAAGGGCCTTTTATGCCGTGATAAGGGATTTTAGCTTCTCTCAAGTGTTTTAGCAACTGCTGAGGATATTTTATAGGCGAATAATGTATTTGCTCTTATGGAAGATCACTGTGGCTGCAACTTGTAGAATAGATGGAAGAAAGCAAAGTTAGACAATGCCTGCTACAGTAATTCAAGAAAGATATAAGGATGCATTGAAATAGGGCAATGACAGCATGAGTTTTGTTCTCATAGAAATTGGGTATCAGTTGGACACCTGAGAGGGGAAGGAAGAGTCAAGGAGGGTGCTCAGATTTCTTAGTTTGGCTACTGAATTGATGACCCTCATAGTAGGATTATCACGCTTAGGGTAGGTGCCGAGTTTAGTGTTGGATGTGCAATACAAAGAATTGCGCTATATCCTGTACGCACATTCACCAGATGTTAATGTTTTACCTCATTTGCTTTATAGTTTCTATCTTTTACCATGTGAGTGAGTGAGAGAGTGTGTGTGTGTGTGTGTGTGTGTGTGTGTGTGTGTTCCTATCCATTTGAGATGAGGTCACAGACCTGATGATGCTCCTTTACCTCTAATTACTTCACTGAATATTCCCTAAAAAAGAAAAGCCATCAATTTAAAACTCAAGAAGCTAACATTTATTTAACATAAATTGCTAATCTGGACTGTATTCAGATTTTGCAGTTGTCCTAGTAATGTTCTTTGACGTGAAACAAAACTTCCACATCGTGAATTGCAGTCAGTTATCATGACTCTCTAGTCTTCTATAATCTGGAACAGTTTTTAAGTCCATGGCTAGTGGGTATTTGAATGGTTTTGGAATTAGGCACGTGGATGTGTGGGAAACAGATTTGTGGTTTTGGTCCTTGGACTGTAGTGTATAAATTAGAACTGGGAGTTGACTGTGGGGAAATGGGCTTTCTACTGTTGACTGGAAAGGTGGAAACAGATCTATTACTCAAAGGCACCTTGGTGTTGATTGTTTTTTACTCCAATTGATGAATTAGTTAATTTGGTTCAGGATCTAGGTGAGCCTGATGTAGAGATACAGATAAATAGTTTTATAGATGTATAGATATATCTCCATCCTTAAATAGAAGCATATACCTGGCTGTGTAAACTCTTCCTGCCTGACAACATAGCACTCATTGTAAAAGAACTTCGGCAAAAAATTGAGCTGTTTACATCTACGTTGGACACACAGTGTCACTGCTAGGTGCTTACCTCTGTCAAGGACTCTAGGGAACTTAACGTTCCTGCTCTCTGTAGCCATCTTGCTAACAATACGATTCCATATTTCTGCCTACTTACATTCATTAACGCTGTGTGTGTGTATTCCATTTTTTTGCATATCAATAGGCACCTGAAGTGATGTACAAAGCTGTCTGTTAGAAGAGAAAATGATACTAATACTTGTCAACACTTACTCCTCTGTGTTGTAGTAAACCTTTAATTAAAGAATGTTATAGAAATGTAGGTTTTTCTTTTGTGTCCCATACTGGCTATTGTTTTTATTTTATGTCTGTAGGACCTCAGCTGTGTAGACTAGAGACGTGATCTCTGTGTGTGCAGGTTTGCTCAGAAGTTCATGCCTCCATGCAGTTGTGACTTTCAGTTCTAGTTATTTATTGCTACGCTTCTAGTTGTGTGATGGAGGGGTTAAGAAGCAGGCTTTGTCATCTGCCTGGCCTGGATTTGAATTCAATTTTGTGAATTGGGGCAAAGTGCTTAAATTTTCAAGATTCCTTTTTCTCTTTAAATTAGGGATAATATTATCAACTCTTCATAGCTTCTTTTCAGGTTTAAATGAGATCATACATATTAATAACTTGGTATAGGGAGCAGCACAAATTAAAAATGCAAAAGCAATAGCTGATATTATTTTATTTTCTGCTATCTGTTTGGTTATTACAGTCTATTGACCCTCAGAGTTGACTGCTCTATTTATTTCATGTTTTCTCAAAAAATATTCTAATGTCTCCCACAGGATTTTGTCTCTACAATTATCCGTTTACTGGACAGCCCCTCGACATCCATCAGAGCAAAATCCTTCCTGGTTCTTCTGTATATTTTGATTCATAACCACGAGATGCTGCTGCTCAGCTGCCAAGCACGGTAAGATTTTCTCTGACAGTTTCATCAATGACTTCAATTTGACCCCCTGTTTATTAGTTTTATTAGTAGTATTTCTTGGCCCCTATGTACCTGGTATTCAAAATTTTTTTTCTAGATTTTTTCCAAGGGTTTAATGTTTCACTTGTCACCTCAGCTTGGAAACACTGAAGCAGGGTGTTGGGAAGTGCTTGGAGTTTCCTAGATCTGAGTACAGTCCAAGGCAGGGTGTTAAAGTTGGTTCTGGTTTACATTTTTGCAAGATGTTCTTGACTGGTGGTTTGGTCATAGTTCTCATTTGTGTGAGCTTCTGGAATGAGTAGCTGAAAGCCCAGAGGAGCAGCCTAGAAAAGCAGAGGAAGAGGCAGGGCGAGGATCAGGAGTACATGGACTGGTCCTCGACTAGGCAGATCTCTCACTGTCTCTGGGTCTCACCTCCTTCCTCTAAAAGGAGAAGCTGTCCTGATGCACCTCAGGTTCCCTTCATCCTTTGATGCTTCTCGATTAACGTTTTTGAAATTGTCTGGTCCATGCTCTTGAACATATGGGTTATCGCCTATTTCTCGACCTGGCTTTTTACTTATTGTAGGATACTGGGGAGATCCTAGAATTGCTGAGATGGATCTAGGTTAGGAACTAGAAAACTTACTCCTGGAAACAGAGAGTAAATGTTTTAGGATTTATGGGTCAAGAAGCAAAACTGCTAACACATATATATGGAATCTAAAAGAAAAAAAATCGTTCTGAAGAACCTAGGAGCAGGACAGGAATAAAGACGCAGACGTAGAGAATGGACCTGAGGACACGGGGAAGCTGGGATGAAGTGAGAGAGTGGCATGGACATATATACACTACCAAATGTAAAATAGCTAGCTGGTGGGAAGCATCCGCATAGCACAGGGAGATCTGCTCGGTGCTTTGTGACCACCTAGAGGGGTGGGATAGGGAGGGTGGGAGGGAGACGCAAGAGGGAGGAGATATGGGGATATATGTATATGTATAGCTGATTCACTTTGTTATAAAGCAGAAACTAACACACCATTGTAAAGCAATTATACTCCAATAAAGATGTTAAAAAAAAAAGCAAAATTGTGGATATTATGTATGTACTTCTATTACAAGAGAGAAAAGAAATATCCACAAATTTTCTTATTGACATAGTAAAAAATACACTACTCCCAATCCATCCCTGGGATGGATTAGCAGATGCAAACTATTATATATAGGATGGATCAACAACTAGGTCCTACTGTATAGGACAGAGAACTATATACAATATCCTGTGATAAACCATAATGAAAAAGAATATGAAAAAGAATATATATATGTATAACTGAGTCACTTTGCTGTGCAGCAGAAATTAACAACACTGTAAATTAACTATACTTCCAGAAAATTAAAAAAAATACATACTACTAATAATTGAGTATAAGTTTTTGAAATATAGGTCTAATGAGAAGCGTAGAATGCTTTTGTGGGGGCAGAGAGAACATTTTGTGTAATTAGGGGTCAAAGTGAGAGTCTCATGATCAAATCTGATTGCAGATGTTCCTCTTGGCACTGATCCCTAATGCAGTTTTATGTATCTTATCTTTGAAAATGTCCTTTCACACAGGTTCTGCCACATATCAATATCAGTCCATGGGCATATGACTTTAATTGAGCATATTCATCACTTGGAAGGCATTTGTAGTTTTCTGTTAGATTCTTCCTTGATACCTGCCTGTAGCGTGTCATTGCATTGCAGGTGAATCCCTACTAGGTGAAGGTCATGGGGAAGCTCCTGACAAGCCTCCTTCGGTTCCCATCTCTCAGGGATCCCTGTCCTTTGTTGTTTGATGCCCAGTGTCCTGATTCTGACATCTCATATGTTTTTGTCTATTTGTTGCTTGTTTTAGGTGGGTGGGTGTGCACTGATCCTGTTATCAGGGCTGCAAGCAGAAGTTGCTCTTGTCTGTCGGTAAAGGCCTCATCGCTGGCTTTGCTGCCTCTCATCTCTCCTTGTGTTGACTATCATTTTTCTCCAGGGCAAAAAATAGAGTTTCTCAACAGATATTCTTCCATCATTTCTTGGACTCACCGTCTGGTCTCCGTGTAGCAGCTGCAGTGTCTCTTACCCAGTGTGAATCAGCTTTTGTTTCTTCCCTGCTCGGTCTCTCCTCTCCTGTTGTGCTGAAATAATACCCCAGGCTCTGACCGTGGGCTGCTCTGCCCGACTTCATCTCACCCCTGCCCTCCACTCAGCCCTTATCTTCTATAGCTCCTCCGTGCACCCTCTCCACGCCAGCTCAAAGTTCTTCTTGTTGCTTTCTGCACACGCTAACCGTTTATACTCCCTTCGGGGGTTCCTTGTGTCCCCAGTGCACTTCCCCGAGATATGTGTGTGGCTGGCTTCCTCAGCTCGTTCAGGTTTCTGTTCAATCTACTGGTTACTACTTTTGAGAGCCACTCTGATCATCCTATCTCAACTCCCCTCCTAACACCAACTCGGAAACTGTCTAACTGAAAAGAACTAAATCACTTAGACCATGAGGGCCTGAGCGGGACAGGCTTGGTCCTCCCAGGAAATTCCTGTGATTTCTGTGTCCCTGAGTGAATATTTAGAAACTTTGACCGTGGTGGGAAGATGGTGGCCTGAATGCACACCCTGACCTCCGCTGTGCTGTCTCTGGAGAGTGTAGGGGTTGGGTGCCTGGAAGGCAAGGCTTAGCCTTGCAAGAGAGGTAAGAGTGGGCCCCATTCTTCCTGTGCTGTGGGGCGGGGATGACGCCCTGTGCTCTGAGCCTGGGGAAACAGCAGATCTTGGGGCTTCTGTGGGGTCCAAAATGCAGGTGCTGTCTGTGTGTGGTCGTTGGGACCAGCACTCCCATCCCCAGGGGATCTGGAGCGGGACCGAATTGGCGGTCAGCGTGCCCCAGTCTGCGAGGCTGCAGGGAGATGACCTCATTCGCCAGCACTTGGAGAGAACAGGTCCCCCTCCTCGCCTGCTTCTTTGCTACAAGCCAGCCTGATGAGGTCCGAGTCAGTGGGGAGGACGTCTTGGGCAAGCAAGCATTGGTCACAGTCCACTGAAGGAGACACTGCAAGTACTTGAAGGAGGAAGGACAAGAACAGGCAGCTCTTACTGAAGCGGAACGAATGGAATCGGCAGAATCTTAACAAACAAGGAATGAAAACTCTATGGAGAGGCAGTTTTCTGAAATTCAGCAGAAGAACGGAAAGAAAATGGCCTCTTCTGGGGACGGCATTAGTGCTTTGAAAGGACACATTGACCCACACAGAGCTGTTTACAAAGACACGGGAAATGCACGTGGAAACAATAAGAAAGATGGAGTGTGGGTCCAAGAGGCCTCACATTGCAGAGTTCCAGGAACTCCAGGAGGGGGAAAGGAACAGATGGAGGAGGGTTTCTAATTGAAGCAATCTCAGAAGTCATCTTCTCCTTGAACGTGCCCCCTTCTGATGCTGTATTAAACTGCGACTAAAGGAGTTAAAAAGTCACAAAACCACAAACGGAAAGGGAAAAATGGCTAAGGCAGATGAGCGTTGTCACCTGTCTTTGTCTTTGGTAAGCTGGAAAGCTGACAAGTGAACGTTCACTGATTTAGCAGAATGGAGATAACTGAGATCCTTTAATGTCTGCAAAGGGAAAGGCTGGGAGGAGACATGATCACTGTCTGGCAGAACTCTTGAAAGGTTGGGAAGGGGAGGTGTAACGGTACCTTCGAAGGCAGTGGTGAGAGGGAGGTGAGACTCAAGATAGGAGGATTGATGGAAATTTGCATGGAGATTTGATTCCCAGCCCTGAACATCCAGGACATTCTGCCTCTTCCACGGCAGCAGGAGACTTGCGATGTGTTCTGGGTGGTTTGAACCGGAAAGGCCGCAGATGTGGGGTTTGAGACAGATCAGAGGGAGATGAGGTGCTTTGTGAGATCCTCTAATGAGGATCGTAGAAAAGCCTGCTTAGTCTCAAAGGTGAGGACTTCTGCCCTCTACCCCTCCTTGGCTTGCAGGCTCTTGGCAGCCTAGTTTGCATGCTCTTGACCAGAGTTTAGAGATTCATCTCAGGGAAGCTGATCCATCCCCAGTAAAAGCCCCACAGAGGCTGACGTTTGGGTGTCCCCTACTATAGCTCGGGAAACCTTGCCTGATATTCCTGTATTGGAGCCCATCAGTCATAAGCCCCGCTCTTGCACACAGACATTCCAGCAGTACTTCAGTGCATCCTCTTAAAATATAAATGGACAACCAAGTATCACCAGATATTTAAGGAAACATGGAACTCTAGCATGGAACTCAGAAGCCAAAACTCACCAGCAGATAAAAGGAACTCAGCAGAAACAGACTAAAGTTATGAACAGACAGTTCATGGAAAAAGGAATGAGGATGACTTTTTTTTGTTTTAATATTTTTTTTAGTTCATTTTTTTTTGGCTGCATTGGGTCTTCGTTGCTGTGCACGGGCTTTCTCTAGTTGCGGCGAGTGGGGGCTACTCTTCCTGCGGTGCACGGGCTTCTCACTGCGGTGGCTTCTCTTGCTGCAGAGCACGGGCTCTAGGCGTGTGGGCTTCAGTAGTTGTGGCTCGCGGACTCAGTAGTTGTGGCTCGCGGGCTCTAGAACGCAGGCTCAGTAGTTGTGGCGCATGGGCTTAGCTGCTCCGCGGCATGTGGGATCTTCGCAGACCAGGGCTCGAACCCGTGTCCCCCTGCATTGGCAGGCGGATTCTTAACCACTGTGCCACCAGGGAAGCCCGAGGATGACTCTTAAACCTATGAGTAAATGCTAAATCTTCCTTATTATAAGAGGAAAGCACATCATTAGTCTTCACTAAAAGAGAAACTACACTGAATACTGTTTCCCACTCGGTACATTGGCAGTGTCTGCAATGTATTCTGTTGGTGAGGCTGTGGCGAGGCCGGCACTGTTGTGTATTGCTGGTGGGAATGCAAAATATTTTAACTACTATGAAGAGGAATTTGGCAGTATCTAGAAAAATGGCATATTTTTACCCTTTGTCCAAGCCATCTCACTTCTAGGATACAGTGTCCAATGATCTGTTCTTAGCGAAGAAGTGAAATGACACATGCATGAGGCAGTATTTGTTACAGTAGAAAACTCTAAACAGCAGACTGGCTGGAGAATTGTGTTCACCCTTGTGTTAGTTATCTCTTCCTGCTGTAACAAATAACCACAGACTCGATGGTTTAAGACACCACACAGTGTATTAATCTGATGGTTCCCGTGGGTCAGGAGTCCAGACTCTTTGTAGCTAGAGCCTCTGCTCATATCTCACAGGGTTGAAGTGTAGGTGCTGGCCGGTGCTACAATCCTCATCTGAGGCTGGGGTCTTCTGCAAGCTCACTGATTGCTGGCAGAGTTCATTCCTTTGCAGCTGTAGGACCAAGGTCCCCATTTCCTGGCTGTTTTTCATCTGGGGCTAGAGGCCATACTTCCTCTCCATTGACAATCCACAGCAGAACGATTTGCTTTCTTCCTGGAGGCCAGTAGGAGCACTCTTTATACCTTGAATCCTTTCCACCCAACTCAAATGTCTTAGGCCTCACTCTTCTGCTACCAGCAGTAGAAAACTCCGCTTTTAAAGGTTTCAGCTGATTGGGTTAGGCTCATGCAGATAACCTACCTAATTCGAGGGTAATTGAATTGGGACTTTACATCCTTAAACTCCCTTCTCTGTAGTACTTAGATTAGTGTTTGAATAGCCAGGGGGGTGGGAATCTTGTCAGAGGGACATCTTTAGAATTCTTCCATCTGCAATGCCCATGGTGGAGGCCTCTGCGGCTGTGAGAATGAACAGAGGCTCTCTATACACAGCCATGGAGTGACCTCCAAGACATTAATTATCCTGACAAAAGCAGGGTGCAGAACAGTACTTATAGTATACTTCCTTTTGTATAAGAAGGAGGGAGAAAACAGGAAAGATATATGCATTTATTAATACTTTCAAAAAGAAAGAAGGATAAATTAAAAATGAACAAAATGGCATTTTATAAGGAATGGAAGGAAATAGGGAGCAGGGCTAGGGATGAAAGCTCCTCTTCTCTGAAGGTACCTGTTTTATGGTTTAGATTTAAGAGCCAGGTGAATGTTTTTTTGTTTTTGTTTTTTTTTTCGCTGTTCGCGGGCCTCTCACTGTTGCGGCCTCTCCCGTTGCGGAGCACAGGCTCCGGACGCGCAGGCTCAGCG
>NC_041231.1:48658714-48661810 GCF_002837175.3 Physeter macrocephalus | reverse complement strand
TTCGCGGGCCTCTCACTGTTGCGGCCTCTCCCGTTGCGGAGCACAGGCTCCGGACGCGCAGGCTCAGCAGCCATGGCTCACGGGCCCAGCCGCTCCGCGGCATGTGGGACCTTCCCGGACCGGGGCACGAACCCGTGTCCCCTGCATCGGCAGGCGGACTCTCAACCACTACGCCACCAGGGAAGCCCCCAGGTGAATGTTTTTATATAATTAAAAATGAAATTAAATAAAAATGGTAAAAATAAAGCAGTCTATAATATTGAAAAATAATCTGGTATCACGTTTGTAAGATAGCTCTCCAGAGACTAGATACTGAAGTGTTTAAAGAACATTGTGTTTGGCAGTACAGTTGATCCTTGAACAACATGGGGTTGAACTGTGCAGGTCCACTTATATGTGGATTTTTTTCAGTGAATGTGGGCAACCACTACAATCTGTGGTTGGTTGAATCCTCAGATGCAGAACTGCGTGAATACTGAGTGAGAGCTGACTATGGGATTTGAGCATCCATGGATTTTGGTTTCCGCAGTGGGTCCTGGAAACTATATTCTATTGGGATATATCGATATTTCAAGTACTAAAATAACCCCATTAAGAAATATTCAACTGTGTTGTGTTCTTGTCAGTGTTAGTTACTGTGTTGCTCTTGACATATATTTACACATATGTATGTATGAAAGTAATAGCAAGGTAGTAATTATGCAAATTGCAGTAGGAACCAAGATTTTCAGCATAAAAGAAAACAAACAGTTATAAAAGTAAAATCCCGTCATCCTTAATTTAAACCAAGTGTCAAGATGAACTCATGATTTATTCTTTTTTTTTTTTTTTTTTTTTTTTTTTTGCGGTACGCGGGCCTCTCACTGTTGTGGCCTCTCCCGTTGCGGAGCACAGGCTCCGGATGCGCAGGCTCAGCGGCCATGGCTCACGGGCCCAGTCGCTCCGCGGTATGTGGGATCTTCCCGGATCGGGGCACGAACCCGCGTCCCCTGCATCGGCAGGCGGACTCTCAACCACTGCGCCACCAGGGAAACCCTATTCTTTTTTTAATAAAGAAATTATTTATTTTATAGTTTTATCTACTGAAAATCCACTCAGATTTTAATCCCCAAATGCCGTTTTCCACTAAAAGGAACCATGGCCCCTTCTATAAACAGCCTCTTGGTCTTGGGCACAGCTATACATTCAGGCCAGGAGTGAACACATGGAGAACCTGGGGCATATTGTCATTCCTTAAAGCAAAGAAATTACCAGAAACTGTTAAGGTAATGTCAGAAGAACACAAGAGTCAACTGGAAGGAGTTTCTACT
The DNA here is from genome assembly GCF_002837175.3 of Physeter macrocephalus. Taxonomy (NCBI): domain Eukaryota; kingdom Metazoa; phylum Chordata; class Mammalia; order Artiodactyla; family Physeteridae; genus Physeter; species Physeter macrocephalus. The sequence goes on along the minus strand of NC_041231.1, from coordinate 48,660,500 downwards.
GGCCCAAGATGGAATTTTGAGCATTAAAAGTAATAAAGACTGCAATATATTAAAATAGCAGTGTGAAAAAAGTTGAGTTCGTGATTATATTAAAAAAACAACACTTATCAGTCCCAATTTAGAAAATTGCTAGGTCATGCAGTCATTTTCCTGAAAATTGTTCAATAAGGGAACAAAATCAGTATTTATCCATTGTTTAATATACAGGGTAATCAAATAGTTGATTAGGCAAAGTTTTTCTTTATAGAAGTTTCATAGCTAATAAATACCAGAGAAACCATAGAATTAGGAAAGCTCTATTTTGCAACCCTTAAACTCATAAACAGAATTAATTTTTTAAAAAGCAGTGAACATTTTTTGATAAATCTTTGGATATATGCTTTAACGTTTCTCTTGGGTTAAATCCTAGAAGTGGAATTGCTGGGTCTTATGGTAGGTGTATGTTTAACTTTTTAAGAAACAGACAAGCTATTTTCCAAAGTAGTTGTACCATTTTATACTCCCACCACAGTGTATGAGAATTCCAGTATTTACTTGTCCTTGCCAACTCAGTATGGTCGTTCTTTTTAATGTTAGCAATTCTAATAGGTGTGTAGTTCTATTTCACTGTAGTTTTAATTTGCATTTCCCTAATAACTTATGATTTAGAGCATCTTTTGACATGCTTACTTGTCATCTCTATAACTTTCTTCTTGAAACATATGTTCCAGTCTTCTGCCCTTCTGTAAAAATGGGTTGTTTTCTTAATGAGTTTTGAGAGTTTTTAAAAAATATAGTCCAGATTCAAGTCCTTTATCAGATATATGGCTTGCAAATATTTTATCTCAGCCAGGGGCTTATCTGTTTATTCTTTATTTTATTTTATTTTTTTAACATCTTTATTGGAGTATAATTGCTTTACAATGGTGTGTTAGTTTCTGCTTTATAACAAGGTGAATCAGCTATACATACACATATATCCCCATATCTTCTCCCTCTTGTGTCTCCCTCCCACCCTCCCTATCCCACCCCTCTAGGTGGGCACAAAGCACTGAGCTGATCTCCCGGTGCTATGTGGCTGCTTCCCACTAGCTGGCTGTTTTACATTTGGTAGTGTCTTTATGTCCATGCCACTCTCTCACTTCATCCTAGCTTCGCCTTCCCCCTCCCTGTGTCCTCGAGTCCATTCTCTATGTCTGCGTCTTTATTCCTGTCCTGCCCCTGGGTTCGTTAGAACCATTTTTTTTTTTTTTTTTAGATTCCATATATATATGTGTTAGCCTACGGTATTTGTTTTTCTCTTTCTCACTTACTTCACTCTGTATGACAGGCTCTAGGTCCATCCACCTCACTACAAATAACTCAATTTCGTTTCTTTTTATGGCTGAGTAATATTCCATTGTACGTATGTGCCACAACTTCTTTATTTTGATTTGCATTTCTCTAATGGTTAGTGATGTTGAGCATCCTTTCATGTGTTTGTTGGCAATCTGTATATCTTCTTTGGAGAAATGTCTATTTAGGTCTTCTGCCCATTTTTGGATTGGGTTGTTTTTTTTTGATATTGAGCTGCATGAGCTGCTTGTATATTTTAGAGATTAATCCTTTGTCCGTTGAATCGTTTGCAAATATTTTCTGCCATTCTGAAGGTTGTCTTTTCATCTTGTTTATGGTTCCTTTGCGGTGCAAAAGCGGTTGTCTTTTCATCTTGTTTATGGTTCCTTTGCGGTGCAAAAGCTTTTAAGTTTCATTAGGTCCCATTTTTTTTTGTTTTTATTTCCATTTCTCTAGAAGGTGGATCAAAAAA
>NC_041231.1:48657914-48658669 GCF_002837175.3 Physeter macrocephalus | reverse complement strand
ATTTGCATTTCTCTAATGGTTAGTGATGTTGAGCATCCTTTCATGTGTTTGTTGGCAATCTGTATATCTTCTTTGGAGAAATGTCTATTTAGGTCTTCTGCCCATTTTTGGATTGGGTTGTTTTTTTTTGATATTGAGCTGCATGAGCTGCTTGTATATTTTAGAGATTAATCCTTTGTCCGTTGAATCGTTTGCAGATATTTTCTGCCATTCTGAAGGTTGTCTTTTCATCTTGTTTATGGTTCCTTTGCTGTGCAAAAGCTTTTAAGTTTCATTAGGTCCCATTTTTTTTTGTTTTTATTTCCATTTCTCTAGAAGGTGGATCAAAAAAGATCTTGCTGTGATTTATGTCATAGAGTGTTCTGCCTGTGTTTTCCTCTGAGAGTTCGATAGTGTCCTTTTACATGTAGCCGTCCAGTTTTCCCAGCACCACTTATTGAAGAGGCTGTCTTTTCTCCATTGTATATTCTTGCCTCCTTTATCAAAAATAAGATGACCATATGTGCATGTGTTTACCTCTGGGCTTTCTGTCCTGTTCCATTGATCTATATTTCTGTTTTTGTGCCAGTACCATACTGTCTTGATTATTGTAGCTTTGTAGTATAGTCTGAAGTCCGGGAGCTTGATTCCTTTGGTTCCGTTTTTCTTTCTCAAGATTGCTTTGGCTGTTTGGGGTCTTTTGTGTTTCCATGCAAATTGTGAAATTTTTTGTTCTATTTCTATGAAAAATGCCATTGGTAGTTTGATAGGGATTG
>NC_041231.1:48641844-48657904 GCF_002837175.3 Physeter macrocephalus | reverse complement strand
TAGGTAGGTTTATTCCTAGGTATTTTATTCTTTTTGTTGCAGTGGTAAATGGGAGTGTTTCCTTAATTTCTCTTTCAGATTTTTCATCATTAGTGTATATAAATGCAAGAGATTTCGGTGCATTTATTTTGTATCCTGCTAGTTTACCAAATTCATTGATTAGCTCTAGTAGTTTTCTGGTAGCATCTTTAGGATTCTCTATGTATAGTATCTTGTCATCTGCAAAGAGTGATAGCTTTACTTCTTCTTTTCTGACTTGGATTCCTTTTATTTCCTTTTCTTCTCTGATTGCTGTGGCTAAAACTTCCAAAACTATGTTGAATAATAGTGGTGAGAGTGGACAAACTTGTCTTGTTCCTGATCTTACAGGAAATGGTTTCAGTTTTTCACCACTGAGGATGATGTTGGCTGTGGGTTTGTCATACATGGCCTTTATTATGTTGAGGTAAGTTCACTCTATGCCTACTTTGTGGAGGGTTTTTATCATAAACGGTGTTAAATTTTGTCAAAAGCTTTTTCTGCATCTGTTGAGATTATCATATGGTTTTTATTCTTCAGCTTGTTAATATGGTGTACCACATTGATTGATTTGTGTATATTGAAGAATCCTTCCATTCCTGGGATAAAACCCACTTGATCATGTTGTATGATCCTTTTAATGTGTTGTTGGATTCTGTTTGCTAGTATTTTTTTGAGGATTTTGCATCTATGTTCATCAGTGATATTGGTCTGTAGTTTTCTTTTTTTGTGACATCTTTGTCTGGTTTTGGTATCAGGGTGACGGTGGCCTCGTACAGTGAGTTTGGGAGTGTTCCTCCCCCTGCTATATTCTGGAAGAGTTTTAGAAGGATAGGTGTTAGCTCTTCTCTAAATGTTTGATAGAATTCACCTGTGAAGCCATCTGGTCCTGGGCTTTTGTTTGTTGGAAGATTTTTAATCAGTTTCAATTTCAGTGTTTGTAATTGGTCTGTTCATATTTTCTGTCTCTTCCTGGTTCAGTCTTGGAAGTTTGTACTTTTGTAAGAATTTGTCCGTTTCTTCCAGGTTGTCCATTTTATTGGCATATAGTTGCTTGTAGTAATCTCTCATGATCCTTTGTATTTCTGCAGTGTCAGTTGTTACTCCTCCTTTTTCATTTCTAATTCTGTTGATTTGCATCTTCTCCCTTTTTTTCTTGCTGAATCTGGCTAATGGTTTATCAATTTTGTTTATCTTCTCAAAGAACCATCTTATACTTTTATTGATCTTTGCTATTGTTTCCTTCATTTCTTTTTCATTTATTTCTGATCTGATCTTTATGATTTCTTTCCTTCTGCTAACTTTGGGGTTTTTTTGTTCTTCTTTCTCTAATTGGTTTAGGTGTAAGGTTAGGTTGTTTATTTGAGATGTTTCTTGTTTCTGGAGGGAAGATTGTATTGCTATAAACTTCCCTCTTAGAACTGCTTTTGCTGCACCCCATAGGTTTTGGGTCATTGTGTTCTCATTGTAATTTGTCTCTAGGTATGTTTTGATTTCTTCAGTGATCTCTTGGTTATTTAGTAGTGTATTTTTTAGCCTTCATGTGTTTGTATTTTTCACAGTTGTTTTCCTGTAATTGATATCCAGTCTTATAGGGCTGTGGTCGGAAAAGATACTTGATACGATTTCAGTTTTCTTAAATTTACCAAGGCTTGATTTGTGACCCAAGATATGATCTATCCTGGAGAATGTTCCATGAGCAGTTGAGAAGAAAGTGTATTCTGTTGTTTTTGGATGGAATGTCCTATAAATATCAATTAAGTCCGTCTTGTTTAATGTGTCATTTAAATGTGTTTCCTTATTTATTTTCAGTTTGGATGATCTGTCCATTGGTGAAAGTGGGGTGTTAAAGTCCCCTACTATGATCGTGTTACTGTCGATTTCCTCTTTTATGGCTGTTAGCATTTACCTTGTGTATTGAGGTGCTCCTGTGTTGGGTGCATAAATACTTGCAATTGTTATATCTTCTTCTTGGATTGATCCCTTGATCATTATGTAGTGTCCTTCTTTGTCTCTTGTAATAGTCTTTATTTTAAGGTCTATTTTGTCTGATATGAGTGTTGCTACTCCAGCTTTCTTTTGTTTTCCATTTGCCTGGAATATCTTTTTCCATCCCCTCACTCTCAGTCTGTGTGTGTCCCTAGGTCTGAAGTGGGTCTCTTGTCGACTGCATATATATGAGTTTTGTTTTTGTATCCATTCAACTAGTCTGTGTCTTTTGGTTGAAGCATTTAATCCATTTGCATTCAGGGTTAGTATTGATATGTATGTTCCTATTACCATTTTCTTAATTATTTTTGGTTTGTTATTGTACGTCTTTTCCTTGTCTTGCGTTTCCTGCTTAGAGAAGTTCCTTTAGCATTTGTTATAAAGCTGATTTGGTGGTGCTGAATTCTCTTAACTTTTGCTTGTGTGTAAAGGTTTTAATTTCTCTGTCGAATCTGAATGAGATCCTTGCTGGGTAGAGTAATCTTGGTTGTAGTTTTTTCCCTTTCATCACTTGAAATATGTCCTGCCACTCCCTTCTGGCTTGCAGAGTTTCAGCTGAAAGATCAGCTGTTAACCTTATGGGGATTCCCTTGTATGTTATTTGTTGTTTTTCCCTTGCTGCTTTTAATATTTTTTCTTTGTATTTAATTTTTGATAGTTTGATTAATGTGTCTTGTCGTGTTTCTCCTTGGATTTATCCTGTATGGGACTCCCTGCGCTTCCTGAACTTGATTGACTATTTCCTTTCCTATGTTAGGGACATTTTCAACTATAATCTCTTCAAATATTTTCTCAGTCCTTTTCTTTTTTTCTTCTTCTTCTGGGACCCCTATAATTCAAATGTTGGTGCATTTAATGTTGTCCCAGACCTCTCTGAGGCTGTCCTCAATTCTTTTCATTCTTTTTTCTTTATTCTGGTCTGCAATAGTTATTTCTACCATTTTATCTTCCAGGTCACTTATCCGTTCTTCTGCATCAGTTATTCTGTTGATTCCTTCTAGAGAATTTTAAGTTTCATTTATTGTGTTGTTCATATTAAACGTTTCTTGTATTTTCTCCATTCTGTTTCCAAGGTTTTGGATCATGTTTACTATCATTACTCTGAATTCTTTTTCAGGTAGACTGCCTATTTCCTCTTCATTTGTTTGGTGTGGTGGATTTTTACCTTGCTCCTTCATCTGCTCTGTGTTTCTCTGTCTTCTCATTTTGCTTAACTTACTGTGTTTGTGGTCTCGTTTTCGCAGGCTGCAGGTTCGTAGTTCCCATTGCTTTTGGTGTCTGCCCCCAGGAGCTAAGGTTGGTTCAGCGGGTTGTGTAGGCTTCCTGGTGGAGGGGACTAGTGCTTGTGTTCTGGTGGATGAGGCTGGATCTTGTCTTTCTGGTGGGCAGGACTGCATCCCGTGGTGTGTTTTAGGGTGTCTGTGACCTTATTATGATTTTAGGCAGCCTCTCTGCTAATGGGTGGGGTTGTGTTCCTGTCTTGCTAGTTGTTTGGCATAGGGTGTCCAGCACTGTAGCTTGCTGGTCGTTGAGTGGAGCTGGGTCTTAGTGTTGAGATGGAGATCTCTGGGAGAGCTTTTGCCGTTTCATATTACGTGGAGCTGGGAGGTCTCTGGTGCACCAGTGTCCTGAACTCGGCTCTTCCACCTCAGAGGCACCAGCCTGACAGCAGGCTGGAGCACCAAAACCCTGTCAGCTGCACGACTCTGTTCCTGGGAATTCCCTAGCGGTCCAGTGGTTAGGACTCCGAGCTTTCACTGCCAAGGGTGCAGCTTTGATCCCTGGTCGGGGATGCAGCAAGCCACTCCCAAAACAAACAAACAGCTGTTCCTGAAGACAGAGTGTCACTCCATGCTTCAATCTGTTTATTCTTAAGAGCAGAAATGTCCAAATGTAAATGGACAAACAAGTTGTGGCATACTTATGGGAGGGAATACTTGAGTAAGAGTGACTGCTTAGCGGTAAATATTTTTTGAGAACTGAAAGCTTTCATCTTACTTGTAAGGTAATAAGTGAATCTGCTGGTTTCATAGATGCAGATGGAAGACACGAGATATTGGGTCAGAGACAATGGACTTTTTTACCCACAGCAGACAGCACGAGGGTCATGTTTGAGTTGGTTCCGCTTGACTGCCAAGTCCCGTGGTGGTGGGGGGAGCAGGCTGGATGCAGGCCCAGGTGGATGCTGTGCACACAGTGATGCAGTTTGTGTCACTGCTGAGGAGCCCCATGATGAGGTAGCCCCTATTTTTACAAGGGTGCTGGCAAACCTGCCCAAGCTTTACTCCCAGAAGGAGACGTTATCTTTATTATCCTTGTTGGGAAATAAGTCTGCCCTACTCCTGGAGGGAGACATTTTATTTTCCAAAGCTGTTTGCTATACAAACATCGACAAAAAGATAGATGGGAACAAAAGCTGTCAGTGTCTCGTCACAAGACATGCAGAAATGCAGGAGACCCATGGAGAATTTTCTTCAAACACTGTTGATATGGTAACTCCTGGCTTACTGTTTGTTTGTTTGTTTTAAATTTATTTTATTTATTTATTTTTGGCTGCATTGGGTCTTCGTTTCTGTGTGCAGGCTTTCTTTAGTTGCGGCGAGCTGGGGCTCCTCTTCATTGTGGTGCATGGGCTTCTCATAGTGGTGGCTTCTTGTTTGCAGAGCACGGGCTCTAGGTGCGCGGGCTTCAGTAGTTGTGGCACGTGGGCTGAGTAGTTGTGGCACATGGGGTTAGTTGCTCTGTGGCATGTGGGATTTTCCTGGACCAGGGCTGGACCCCCTGTCCCCTGCATTGGGAGGTGGATTCTTAACCACTGTGCTACCAGGGAAGCCCTTGGCTTACTGTTTTAAGAAACTGGTGAACAGTTTAGCAGAGTCAGCTGAACCGTTTTACATCCCCACCTGCAGTGTATTAGTGATCCAGTTTCTCTACATTCTTGCCAGTGTTTCATGTTTTTACTGTTTTTTATTTAAGCATTCTAATAGGTGTTTATTGATATCAGATTGTGGTTTTAATTTGCATTTTCCTAACTGCTAATGATATTGAACATTTTTATGTGCTTATTTTCTTACTATATATCGTATCCAGTTAAGTGTCTGTTTATGTCTTTCACTTGTTTTCAAATAGATTGTTTTTGCTCTTGAGTTTTTGAGCATTCTTTATATTTTTGAGACATGTGTCCACCATCAGATATATGATTTGCAGATATTTTCTCCCAGTGTGTACATTGGCTTTTATTCCTCTTAATAGAGTTTTTCTCAGAGTGAAGGATTTTATTTTTGTTGAGGTCCATTTTATTAGTTTTTGTCTTTCATTGTTTCAATTTCAAGTCTAAGAACTCTTTGTAGATCCTAAAGATTTTCTCTAATGTTTTTTGGTAAAATTTTTATGTTTATATGCTTTATATTTAAGTTTGTCATTTATCTTGAGTTAATTTGTATATAAAGTGTGTGTGTATGAATTTTGAATCCTATAACTTGCTGAATTCACTTATCTGTTCTAGGTGTGTTTTTGTAGATTTGCGGAGTTTTTCTATATCGACAATTATGTCGTCTGTAAATATGGACTATTTCTTTCCCTTCCAATCTGTAATGCCCTTTATTTCTTTTTATTTTTGGCTTATTGAAGTGGCTAGAACTTCCATTGCTGCACTAAGAGTAATGAGAGCAGATGTCCTCACTTTGTTTCTGATGTCACAGGAAAGCATTTGTCTTCTGCTGTTTAAGTATAATGTTAACTCTAGATGTTTTGTAGATGCTCTTTATCATTTGGAGGAGAGTCCCCGTTATTACCATCCTCTGTTCACATTTTGCTGAGAGTTTTTTTTCCCCTTTAATCATAGATGGATGTTGGATTTTGTCAAATGTGTTTTCTGCACCTATTAATATGACAAAATGATTTTTCTTTTGTAGCCTGTTGATACGGTGCCTTACATTAATTGGTTTTCAAATGCTAAACCAGCATTGAACACCTAGAATAAATCCCACTTGGCCATCGTGTATAATTATTTCATGCACGTCTGGATTTGATTTGCTAATATTTTGTCAAAAAGTTTTGCATGTAAGTTCTTAAGAGATATTGGTCCATACTTTGCTCTTTCCCTCCCTCCTCCTTTCTCTTTCTTCCCTTCCATCTTCTCTCCTTCCTTCCTTCTCTTCCTCCCCCTGCCTCCTTTATTCACTTCCTTCTTTCCTTCCTCTTTCTCTGGTTTAAGTGTAACACTAGCCTCAGAAAATGAGTTTGGATGTGTACCTTTCTCTTCTATTTTCTGGGAGAGATTGTGTAAAATTGGTGTTGGCTTTTCTTTAAATGTTTGGTAGATTGCTTCAGTGAATTCGTCTGGGCCTGGAGTTGTTTTGGGTGGCGGGATTTTAACTACAAACCCAATTTCTTTAGTGATTACAGGGCCATTCAGATTATTAATTTCGTCCTGGTTGAGTTTTGGTAGTTCATGGGTTTTGAGGAGTTTGTCCATTTCTTCTATGTTGTTGAGTTTATGAGAAAAGTTTTTCTAGTCTTCTCTTATTTTTTAAGTGCTGAAGGATCTGTAGTGATATTCCTTTACATTCCTATATTGGTGATTTATGCCTCCTCTCTGTTTTCTTTTTTTTTTTTTTTGAGTCTTACAGAGTTTTATTATCAATGTTCTTTTTAAAAAAGTAACTATCTTTTTGTTTCATTAATTTTCTTTACTGTTTTTTTGTTTTCAGTGTCTTTAATTTCTTCTCTAATTTTTATCATTTTTTTCCTTCTCCTTGCTTTAGGCTTGTTTTGCTCTTCTTTTTTCTTTCTTTCTTTTGTTTTTAGATTCTCAAAGTAGAAACTGGGAGTATTGATTTGAAATCTTTTCTCTTTATAAAAGGTCTCACGTAGGTTTAGTGTCATAAGTCTCCTTTGCAGCAACACTTTTGCTGCTTTTGTACATATTTTGTTACATTGTTAAACCTTTTAAATTTAGTTCTATTTATCTTTTAAAATTTCCTTTGAAACTTCGTTGTTTATTCATTGATTATTTAGAAATGTGTTTAATTTTCAGATGTTTAGAGATCGTCTATTGTCACTGTATTTTTTCTGGTTTGATTTTATTGTGGTCAGAAAACATATTCTGTATGAGTCCAGTTTTTAAAAATTTGTTGAGGTTTGTTTTATGGTTTAGTATATGGTTTATCTTGGTGAATGTTCTATGGGTACTTGAAAAGGATTCTGCTCTGTGTTGGGTGAAGTGTTCTTTATGTAAGTCAATTAGATCCTCTTGTTTCATTGTGTTGTTTAGATATTCTCTGTTCTTACCAGTTTTTATTTGTAATATTTCTATCAATTGCTGAAAGTAGGATATTGAAGTCTGCATTTATAATTGTGGATTTGTTTATTTCTTTTCAGCTATAACAGTTTTTATTTAATGTCTTTGGAAGCTCAATTATTGGTGCATACTTATTTAGGGTTATTGTGTCCTTCCTGGTGGATAGATGCTTTTGTCGTTATGTAAGTTCCTCTCTATTTCTAGTAATTTTCTTTCCTCTGAAGTCTCCTTAATCTAGTGGTGATATAGCCACTCTGCCTTTATTTTAAATTAATTTTTGTATTTTATACTTGTTTCCATCCTTTCACTTTAAACCTACCTGTGTCATTGCATACATACGAAGTAAGTTTATTGTAGATAGCATATAGCTGAATCATAATTTTGTATCTACTCTGCCAATCTGATTTAATTGGTGTATTTGGATCGTTTACATTTAAGGTGATCATTGATATGTTAGGGCTTAATTCTGACATTTTTTGTTTGTTTTCTCTGCTTTTCTTATCTTACTTTCTTGTGGGTTATTTGAACACATGTAGGATTCTTTGATTTGTTTATAGTACTTTTGAGTATGTCACTTTGCATAATCTCCTTGATGGTTGCTTTTATTATTGAAACATGCATATGTGACTTATAATAGTTTATTGGTTTCTGTGCTTTACTGCTTTGAGTGAAGATAAAGACCTTATTTCCATTTATTCTCTCACTTAAAAAATACTTGTTTTACGAATGTTCCCTACATATATTGAGCACTTTATCAGAGGGGTTATAATTTTTGCTTCAAGTATCAAATATAATTTGAAAAACTCATGAAAGTATGTTAGAGTATTACATATTCCCCTAATTTTACCCATTCTGATGTTCTTCTTTACTTTTTTGATATTCTTAGCTTTTTTTTTTTTTTTTTTTTGTGGTATGCGGGCCTCCCTCCATTGTGGCCTCTCCCGTTGCGGAGCACAGGCTCCGGACGCGCAGGCTCAGCGGCCATGGCTCACGGGCCCAGCCGCTCCGCGGCATGTGGGATCCTCCCAGACCGGGGCGCGAACCCGGTTCCCCTGCATCGGCAGGCGGACGCGCAACCACTGCGCCACCAGGGAAGCCCCGATATTCTTAGCTTTATGTTAACATTTTCTTTATGTTTAGAGAACTTTCATTTGCTGTTCTTTAAGGATGGGTTTCCTGTAAAGCAATTGTTACTTTTCCTTTTTCTGAGAAATCTTTATTTCCCCTTCATTCCTCAAGTTCATTCACTGCAGTTAATTTAAAACTTGTGGTTGAAAGTTTTTGTTGTTGTTGTTTTTGTTTTTTTTAGTCCTGAAAAATATTCTATTTTCTTCTGGCCCCTATAGTTTCATATGAGACATCTTTTATTTCAGTTGGTGTTCCTTTGTTAGTGGTGGGTCATTTCTCTCTGGCTGCCTTAAAAGGTATTTTCTTTGTCTTTAGGGTTTAGAAGTTTAATTGTAATATATCTTTGTTGTGGATTTCTTTTTTCTTTTTTTTTTTTTTTTTTTTTGTGGTATGCGGGCCTCTCACTGTTGTGGCCTCTCCCGTTGCGGAGCACAGGCTCCGGACGCGCAGGCTCAGCGACCATGGCTCACGGGCCCAGCCACTCTGCAGCATGTGGGATCCTCCCGGACCGGGGCACGAACCCGTGTCCCCTGCATCGGCAGGTGGACTCTCAACCACTGCGCTACCAGGGAAGCCCTGTTGTGGATTTCTTTGGGTTTCTCCTATCTTGAGTTTGTTCAGCTCCTTGAATTTGTAGATTTCAGTCTTCTGCTAAATTTAGGTATTTTTTCAGGCATTATTTCTTCAGTTACTTTTTCAGTCCCATTCTTTCTCTCCTCCCCTTCTTGGGATCCTGATGATACAAATACAAGGCATTTTGTTATTGTCTGATAGGTCCCTGAGACTCTTCCTTTTTTTAGCCTATATTTACCTGCTTTTCAGATATTGTAAATTCAGTTAATCTGTTCTTAAGTTCACTGATCATGTTTTCTGTCACCTGCACTATGTTATTGAGCCCATCCATTGCCTTTAAAAAAATTTAGTTATTTATTTGGCTATACTGGCTCTTAGTTGCAGCCTGTGGGATCTTCGTTGAGGCATGTGTGGTTTTTAGTTGCAGCATGCAGGGTCTTTAGTTGCGGCCTGAGGGGTCTTTAGTTGCGGCATGTGGGATCTGGTTCCCTGGCCAGGGATCAAACCCGAGCCCCCTGCATTGGGTGTGTGGAGCCTTGGCTGCTGGACCACCAGGGAAGTCCCCATTGCCTTTTTAATTTTGGTTATTGTAGTTTCCAAACTTCTATAGTTTACACTGGTTATTTTAAAAACTTTTTTTCACCTGAAATTTTCAGCTCTTTCATTGGTTTTCAGACAATTAGAAACTTTTAAAATTTTTTTTTGGCCATGCCGCATGGCATGTGAGATCTCAGTTCCCCGGCTAGGGATCGAGCCTATGCCCCCTGCAGTGGAAGCATGACATCTTAACCACTGGACTGCCAGGGAAGTCCCTGAAACATTTTTATGATGGCTGCTTAAAAATTCTTATTAGATCCTTCTAGCATCTGCTTCATACTGGTGATAGCGTCTGTTGATTGTCTTTTTTGATTAATGTGATTTTCCTGGTTCTTGCTGTGATGCATGATTTTTAAAATTATATCCTAGACGTTTTGCCTATTATCTTAGACCGTGTCTTCATCTCACTCATTGTCGTTAAGTCTTGCTGTTGCTAGGCAAGGTGTGGAGGTCCAGCTCATCACTGGACCCCATCGATAATTAACCTGGTGGGGGAATCATATTGCTGTTTGCTTCTCCTGGATGGAGAATGGAAGATCACCTTCCCACTCAGACACACTGTTGCTATCCCTGCAGGGAAACTGGAGAGTGTCTTGCTTGGCTGGGCAGGGAATGGAGGATCAGCTGCCTGCTCAGTTTTAAAGATACTACACTTACAGTGGAATCAAGTCTCTGTTACCTGCTTCTACCAGGTGGAGGACGGAAGATTATAATGCTCTCTGTTTGGCCTTGCCCACACCTCCCAAGTGGGGAATTTTGGAGTAGGCTATCTGCCTGGGGTGGGGATTGAGGTGGAAGATCTACTCCCTCATTGGCTCTGCTGAAACTACAGAGGAGGGAGGGGGGTGTATGCAGTGTCCATCGGTGTTTTGCCAGCTCTGGGCAGGTATTTTCAGAAAAGTTTTCAGTTAGGCCATCGTTTTACTGGTTCTTTAGCTAGGAGGAAACAGGCTTTTTCCTTTGGGGGTCAGTTCTGGGTTAGAGGCTTCTGTAACATCCTTTCCCAAATAGATGAGAGGCAGTAAGGAAATTGAGGAGATGCACTGTCACGTTGTTCCCCAAGTCCTCCATTTTCTAGGCAGTCCATCTTCTTCTTTCCACCTTTCCAAGTCTTCCTATGCTTGTTTTTATGTTATATCCAGTGACTTCTGGTTATAAGAGGGAGCACCTGTGAGGAATGGGGCTGCTCCATCTTGACATAACTGGAAATCCAAAGTCACTTTTAAACATTGCTTGTGGAAATAGAAATTGTTGTAATTTTTTGGAGAGTAATTCAGCAACATCTGTGACTATTAATAATATAACTTTGGTTCTAACAAACCTGCATTTGGCATTTAGCTGTTAGAAATATGGGGGCATGACTGGAATAAAGACGCAGACGTTGAGAATGGACTTGAGGACACAGGGAGGGGGAAGGAGAAGTGAGAGAGTGGCATGGACATATATACACTACCAAATGTAAAATAGATAGCTAGTGGGAAGCAGCCACATAGCACAGGGAGATTAGCTCCGTGCTTTGTGACCACCTAGAGGGGTGGGATAGGGAGGGTGGGAGGGAGGCTCAAGAGGGAGGGGATTCGGTGATATATGTATATGTATAGCTGATTCACTTTGTTATACGTCAGAAACTAAAACTCCATTGTAAAGCAATTATACTCCAATAAAGATGTTAAAAAAAATTAAAAAGAAAAACTCATGAACAACAACAAAAAAATAGAAATATGAGTTATTCACAATATATGCATGATCATGTCCACTGTAGCATTGTTTCTAGTGGTCAGTACCTGGAAATAGAGTTAATATCTATTGGTATTGAAATGCTTCAATAAATGATGGTATAGCTATAATATATATATATATAATATATATATATAAAATGAGTCATTTGATTAACTTGGAAGTATGTTCATTATATATAGATAAGTGAAAAATGAAAGGGCAGAAGTATATATTAATTATGAAGTTATTTCTGTAAAACAACATGTAAAAATGGCGAAACTCTCCTATTTGTATCTATTTGTATCAAAATTTATTAAAAAGAAAAACATGTATGGAAGGATGATACCAAATTTGTTATCTGAGGAAGGTGGAAGTAGGAGATTATTTGTTATCTGTATTCATTCTTATTTTTAGCCTTATTATATAATAATCATATTTCACTTATTATAATTACATGTTTCACCTGTAATTAAGAAAAAAATACAATGAAGCCAGAGGAAAAAACTAATTAAAATAAATGTTAGCAGTAGGCGTCAGCTGATTTTGAATGATTAAGGGAATCTTTAAGGTAGTCAAAACTCAAATTTGTTTAGGCTTTGTAGATTAAAATTAATAATATAAATTACTCTCAAAATCACATAGGTAGCCGGTCCAGACTATGGAAGAATGGTTGGTATTTGTTCCTTTTTGCTTTGCAGCCCAGGTATTACACTAGTGTGCATATAAAATGCAATGTTGAATATAAAGGTATGTGAAAGGGAGGCAGACTTCAGGTTAGTGAGATGTTAAAATTCTCTGTGATGAGCTTGTGTAGAAAACTCTTCTCCCTTCCACACCTGTGCCTTGAAACTCCGCTAGCAGCTGGATTTCCGAGCTAACCGTGATGCTGCCTGTCTGCCAGAGAACTGAAACCTCATATCAAGAGCCCACGATAACCTTTGCTACATTATGTAGATATTTTTTCCTTCTTACCATCATCACCATCAGCCCTTTATGGGTTAAATTTCAGCACGGTTTCTATGATGTCAGCTCTCAAATTTATCTAGTACAACAGGCAGTGAAATTGAGCTGTCAGGATTAGATAAAAATGATATGATAGCCCCCAAATGTTCACCTATTTCTCCAAATGATTTCATACTCATATTGAAAATGACAGGAGATAAAATAGGGTCTTGTATGTCTCTAGAAATGATAACCCTTTGAGGGATGAATGGTCTTGTAAGTTCATTGTATAGGTTTGCTGTGAGCCTGCAGTATCAATGCCTCCTGATGGATCAGGTTTTCCTAGAGGTTTTTTTTTTTTTGTTTCCACATAGCATTGCTATTAATATGGTAATCAGTGGGGAAAAAATCTGCTTTGATCTTAAAAGAAAGATTTTTTTTTAAAAAAAGAAACATTTACTTTGTATAATTGGTTAACTGTGTGGGAAAATATTTTCTCAGCTTATACCATACAAAAGTCAATTCCAGATGTATTAAAGAATTATATATGAGAAAGAAACTGTAAACAGCTGGAAGAAAATATATTTAAATATGGGCAAGGAGAGCTTTTCTGAGCAGAAAAGGAATGAAAGAAACCATGAAAGGAGATAGTGATAGTTTAGCTATATATAGTTTAGAAACTTTTATATCCCCCACAAATCATAAATAAAATTTCATGCTAAGAAAATCTGTAAATTATTGCATCGTATATAACACAGTTAATCTGTGTACTGTAAAAAAATTCATAAAGATATTCAGTTTCAAGTCTAATTAGAGAAATGCAAATTAAAATCATAACGAAATACTGTTTCTATCCATCATAATGTCAAACGAAGGGAAAAAACCTTGCACTATCTTATATCCAAAGTACTATCTTATATCCAAAGTACAGTTACAGGGGCAACTTTTAACCAGTAGGTGAGGTTACCTTTTTGAGGGTATTTAAAAATGTGTATCATGAATCCTTATGATTCAGAAGTTCCACTGTTATAAATAAACTTGAATCACAGATTCGTACTTTTCTGGGAATGTCAAGTACCTGAAGGATCTGAGCCAGACTTTTCTTGGTTGCTTAGATTTTTGTTAACTTTAGCTTTTAGATATGGAAGTACCGTGAGGCTCTTCAGAGAATCTCCTGGGTTCTAGTAGCCTTAGTCTGCACTGTTTGACAGCAACGTAATATTCCCTTGGTGATCATGAATCACTCACTCTTAATCAGTAGAGTAATCCTCTTCATCCCCCAAAATTGAATTTTTGCTATGTCCTCTGGTGGAAATCTTTCTTCCTTGGACCCATTCCAGCAGAGCTCAGGATAATGGAGACTGGAAGTAAAAATCTTGTGAGTGGGCTATTAGGTATAATACTGAGAGGCAGTCACTCCCACTTGATTACCAGACCTGTGTGTTTTGACTGTGGGGAAGGCAAAAGCATATATTTTGTTTACTGATTCAAAGCATACACTTTGTTGTTGTAAGATAGGACCCAGTTTTTCGTTGTGTTGTTTCCCAGCTGGCAGCACGACTGAGCTTGCAGTCGGCCATTCCTCCTTTCAATCAAGCCAGGTGCCTCTGGGTGATGGCGTACTTGCTGATGAGCAGATTTAGTGGGCTTGAGCATATTACCACACTTCTTTTGCTATTAATAAGTTCTTTGATCAGATATAGCGTTACATTGATTATCATGATGATAAATAAGGTATTTCTTAAGTCTATACTTAGTGGCACTGGCAGAAGCATGTGGCAGGGACAGCAAGTCCATATTCAGGGTATAACTATTCCAGTGAGGAGAGTTTACTGCCCCTTTTGTACACCAACCTGTTGCTAGATGACTGGCTGGTCCCCCCAGGATATGGGGCCAGGCTGAGGGCTCAGCACTGGTTTCACGTGTTGGCTGGAGTGGCAGTATCTAGGCCATCGGTGATGAGGAGCATTCCTTACATTGGGTGTTAGGAATCTAATGTAAATTTTGGGGTGGACACAAAGCTTCAGAATATAGTGACCCAAAGATCAGGGTTGTGATTCACTTATTGATGCTTCCCTGGGGCTCCATGCATCACCCCTATTTTCCAGGCACTGAGAATATCACTAGACATGCTAGGTCATAAGGCCCAGCATATGGCAGAGCAGCTTACACTGCAAGTTGGAATTGCAGCAGAGCCTTTATTCACTCCAATTCCATTAAAAACTATTAAATTTATGAGTCTCTCAGATAATGAGTCAGAGGGACACATTCAAAGGTGGTATGTATGTATTGCCTCCTAAGTTCACAAAGCCCACTTTTTGGGTCATAATCCGTAGAAGGTGAAATAACTTTTCTTTGACCTGGAGGGATAGCCCAACATGCTGTAGACCACTGAGCCCTAGGAACTTCTTTGAGGACTAGTAGACCATGGATTTGTATGGGGTTTATCTGTCTCTCACATGTTTTACTAAGCCAACTAAAGTGCTTGCTGCTACCTGTTTGTCAGATCCAGTCAGCCTCATGTCATCAAAGTGCTAGTGTGCAAGTACAGGTGTGATGTTGGTGGGACATCAAGATGATGTAGATCTTTGCGGACTGTTTTGATGGCCAAGAACAGGATCGTTAGCATAGCTCAAAGGCAAGGCAGTGAACTTTACTGTTTGCCCCGAGTAAGAAGCAAACACGTGCTGGCGGTTCTTCCAGATTCATACATAGAACAAAGCCTTTGCCAAGTCAGTAGCAAGTACCACGTCAGGGTGATGTTGATTTGCTCCAGTAGAGGTACCAAACCTGAAACTGCAGCTGCAGTTGGAGTCACAACCTGTTTATAAATCCACGCAGTCATTTTCTAAGATTCTTCACAGACCAGACAGGCGAATGGGGATATGATAGATTTTACCATCCCCGTACCTTTCAATTTTTTTTTTTTATTTTTATTTCTTTTTATTTTTGGAAGCGGTGGGTTTTCGTTCCTGCATGCGGGCTTTCTCTAGTTGAGGCGAGCGGGGGCTACTCTTCGTTGCGGTGCGCCGGCTTCTCATTGCGGTGGCTTCCCTTGTTGCGGAGCACGGGCTCTAGGCGCGCGGGCCTCAGCAGCCGTGGCACGAAGGCTTCAGTAGTTGTGGCTCGCGGGCTCTAGAGTGCAGGCTCAGTAGCTGTGGCGCACGGGCTTAGTTGCTCCGCGGCATGCGGGATCCTCCCGGACCAGGGCTCGAACCCATGTTCCCTGCACTGGCAGGCGGACTCTTAACCACTGCGCCACCAGGGAAGCCCTCAATTTTTTTGATGTTGGTATCAATTCCTATGATTGGTTTTCTGTGGATATGGGTTACTATCTTTTTTAGAGAGGGGACATGCCAGGGACTTCTGTTTGTCCCTTTTTACCATAATAGCCCTCACTGCACAGATCAGATGGCCAGTGTGTGGATTCTGCTAGTTGCCAAGTATGTCTATTCCAGTTATAAATTTAGGAACTGAAGAAATAAGCATGGAGTAGGTCTATACATGTGGTGTGTCAGTGTAATTTGAATTTGGGCCCAAACTGACTATAACCTGACCATCATAACCCAAAAGACAGTAGCTTTCATTACAAACAGAAGTATTGGATGATGAGCTTGCTGAAGATCCCATATTTATTTTTTATTAATATTTTATTATTTATTTATTGAAATATGGCTGATTTACAAAGTTTCAGGTATACAGCAAAGTAATTCATTTATATATACATATATATATTTTTTCAGATTCTTTTTCATTATAGGTTATTACAAGATATTGAATATAGTTCCCTGT
>NC_041231.1:48620317-48641751 GCF_002837175.3 Physeter macrocephalus | reverse complement strand
ATGGCTCACGGGCCCAGCCGCTCCGCGGCATGTGGGATCTTCCCGGACCGGGGCACGAACCCGTGTCCCCTGCATCGGCAGGCGGACTCTCAACCACTGCGCCACCAGGGAAGCCCTGTTTATCTATTTTATACATAGTAGTCTGTATCTGTTAATTCCAAATTTATCCCTCCCTCCCAAGATCCCATATTTAAACTACAAATTTTTCCTTAAGGGGGAAAATACGCTCATAAGTTAAAGGATGTGCAGTAGATAGATAAAAATGGGTTTAGACTGAAGTGAAGCAAAGGAAAGCATGGTGTCTTGATTTTCTGGAATAGTATATGGTCTTAACAAGGAACTGTTTGTGAGGTGGTCCAGGGTGAATCCAAATGGGATAGATTAGCCACAGTTTGCATCTTATGTCAGCATCATACTGCACATGGGAAGATCTGCAGTAGAAATAGACAGTGGAGTAGTCCATTGATGGGCACCGAGCGCAGTAGGACCAGAAGGGGGGGGGAGGATGTCTCAGGGGGGTAGGAATGGGGGTGGGGCAGGGGTGATGGCGTCCTGGAGGAACCTGGATTAAGTTAAAGCAGGGGTGTGTGGCTTCTTCATTTTTAAACCCCGTATAATTGATTTCTCACGATGTGAATGTGCCATTCTCTCAATAAGAGACTAGTGGAATCTTGTCTGCGGTTCACACCATTTCCAGGCAGCCTGCTCTTCTCTGCTCTTGAGCTCCCTTCTGTTTCTCCTCTTCACCTGCATACTTGTAACTCCTAATTGCCTGCCTGGCTTACTTCCTCTCTCATCATTTATCTGTGCCATTACCAGATTCATATTCCTCAAATGCCACTTTCATCAAGTCATTCCTTTGCTTTAAAAAAGTCCTTCCTTCGGTCTCCGTGTGATCCCTCTCCTTTTAGTTACCATGGCCTTTGTTCCAGGTTTGCTGATACTAGTTCCTTTAAAAATGGTTAATAGCGTTGAGAATCTCACCTCTTTGTATCAGCTTCGAAGTGTAAACTTGTTCCCCTGCCATTCAGAGCTTAGGGTTCTGCTGGGTTTCTCCCTGCTTCCTAGGCACGTTTTTCCTTCATGTGAGCTTGGGCCTTCCCTTAATCCACTTATATCTGCACCATCATCTTTAGGAAATTCTTTGAAGGTTCTGGCTGTGAATGGTGCAATTTCCTGGATAACGTGAATCTCCTGTGGGAATGTGAAGAAAAAAAAAAAAAAAGGGAAGTATAATATTTGGGTTCAGCTGGCCAACTTGAACCAGAATTTACCTCTGTAGTTACAGGGCTCATGATAGGAAGTTAGCATACATTCTTTGCTTTTTTTCCCACCTCAGTCTCTTCTTTGCTGGTTCTCCCTCTTCTGCATCTTCCTTGGCCCTCTGTTTCTCTTACATTGCTATCCTAACGTGATTTCACCTAATCCAGTGGCTTCAAATACCATGTATTTATTGATATGCACCTGTATGACCTCTCTACACTCCAGCCTTATATTATCTTAACATATTCAATGGCATGCCCAAGAGGAATCTTCAAGTTGCCATAAATGAACCAAATCTGTTCCTGAAGTCCACCTCCACTGCCAGACTCCCCCCATCTCAATAATACTTGGATTACTGTTCAGATTGTTTATCATTTTAACTTGATACCCTTGTAGACCACTAAGAAATTACATTTGCAGTTCCGTCCTAGAACAATTTTGAAGTGTTTATGGACACTACCCTCAAATGTTTCCACATTTTATTTCCTTCATAGAATGTGAATTCTTTTACTAACTAATGTTCCGCTATCAGTAAAGTCAATTTATTCTACTGTAGCCTGTGTAAACACATCCTGTAATGTGAAGGCTTCAGGGAGGGCATGAAGAAATGAAGCATCGTTCTAGACTGAGTTTTATATTATTATGGATCCCTTCAGTCTTTTATTTCTCCCAGCAGAGGTAATGGATATTTTCTTATGTGTTAACAGTCTGTGCTAGTGGTTGAAAAGTGAGTAGTTTTTGCCTTAAAGAAAAGGTATTTCATATTATCGTAATTAAGTAGCACATTATTAAATTTTGTAATAGATAATACAGATTTTAGAAAAAATTGATTCCTTAGAGACAAGTGTGAATTTACTTTTTATACTCTGTAAATTTTGATGGGATTTCTTTTGTATTCTCTGATTTCCAAAAGATAAAACATTTCCATTTTCCCTGCCCTCTGTTTCTGGCAACCCTGTTATTTATATGGAGGATTTCCAGGAAGAGGGAAAGAACCACTTTTGAATCATCTCAATCTCTGGTTGGGTTAAGGTGATCCAGGATTATATGTAAATCCTGTCTCAGGAAGTCTAACCCTAGGCCTCAAAATATCCTTCCACTGTTCACAGACTGTGTGAATAGAGTCTAACACTCATCAGAAAGCAATCAGGCGTATGAGAAGATAAGATGATATGATACAAAAAACAAATGAGATAAACTACAGTACCCCAGGGGTTACAGTGGAGTTAATCAGATATAGACCTTAAAATAACTATGATCAGTATATTCAAAGAATTTGGAAGATGGAGAATTTCAGTAGAGAATTAGAACTATAAAAACAAAGTGGATGTTCAGTAACTGAAAGGAAGAACTCAGTGGATTGGGTTAACTGCAGATTAGACACAGCTGAATAGAGAATTAATATACTGTACTCAAATCATCTGGGATCAATGGAGAGAGACAAAAGGCTGGAAAATATGGAGAAGAGCAGAAGAGACAGAAGAAAACAGTGGGGAAATGATGGTTTTTTAACAATAAATGGTGCTGGATCATTTTGGCTCGATATAAAAAAAACTCTATCTCTAAATTACACTGTACAAAGGAGTTAATAATTCATGTAGATTGCACATTGAAATGTAAAAAGATAAAACAATAAAATTTCCAGTAGATAAGACACATGAAAATTTCTTCATTACCTTGGAGTAGACCAAGAGTTTTTAGCAGGACACAAAAGCAGTCATAAAGGAAAGTATTGATAAATTGGATTACCTTAAAATTAAGAGCTTCTGTTCATCAGAATGCATCACTAAGAAAGTAACAAGACAAGCCATAGAGTAGGGAAAAGTATCTGCTATACACATAATTGACATGGGCTCTTAACTAAAATATATAAACAATTGAAGGGCAGATAACCCAATAGAAAAATGAGCACAGACTTGAACAGGAACTTTACAGAATTGGTTTTCTTTGAATGGCCAATTAACACCTGAAAAGATATGTTAATAATCATCAGGAAAATGCACTTTGGTCACAATGAAATACCAATGGATGTTCCGCAGCATGGCTATAATTAAAAAGCCTGATAATGCAGAATTGTGGCAAGGATGTAGAGCAACTGGAATTCTTATACCTGCCTGTTGCAGTGTAAATTGACTTAATCACTTTGGAAAACTGATCATCAGCAATGCCTATTCATCTGAAGCTAGGCATACCTTATGATCCAGCAATTTCACTTCCAAATGTATATCCAACAGAAGTGTTTCCATGCATTCAGCATAAGATGTGCTTGGCCATATTCATTAATTGAAATAGCCCCAATGTCCATCAACAATAAAATGAATAAATTGTGGTATATTCACATACTGGAATACCACACAGCAATGAAAAATAATGTAGATGAAGATCTGCAAATATAATGTCAAACAAAGAAGGCATGCTCTCAGATAACTGGTAATATTTAGTCTGGTGGTTGAAGAGTTGAGGGAATGCCAACCTGTTCTAGAAGTTCTCAGCGCATGGGCAGATTTTGTTGACTTTGAGCTTCACACCAAGATCATCTGTATGGGCATTTTGACATGAACTTTAACATCAATATCTCTAGGGTGTTTCTCTTGGGCCAGTTAATTTCACCGAAGTGCGTTCCAGGTGTCAGCCTGGAGGGCAGGGACCTGGCTGCCTGGGTCTGGGGAGCCATCCTGGGGAAGGCGGCTGGAAGTTCTAGTATTCATTGTGCAGAAATTCACCTAGTCTCCCGGTTTTGTTTGGTGGCCCCCTCTTTTTTTTTTTTTTGGCTGTGCCATGTGGCTTGTGGTATCTTAGTTCCTCTACCAGGGATTGAACCCGTGCCCTCGGCAATGAAAACGCAGAGTCTTAACCACTGGACCGCCGGGGAATTCCCCTGGTGGCTCCCTCTTTGACTTGGTTTGCTTTCTCCTAGTCTAGAAACTTTCTGTTTGACTTTCTTTAGAGAATAAATCTCCAGACTTCCACCTGTGTGCAAGTCTGGCAGTAGTCACCTAGATTCATTGGGTAGAAGAGGTAATCTACAAATCAAACACTTTATAGTCAGATTTTGCCAAATATTTGTACTTTTGTTCCTTTTCCTTCACCCTTAGTTTTTAGAAGTATCTTTTCAATGCATGGTACCAGGGCAAGTGGTTATCTACTTGGAAAAACAGTGGAATTAGATTTCTTCCGAAATCCATATGATAAATCAGTTTCCAATGGATTGAAGACTTCCGTGTGAAAGGCACTCAAAGGAGAAGAAAGAGAAAGAAGGAAAAAAAAAAAAAAGGAAGGGGAAGAGGGACAGTTCTGGGTCATATAAATAATGCCTCTAAGTCAATAACAAAAGATCAATAACCCGTGGGAGAATGAGCAAAAGACCAGAACAGGTATTGCACAAAAGAGAAAATATGAACAAAGAAATATCAGAATATGCTTACCATACTAATAATTACTAAAGTTCACATTAACACCACAAGATATAAATGAGTAAAGATTGGATACTACTAGATATTGGTGAGGTGGCTGCTCAGGGGGACTTGTACACTGCTGGTGGGAGTAATTGGAACAACCATTCTGGGAAACCGTTTGGCAGTGTTGTGCAGTGGGACATTTGAGGTTCCATTTCTTTTTTTTTAATTGAAGTATAGTTGATTTACAGTATTGTGTTAGTTTCAGGTGTACAACAAAGTGAGTTATACATATGTATGTATATATATCTATATTTTTTCAATTCTTTTCCGCTGTAGTTTAAGATACTGAACATAGTTCCCTCTGCTACACAGTAAGTCGTTGTTGTTCGTCTGTTTTATACATAGTAGTGTGTATCTGTGAATCCCATACTCTCCATTTATCCCTCTCTCCCCTTCCCCCTTTGGTAGCCGTAAGTTTGTTTTCTATGTCTGTGAGTCTGTTTCTGTTTTGTAAATAAGTTCATCCCATTTATAAGAAGAAAACTGAAGCTTTAAAGAGCTTAAGAAATTTGTTCAAGATCATGCTGTTAGAAAGTGCTGGGGCTGGGAATTATAGCCAGATTTGTTGAAATCTCTGTCAATATTATCAAGTTAAGAGAATGACCCTACTGAAGGAAAGGAGAAAAATAACCTAGAAATCATAATGGGGCACAGGCCATAATGAAGTTTTGGGGTACTGGTGTGGTGTTGCTGTTGATTTACCTCTTTTTTTAAAGTCAGCCTGACTCTTGGCACAGTGAGAAGATGGAGGTCTATAGCTCTTACAGAAAGAGGTAGTCTTTTTGCAGGGCACTCAGCATTTATCATCTGGTAGCGTATCCTGTGTAATTGAGCATTACATCACCTAAAAATTTTTTTTAAAAAATTCGCTGTGTAGAACAACGATACTACTTCATGTTTTCAAAACATTTTAACTTAAATTTTGAATAGGTAACTCCTACTCATGGTTCCTAATCCAGAAAAATTCAAAAAGTAAGAAATTACACCTCATGCTCCACAGCCCCAGGTCACCATCATACAAAATAAAGCATTATTATTACTTGCTTATTCATCCTTCCAGATTTTTTTTAAATCCAAGCAAAAGTGAATATAGATTATATCGCTCTCTTGTTATACAAAAGCATACTATTTTGAACTTTGCTTGTTTTGCTTATCTTGCATTTTTTTTCCAAAATATATGTAGAGCTTGCTCATCTTTTTGGTAGCTACATTGTAATGGTGGACTGTATTTTATTTAACCCGTCCCCTTTCGCTGGACAGTTTCCACCTCAAATTTTTGCTGTATGTCATATGTATACAAGTATTTTAATAGGAATTGGAAATGTTTTTTCCCAATTTGTCTTAAAAATTTTTAGCTTTATTGAGATATAATTGACATGTAGAATTATAATATATTTAAAGTGTACATCGTGGTGCTTTGATATATACATACATTGTGAAAGGATCCTCCCATCTAAGTAACACATCCGTCACTTCACATATTTTCTGTTTCGTGTTTGGTGAGAACATTTAAGTTTTGTTTTGTTTTGTTTTGCGGTACACGGGCCTCTCACTGTTGTGGCCTCTCCCGTTGCGGAGCACAGGCTCTGGACGTGCAGGCTCAGTGGCCATGGCTCATGGGCCTAGCTGCTCCACAGCATGTGGAATCCTCCCGGACCAGGGCACGAACCCGTGTCCCCTGCATCGGCAGGCGAACTCTCAACCACTGCGCCACCAGGGAAGCCCCGGAACATTTAAGTTTTACTCTTAGCAAATTTGAACCATATAATACAGTGTTCTCAATTATAGTCACCAGGTTTTACTTTAGACCCTCAGACCTTATTCATCTTGTAGCTTAAAGTTTTGTACCCTTATACCAGCTTCTCACTATTTACCCCAACCCCTGGCAACCACTTTTCTATTCTTAGTTTTCTATGAGTTTGACTTTTTTTTTTTATATTCCACATATAAGTAATACCATACAGTGTTTATCTTTCTCTGTCTGGCTTATTTTAACTTAGCATAATGTCCTTAAGTTCCATCCTTGTGTTGCAAAGCAATGATAATTCCATTGCATGTATACACCACATCTTTTTTTATCCATTTATCTATTGATGACCAAATGGGGGAAGTATTTTTCCCCTATTTATTTGTCTCTTGGTTTTGCTCATGGTATCTTTTCCTAAGCAGAAGATTTTTTTCCTTCTTATGTGATCCAGCAGTATAATCAAACAGTAGAAATAAGAAAAAGGCCTTGGGGAAAATAAGGACCAAGGATTTGACGTAGAGAACTAGGTAGAGTCTTACAGCAATCTCAACAGCCATATGTATCTATTCAGCTGATGTTTATTGAGCCCTTATTTTGTGTCAGGAACTATGCCCATAAGTGCAATGATGTTGTGGTGAGAAAAATCAGATACAGTCCTTGCCCTTGGCTATTTTTAAATTTACTGGAATGACAAACATTATCAGATAATAAAAAATATATTAAGAAACTGCAGTTGGGTAAGGGCCTTAATGCTGTGAGACAATGTCATAGATTTAATTTAAGAAGTCAGTGAAAACTGCAGTGAATTATGAAATATGTATAGGAGTTCACTGGCAAGGAGCAGAGAGAAAAGCCATGCAGGCAGAGAGGCAATACCTTGTTGCTGGGGGAGGTATTGAGTTTGAGGGACTGGAAGAAGAACAGTATGACTGCGGGGGAGAGAAAGCAAGTGGAAGCTGGAGAGATAGTTGAGGGTGTTGTAAGTTATGATAAAGAGTGTTAAGAACTCCCATGTTAAGAAGAGTGGGGTTCCACTGAAGGGTTTTAAACACGGGAGTAAGGTGGTAGACAAGATCAGTTTAGATGTAAGGTGTGTAAGGGTTAGACATAGTAGAAGCAGGTAGGCCAGCTAGGAGGTTCTGGTCGTAGAAGAAGGAGAAGGGAGTTTGGAAGCTTGCGTTTGGTGAGGAGTGGAAAAGTGTAATGGTTTAAGGAGTATTTAATGATTGACTTGGTGTGGGAAGTGAGAGAAAGGGAGGTGAGAAGGATGACTCCTGGGTGTCTGGCTGGTAGAGAGTGATGCTGTATGGTGGAATATTATATTCTGAAAGACAACCAGTTTTGTTGGGATGATAATGGTGTCTTTTTGGGATCTGTAGAGTTAGGAATGCCTCTGAGACAAGCAAAAGCAGATGTCAGGTCAAGTCAGCAGTTGAATGTACAGGTCTGTAGCTTGAGACACCAGGTTTGGGCTGTACATAGGTGATTGGAAACTGTCTGTGTAGATAGGTGGTAAATTAAATCATGGGTGGGGATGAAATGACCTGCATGAGATGAGTAGAAGGAAAAGAGTAATGGACCCAGAACTGAGTTTTGATAGATTTGAGCATTTAGGAGCATGAACCAACAAAAGACACAGAGGAGGAACAACTAAAGAAACCAGAGAAGGAAACTAGAACTGTATGCTGTCATGATGTAGAGAGGAGAAGGAGTGGCAACTGTATTGAACCCTGCTGAATTGTTCAGACAGGTGAAGGCAGACAGGTGTCCATTGGCTTTGATGTCATGGAGGTTGTTGGTGACCTCAGAGCAAGTGATGGGAGTGAGAGCAGGTTGTGATTGTGGTGGGTTGAGGAAGTTAGGAGGAACAATGGAAATACAAGGTGTAGATTTCTCTTTTAAGAGGTTTTACCGAGAAAGGGAGGAGAGAGGCAATGGGGCAGTTGGTAGAAGGATGTGAAAAGCGTTTTGTTAAATGGGAGAGAGTGAATATATAAAAGCAGAAAACGAGTAATTGGCAGTTTTAAGGTTCTGAGAAAGTGGAAGGAAGTGTGATCCCAAGCACAGTTGGAAGGAGAGAGAGGCCTGCAGTTGTGTTGGGAGGAAAGGAGCCTAGGATAGGACGCACAGTAAACTGAGAATTAGGAAGAAGAGTTTTTTTTGTGATGCTCTCTATTTTCTCTGTACAATAAGAGGCAAAAGCACTCACTGAGAGTCTCATGAGAGGATGGAAATTTCAGGGTATAAAGAGAAGAAAAATTTGAAGATAGAGTGGGAATAAGTCGACCAGTGAAAGGTAGTTGGGTCACTGGTGCTGTTCAGTGCCACTGAGTGTTGGTGACATGCATTTACAGTGGAGTGAATCTGCCCCGTGTTTAACTTGAGCAGCCTCTCTGCAGATGTACAGAAAGTAATATAGATCATTGGATTCATCCAAATCATTTGGCTACATGGGTGCAAAGAAAAGAAAGAGGGCAAGAGTGTAAGTGAAGAAGTGCTGATGGATTGGGAGAAGATGTCATGGATTCAATTAGTGGAAGTTCCCAGCAGACTGAAGAACTGTCACAGTGGAAGATCGTGCAAGTAGGAATAAGAGCAGATTATGGTCAGAGGGCATGTTTGTAATACTTAGCTTGGAGGGGATGCAGTTAAATGCCGGAATCTTTAATGTTGGAAAAGCTGTTCAGCAGATGGTGAGACTGGGCAGGGAGGTATCGCGACCCATCTTGGGGAACTGAAAAGGAAGATGGTATTTTCTGGTCCCGCTCCTTAGCTGGGCTGATGGAACAGGTGTCAACTAACCAAACTTCTGATTTGGTTTCATTCCCAGGTGTTTACTAATAGGGCTTCAAATAATAATAAGCAGGAAGGCAAAAGGATGCATAAATCTACTAAGAGAGCCACGTAAATGCTAAGTGTTAAGATTTCAGTGTACGTTACGTATGTGTATTGTGTCCAGAACCACCCCTTTACGGTTTATAGTGGGAGTTTTTGGAACTTCTGAGAAGTAGAAGTTGGATGGGATGAGTGATTGCAACAGAGCTGGAGAGATGGATAATGGCAAGGGAGTCCAGCAAGGGAGATTGCTGTAAAGGGGCCTTTGAAGTC
Source organism: Physeter macrocephalus (assembly GCF_002837175.3). Taxonomy (NCBI): domain Eukaryota; kingdom Metazoa; phylum Chordata; class Mammalia; order Artiodactyla; family Physeteridae; genus Physeter; species Physeter macrocephalus. Next base: position 48,632,175 of record NC_041231.1, on the reverse strand, counting down.
AGGGGACTCATTGCCTTTTAGAGAGTTTCGGGGACTAGGAACTTGGGGAGTGGGTCCAGCAAAGGGAAGGAAACGTGGGTCTAAAACTTTTCAACAATACCCTGAGTAACCAGACTGATGGTTCAGTATGTCCCCTAGTTCTGGATTGGAGGCCGTTGGTTCAGAGATTGATATTTAATAAATGCCAATTGTTTGAAGAAGAAATAAGTTTATTGAACAGATTTCATAAAACCAGTGGACAAAAGGGTATGTGAAATCCAGATGTTCAGATACTGTCTGCTATCTATATCACCCAGTGCTGAAATGAAACTTTTTCTTTGGATTTATATACACAATTTAATGAAAGAACTGGAATTTATGTGACTTGCCTGGGGTTCAGAGCAAGTTTAAGACTGATGACCAACACAAGTGCAGGCAACTTGTGGTTCTACTTTGAATCTTCAAAACACCAAAGCCCTCTTCTCTCCAGACGCTTTTGTTTGCCTTTCATCTGTCATCTGAAGAACATGGTTTCCTTTCATGGGCCAGAGGCAAATGAAGTCAGGGCATTGTTTTGTCATACATTGGCAGAGAGATTCAAAGTTGCCTTGTTTTCTCTCTGCATAAATGTTGCGATTTTTCTAAGGCAAAAATAGACTGTGCTTGACAAGTTGCTCCAAATGTAAATGTCAACAAGATGGGGACTGTGCCCCCTGGAAACACTTGCCTTGGTGGCATGTTGGGGCAGGTGCTATCGACAGTTTTATCATGAGAGGTAATCTTTTGCATTTCGCTGTGTGTAGACTGGTGATGTACATCGAGAGAGACAGCAGAAAGACCACTCCAGGCAAGGAACAGCAAAGCGGCAATGAGTACCTGTCCAAATGCCTGGACCTGCTCATCTGTCACATCGTGCAGGAACTGCCACGAATCCTGGGTAAATTGGAGTCTCGTCCTCAGGCGCCTTGCTCCTTACCTTTCTGTGACTTGAGAGAGGCAATGGGGCAGTTGGTAGAAGGATGTGAAAAGCGTTTTGTTAAATGGGAGAGAGTGAATATATAAAAGCAGAAAACGAGTAATTGGCAGTTTTAAGGTTCTGAGAAAGTGGAAGGAAGTGTGATCCCAAGCACAGTTGGAAGGAGAGAGAGGCCTGCAGTTGTGTTGGGAGGAAAGGAGCCTAGGATAGGACGCACAGTAAACTGAGAATTAGGAAGAAGAGTTTTTTTTGTGATGCTCTCTATTTTCTCTGTACAATAAGAGGCAAAAGCACTCACTGAGAGTGTCATGAGAGGATGGAAATTTCAGGGTATAAAGAGAAGAAAAATTTGAAGATAGAGTGGGAATAAGTCGACCAGTGAAAGGTAGTTGGGTCACTGGTGCTGTTCAGTGCCACTGAGTGTTGGTGACATGCATTTACAGTGGAGTGAATCTGCCCCGTGTTTAACTTGAGCAGCCTCTCTGCAGATGTACAGAAAGTAATATAGATCATTGGATTCATCCAAATCATTTGGCTACATGGGTGCAAAGAAAAGAAAGAGGGCAAGAGTGTAAGTGAAGAAGTGCTGATGGATTGGGAGAAGATGTCATGGATTCAATTAGTGGAAGTTCCCAGCAGACTGAAGAACTGTCACAGTGGAAGATCGTGCAAGTAGGAATAAGAGCAGATTATGGTCAGAGGGCATGTTTGTAATACTTAGCTTGGAGGGGATGCAGTTAAATGCCGGAATCTTTAATGTTGGAAAAGCTGTTCAGCAGATGGTGAGACTGGGCAGGGAGGTATCGCGACCCATCTTGGGGAACTGAAAAGGAAGATGGTATTTTCTGGTCCCGCTCCTTAGCTGGGCTGATGGAACAGGTGTCAACTAACCAAACTTCTGATTTGGTTTCATTCCCAGGTGTTTACTAATAGGGCTTCAAATAATAATAAGCAGGAAGGCAAAAGGATGCATAAATCTACTAAGAGAGCCACGTAAATGCTAAGTGTTAAGATTTCAGTGTACGTTACGTATGTGTATTGTGTCCAGAACCACCCCTTTACGGTTTATAGTGGGAGTTTTTGGAACTTCTGAGAAGTAGAAGTTGGATGGGATGAGTGATTGCAACAGAGCTGGAGAGATGGATAATGGCAAGGGAGTCCAGCAAGGGAGATTGCTGTAAAGGGGCCTTTGAAGTCAGGGGACTCATTGCCTTTTAGAGAGTTTCGGGGACTAGGAACTTGGGGAGTGGGTCCAGCAAAGGGAAGGAAACGTGGGTCTAAAACTTTTCAACAATACCCTGAGTAACCAGACTGATGGTTCAGTATGTCCCCTAGTTCTGGATTGGAGGCCGTTGGTTCAGAGATTGATATTTAATAAATGCCAATTGTTTGAAGAAGAAATAAGTTTATTGAACAGATTTCATAAAACCAGTGGACAAAAGGGTATGTGAAATCCAGATGTTCAGATACTGTCTGCTATCTATATCACCCAGTGCTGAAATGAAACTTTTTCTTTGGATTTATATACACAATTTAATGAAAGAACTGGAATTTATGTGACTTGCCTGGGGTTCAGAGCAAGTTTAAGACTGATGACCAACACAAGTGCAGGCAACTTGTGGTTCTACTTTGAATCTTCAAAACACCAAAGCCCTCTTCTCTCCAGACGCTTTTGTTTGCCTTTCATCTGTCATCTGAAGAACATGGTTTCCTTTCATGGGCCAGAGGCAAATGAAGTCAGGGCATTGTTTTGTCATACATTGGCAGAGAGATTCAAAGTTGCCTTGTTTTCTCTCTGCATAAATGTTGCGATTTTTCTAAGGCAAAAATAGACTGTGCTTGACAAGTTGCTCCAAATGTAAATGTCAACAAGATGGGGACTGTGCCCCCTGGAAACACTTGCCTTGGTGGCATGTTGGGGCAGGTGCTATCGACAGTTTTATCATGAGAGGTAATCTTTTGCATTTCGCTGTGTGTAGACTGGTGATGTACATCGAGAGAGACAGCAGAAAGACCACTCCAGGCAAGGAACAGCAAAGCGGCAATGAGTACCTGTCCAAATGCCTGGACCTGCTCATCTGTCACATCGTGCAGGAACTGCCACGAATCCTGGGTAAATTGGAGTCTCGTCCTCAGGCCCCTTGCTGCTTACCTTTCTGTGACTTGGCATTTAGGCATCCCTTCTTTTTTTGTTCTTGCCTGTCTGTTTTTTGCAGGCGAGCGCAATGACGCTTTTTCTTGAATGTGTAGTTTCAAAATTTGAATGTGCCTTATCTGTTTTCATAATTATTTTGTATCAGTGACATGAATGAGGCAATGAGCAGGCTAACGGTTACATTGAGTGTCATCTAGCAGTTTTGGAAAATAGAAGGAAAGCATTTTAATTGGTTAAAATTGGACTTAGGCTATCATTTTAGGTAACTTTTTTCAAGATTTCTCTCTGCATAATTCTGAAGAAAAGCTTTTTCCTTCAGGTTATAGCCACAAATTTATTTTTTGTTAAAAAAATTTAAAATGCCTAGGCATTAACATTTAATATTAAAGAATTTTGATATTAAAGTTCAAAGTTTGAAAGTTTCTTTGGTCTGAAAAAAAGATGAAAGTAATAATGATTTGCAAAGGATGTTTATTACAGCTAACAAAATTGGTTATTCCACTGTTATTTACAGACATGAAAATAATCTGAGGAATGCATACGTTTAGTTTAAATCTCATTCCATGATTTTCCAGCAGATGTAGCTATAAACCAGAAATGTTTTAAATGTTAAATTTGACCCAACCCATTATGGTAAAAGATATTTAGATGCAGAAATTCAGAATATTAAATCAAAGTAATGAAAATATCTTCATGGCTGATTTGACAGTAACTTTTTGCTCCTTACTAATACTGTGGGAGATTTGTGCCTGTTAATGACTGAAAATAGAGCATTTCAAAATTTATTTGGATTGTAACCTTTTTAAAATCTGCAAACCAAAGGCCATGAGCTGGTCAGTTGGTAGTTGAGTTTCTTATTACCTGACTCGTCCTGTCTTAGGAGATGAGGGATTCAGGTATCCAATAAACAAGTTTTATTTATTATTGGACTTGCCATCCAATGAGAAGTATTAGGAATTGATATCTTATTACTACCATCCTGTTCTATTATTAAAAAATTCTGATCTATAATCTGTTCACTTGTAATTTTTTAATAACTTTTTCCTGTTTACAAAAGTAATGAGTGCTCACGGTTGAAATTCGGAAAGTGCAAAAAAAAAAAAAAAGAAAAAAATCATTTCTATTTTAAATTTCTAGGTGAGAGATCAATTTTATATCCATCCTGACCCCAGAGGCCACAACTTTCTGTTGTAATGTCAAGAGCTGTGAATAAAACAGTGCAGCTTCTACCCACTTCTTTTATTTGGAGATTAATTGCCTCACTCAGCAATCCCATTAGTGTTCAACCCACAACCAGTGGTCCCTACGTATCTGTGGTCTCTAACCTCATGTGTACTCTGGGGTGTGCTTCGCAGGTGACATTCTGAACGCCTTGGCTAACGTTTCTGGTCGTAAACACCCATCCACAGTTCAAGCGAAGCAGCTGAAGATGTGTCTCCCCCTCATGCCTATAGTGCTTCACCTTGTAACGTCTCAGGTATCATCCTGTTTGGAAAAAATGTATATAAATGTGACTCCCTTCTTTGTAAACTGGAGCTGAGAAACATCAACTCAGACAAAACATTTTCATTTTTCTTTTGTACATGGCTTTCGGGATTTAATATGTGGAAACTTTCATCACACAGGTATTTCGACCTCAAGTTGTAACAGAAGAGTTCCTTTTCAGTTACGGAACTATTCTTGTGAGTAATGCTGAATTCTTCACGTTCCTAATAAAAATGTGGCTGTCTCTACTGTTGGTGGGATTTGGTGTCAGAATGAGGTAATTTTAAAATCTTGGTGGTATTTATTTGTCTCTAGGGAAGTGACCTTTTTATATTTTTATCTGTTGACTGTAAGAAAATTTGACATTTGGAGGAAAAATATATTCTCTCTTGATAATGCACTTTGTTCAGAGACAGACCCAAGTAGCGTAAATAAGTCCATAGAAAACATTTTCATAGATTTTGATATTAAACATCATGAAAACATTTAAAATAATAAATTAAAAATTTTTTATATATTTATATTTAAAGTGTGCACTTTGATACACTTTGATATGTGCACCCCTACGTTTATAGCACCACTGTTTACAACAACCAGGACATAGAAACAACCTAAATGTCCATGGACAGAAGAATGGATAAAGAAGATGTGGTACATATATACAATGGACTGTTACTCAGCCATAAAAAAGAATGAAATAATGCCATTTGCAGCAACAGAGATGGACCTAGAGAGATTATCATATTAAGCAAAGTCAGTCAGACAGACAAATATCATATGATATTGCATATATATGGAATGTAAAAAAAATGATACAAATGAACTTATTTACAAAACAGAAACAGAATCTCAGACATAGAAAACAAATTTATAGTTACCAAAGGGGAAGGTGGGGGAGGGATAAATCAGGAGTTTGGGATTAAATATACACACTAATATTTAGAAAATAGATAACCAGAAAGGGCCTACTGTATAGCACAGGGAACTGTATTCAGTATCTTATAATAACCTATAATGGAAAAGAATATGAAAGAGAACAAATTTATACATATACAAAAAATGGAATTCTGGGAATATAGTATCATCATTTACTTTGGCTAACATTGTTGAGTTTTGTGCAGTATCTCATTTTGTGATGGTATTTGTCTAACTTGAGCTCAATATTTTTTTTTTGAGCTCAATTTAACCTTGCCTTTAATTTTGATGAGATGAGTGACAATAAAAAACAAATCATCATATTATCTTTCACTTTGATTTTTACTCACAAAAAATAGTCTTTTTGTTCAAGTTGTGGCTCGTGAATTATGTTATCTTTTTCCCTCGCCTGGAATAGTTACAGTATGTACTGTTGATAAAATGGGGACCTGTACAAAGGGAAAACTAAGACATTGGTCGCACAGCATCTTCGGTCTTACTTTGATAATAATAAACAGTGAACGGAGATTTTCAAAATGCCATGTCATATAGGTATCTAGTTAAAATGAAGTAAACATCTCAATTTTACTGCTTGTTGGGAATAAAAAAAAAATGATTGCCACCCACAAGTGAGAATATAGTTTTCTAGAAGAGTCCTCATACGGTGAAGTATGATGTTTTGAAGTATGAGTGTTGAGTAGAGAGGTCACTGATTTTTGTAAGCAGTGTGTTTAGTCAGTGCAGTACGGGTCCTTTTGTACTCATTTTCAAAGTGTTATCATCCTTGAGTCCTGAATTCTACAAAGCACATAATCTTCCTAGTACATTCATGAATTTGAAAATTATTAGAATTTTGTCTGCCGCCTCCTTTAATTTGCTTTTTAATCGTTTTAAAGGACAATGTGGGCATCATTTTTAGCAGAACTATAATTCTATATTTGTAACTCCATTGCACTAACATATTGATGCCTGAAAATAGTAATTTTGCCCTTGTAGCCCACCTTGGAATATTTTGGCACAGTGATTGTTTGGGACAGATATAATTGTGTTCATTCTCTTATTTTTTCTCATGTGTAGTACTTTTCTGTGCCTACATTAACTGAGTACAGTTTCGGTTTTCAAGAAACTACCAAGTGTCTCCAATATAAAAGTCTTTGTGGACTTTCAGGAATTACAGATATGTCTCTTAGGGAGACATCATCTGCTCCATGTAACTCATCGACTTCCACTGAGAAAGGGCCTCCTCACCTTCTCCCAGGAGTGGGTGTACCCTTTGAAGGTTGGGGGCGTTCTATAGGGCTCTGTATGGGTTTTCTTAACAAAAGCACTTTCAGGGGATGGAAAATAACTTGCCTAGTTCAAAGGTAATTGTGATACTGAAGATTCTTTAGCAGTCTTTTCCCTGATAATGTCGCTCAAGTATTGGGAGTTTATACACATAACGAAAAAGGTCTTTTGGCTCTCTTTGGACCATTTTCCTGGTTTGAGTCATGGCCAGTCCCAGAAATCTTTTGTTATTTTTCTTACCTCATCTGTTATTTGGCCTTAGCTGTGTGTTCATCTTTCTTTACTCGGTGTTGATGGCACTGATGAGACACTAGTCCAGGGAGAATAGTATTGGCTAAAATCAAGGACCTGGATTTAGTTACCCACCCAGCTCTAGTGTATGTTATGATGAACCGTTGAGAGTTAGATGTTGCTTCTGTGAGTTGATTCACAGTCTACCCAGAAGATGCCACAAATATTGTTGAAGTCACAGTGTCCCTCTGGTGCCGGAGGCATAGGCAACTCCCCGGCAGCCTACAGCCCCTTAGAAGTTCATGGTGTAGATTTGAACAGTAAAGCCTCTTGAGTTTTCTGCTTTAAAAGAATTACTTTACATTTTGCATAGGCAAGGCTTTCCTGAAGTTGTTAGAGAGGTTTTGGGTTTGTTTGTTTGTTTTTTTTGGGGGTGGGGTGGGAAGGCTGCACAATTATAAATGTTTGCAGGCCAGTGTGCAGAATGGCTTTGTGGAACTGGCCAGAGCGCAGTGCTTCTCCTGTCCTGGTGGCCTGAGGGACCAGACCATTCATGTGTATACCCTTAGCACTGTGTTGTGAAAGCCCTATTGTTCTACCTGGAGGTAAATATTAGTTTTAGTGTTTCTCAAAATATGTCTGGTTGAGTAGCTACTGTATTATGGCAGGCCTATTGTCCTTTTATATTTAAAAAAATACACCTTAATTTGAGGTATTCAAGCTTGGTCCACCTTTAGTAGCTGTATACTTGCACTTCTGCTGAAGGAGCTCTCCAGGAACTGCTGGCCTGCCTCAGGTGGTGTGGGGACAGCAGTCAGGGTTGGTATGATCTCCCCTCATTAGAAGGGTCTTGAAGGCACAGGCTGGAGGGGGCATTGGAATTGTGCTTCCCATTGGCTTCAGTTTTCCTACTGGCACCAGGCATGGTTTACCTGTTAACCTATAGACATCTTTTATCTTTTTGGTAGAAAAATTCAGGGTACTTCTTATATGGAGGCATGAGTAGAGGAATTAACTTTTTGTAAACACTTCTTCTTCCCCAAGTAGAATGAAGTTTTGGTCTCCTTATGTTTTAAAGAGGCAAGTGCTTGGAAGCAATTTAACAGGGCACTTTTAAACCATTATTAAGCTTTCAAAGGGTCCAGGCCAAAGAGGACTACATAGCTGATAATTTCTATTTTCACTTCTTATTGGCAGAAGCAATGTGCCATTGTATCTGCCTCCCTCTCCAGTTAAAAAAAAAAAAAAAAAAGTACCTAGGGATACTTTTAGCACTGAAGCATCTAGGGAAGTGCTATGAGGAAGTTCCACGGTTAATTTCACCATAGTTCTTTTGAGCCGCCATTGAACTGGGCTGAGAAACAGGAAGTAATGACATGAAGGAAATCTGTTTGCGAACTCATGATGTGTATTATCCTGATGTTCACTGTGTTTCTTGTGTCCTTCTGAAAGTGCTCTTGATTAATGAGCTGAGCAAGAGGACTTTGTTCTTAAGTTCTGGCCTCATCAGTTTATAAAAGTACAGTGGTTGTGTGGTGGTTACAGTTTTCTACAAAAAGACAACAAAATTCAAATTTTCAAATGAAAGAAATGATAAAATTATTGTGATTTTTCACATAAGAATATAATTACAATCTCTGTCATTGATAAATCTTCACTCATACTGGGCATTGGGATGATTATTAAAAGACATACTCCTGCCCTCTGCAGATTTTTATTTATTTAATTTTATTTTTTTGGCTGCACTGTGCAGCTTGTGGGTTCTTAGTTCTCTGACCAGGGATCGAACCTGCGCCCCCTACAGTGGAAGCTCTGAGTCCTAACCACTGGCCTGCCAGGGAATTCCCTGCAGATTTTTATTTTAAGTGAATGTTGTTTTGTTGATAGATTGTGACTTCACTTGTAGCAGATAAAGCAGAGAGAGCGTACTCTTGTATTTTAAAAAATATACTATATAATTATTTTTTTTAAACATCTTTATTGGCATATAATTGCTTTACAATGGTGTGTTAGTTTCTGCTGACTATATACTTATTCATTGACACACGAATGTTCTTGTTGTAAGGTTTTTTCCTTTCTTTTCCTTTTTTCTTTTCTTTTCTTTTTTTTATATGGACCCCAAATTGATATACCCACCTTGCCTTGAGAGCTTATTCTCAGCTTCCCTGAAGTACTGAATAGTAATGCAGGGCACTGGTCTGCCCTGGAGGCACAGCTTTCCCTTTTTCTCTCTAGATAGGGCCATTTTTTTGCCCCACAGTAAGTGCCCATCCTATTTGTTCCCCTGCTAAACTCCCAGCTTTGAAGCTCACACCCTTAGAAGATGCCCCATGTACTGTGGTCATCTACAGATTTTTCTGGGTCATTGCTTCTCGCTCAAAGTCTTTTAGTACTGGGCTCACTGTCATTCTTAGAGAATCGGGTATCCCTAGGGAGGATCCTTCCAACACCTCAGCCTCTCAGCTCCTCGACCACCTCTCTCCCCATGAGCTTGTCTTTCCCTCCCTCAGCTCCCTCGGCACATGGCCTTATATTCAGCGTCACTGCTCTCTGGCTCCCACACCTAATTTTCAGCTCTCTAGCCCTGCTCCCCATCTCCAACAGCCTTTTAATTCCTCTGAGACTTAAATTGGCCTTTTAACACTTTGCACTCACCATCCTGCCCTCCCTGGGCCCAGTGACTTTTCTCTTTACTCCGCTTAGAGTCCCTGGTTCAACCCCTATCCCTGCCACACACACCCGTAATCCCTTTCCTGTCTCTTCCACCGTTGTCCTCCTCTGGGAAACCCAAGTCCTCGTTCAGTTTAATTCTCTACCTACCCCACCCCTGCTTTGAGTGACTAAATATGGCTAGAGGAAAACACGATGAAAATAGCTGGTCTCACTTTAAATTCATGACTGCTCATCTCAAACAAGCCCTCTCTGCAGACTGGGACATCTAGTTCCTTTTCCTAATTTATACACCTTCACGCTCACCTAGATGACTGTTCATACGTTCCCTCCTCTCCTTGAATCTGCAATGCCTCCTGCCCTGTCCTCACTCTCACCTGATTAATTCCTATCACACTGAGAATGAAGAAGAAGAAATAGATCCAAAGAGATTTAAATTGGTAAATCAATGAAACATTCAGTAGGGATTTTTTTTAAAAATTAAACTGGGGAAGTATAAGGAAGAAAATAAATTGAAAGAACCCTATAGTTTCACCATCTAGAAAACCTTTGTCGCTGTTAAAACAGAAAAAAAAATTAATGCATGTGCATAGCTAGAAAATTCCAACAGTGCAGAAAAGCACAAAATGAATAGTGAAAGCCTACCTCCTGGGCCAGTAGTCCTCCCCAAAGGGAGCCTCTGCGACTGGTTCCTGTGATTTCTTCCTCGAAAATTTTTGTTCACATCTATGTATGTATATTATCTATATATTCTTTAAAAAATTATATAGAAAGATCATACTATAAACACTGTTCTCCCTCTTCTTTCTTTACTTAAGTAAGCTATAGACATTTAAGTAGATTTATTGAAGTCAAAAGACATTTTTTTATGAACTCTTTTCAACATCAAATCCATATTTATTCAGCAAAAGTTATGTGCCCATGTTGAAATTTTATGAAATTATTTCAGCCAAATTATTGTGAAAAGCTTACAGTGCCTCTTTTTATTATTTATTATGTTATTTCATTTAGTCTTTTTTGTTTTAGTTATAGACTGAAAAAAATTCAGGCATGTATAAAATATATGCTTATTAAAGAAAATGTAGAAAATTATAGTGATATTGGAAGAAAAAAATCACCTATAACTATCAATGGTTAACAACCATTGTTAACATATTGTTGTTTACTTAGTGTTTTCAATTCATGTATATGCATTTGTGTGTAGAAATCTATGTATGTATGTATAAGATATGTATATGACTTATACCAATACATGTGGTTGAAACTATGTTGTGTATATATAGATTTGTATTCTTTTTTCCATTTAACATTGTATCATAACTATTTTCCTGTGTTTTAAATTTTTTTTAACATTTTAATGGCTACATACTGTCCCATCTGTATGAACTGTGTACAGTTTGATATCATTTCAGTAAAGTTTAAAAATACTGAAACAAAGAATATAGTGTTCAGAGACACATGTATATGTGGTAAAACTATTCAGAAATGCTGAGGAAATGATAAATTCATGACCGTGGTTATCTCTGGAGGAATGACAGGCAGGTGGGATGTGGGAAGCTCATGCAAAGAATTGGGAATATCTTAGTTCTTAACTTGAATGGTAGGTTTAAGAGTCTTTATTCTTTATAACGTAAAATCTATCTATATCTCTTCTTTTGTGTATGTTATATATAGTCTTTTTTTTTAATTTTTGAATTTTATTTAATTTATTTTTTATACAGCAGGTTCTTGTTAGTCATCCATTTTATACACATCACTGTATACATGTCAATCCTAATCTCCCAATTCATCACACCGCCACCCTCACCCCACACTGCTTTCCCCCCTTAGTGTCCATACGTTTGTTCTCTACATCTGTGTCTCAATTTCTGCCCTGCAAACCTGTTCATCTGTACCATTTTTCTAGGTTCCATATACATGCGTTAATATACAATATTTGTTTTTCTCTTTCTTACTTCACTCTGTATGATAGTCTCTAGATCCATCAACGTCTCAACAGATGACTCAATTTCGTTCCTTTTTGTGGCTGAGTAATAGTCCATTGTATATATGTACCACATCTTCTTTATCCATTCGTTTGTTGATGGACTTTTAGGTTGCTTCCATGACCTGGCTATTGTAAATAGTGCTGCAATGAACATTGGGGTGCATGTGTCTTTT
>NC_041231.1:48617660-48618708 GCF_002837175.3 Physeter macrocephalus | reverse complement strand
CTCATAGAATGAGTTTGGGAGTGTTCCTTCCTCTGCAGTTTTTTGGAAGAGTTTGAGAAGGATGGGTGTTAGCTCTTCTCTAAATGTTTGATAGAATTCACCTGTGAAGCCATCTGGGTTGGGCTTTTGTTTGTTGGAAGATTTTTAATCACAGTTTCAATTTCATTGCTTGTGACTGGTCTGTTCATATTTTCTGTTTCTTCCTGGTTCAGTCTTGCAAGGTTATACCTTTCTATGCATTTGTCCATTTCTTCCAGGTTGTCCATTTTATTGGCATAGAGTTGCTTATAGTAGTCTCTTAGGATGCTTTGTATTTCTGCGGTGTCTGTTTTAACTTCTCCTTTTTATTTTTAATTTTATTGATTTGAGTCCTCTCCCTCTTTTTCTTGATGAGTCTGGCTAATGGTTTATCAATTTTGTTTGTCTTCTCAAAGAACCAGTTTTTAGTTTTATTATCTTTGCTATTGTTTTCTTTGCTTCTGTTTCATTTATTTCTGCTCTCATCTTTATGGTTTCTTTCCTTCTGCTAACTTTCGGTTTTTGTTTGTTCTTCTTTCTCTAGTTCCTTTAGGTGTAAGTTTAGGTTGTTGTGTTTTCATTGTCATTTGTCTCTAGGTATTTTTTGATTTCCTCTTTGATTTCTTGGGTGATCTCTTGGTTATTTAATAATGTATTGTTTAGCCTCCATGTGTTTGTGTTTTTTACATTTTTTTCCCTGTAATTCATGTCTAATCTCATAGCGTTGTGGTCAGACAAGATGCTTGATATGATTTCATTTTCTTAAATTTACTGAGGCTTGATTTGTCACCCAAGATGTGATCTATCCTGGAGAATGTTCCATGCACACTTGAGAAGAAAGTGTAATCTGCTGTTTTTGGATGGAATGTCCTATAAATATCAGTTAGATCTATCTGGTCTGTTGTATCATTTAAAGCTTCTGTTTCCTTGTTTATTTTCATTTTGGATGATCTGTCCATTGGTGTAAGTGAGGTGTTAAAGTCCCCCACTATTATTGTGTTACTGTCGATTTCCTCTTTTATAGCTGTTA
>NC_041231.1:48616903-48617563 GCF_002837175.3 Physeter macrocephalus | reverse complement strand
ATTTTATCTTATATAGGCATTGCTACTGCAGCTTTCTTTTGATTTCCATTTGCACGGAATATCTTTTTCCATCCCCTCACCTTCACTCTGTATGTGTCCCTAGGTCTGAAGTGGGTCTCTTGTAGCCAGCATATATATGGGTATTGTTTTTTTATCCATTCATTGAGTCTCTGTCTTTTGGCTGGAACATTTAATCCATTGACATTTAAGGTAATTATTGATATGTATATTCCTCTGACCATTTTCTTAATTGTTTTGGGTTTGTTTTTGTAGGTCCTTTTCTTCTCTTGTGTTTCCCACTTAGAGAAGTTCCTGTTGTTGTAGAGCATTTGTTGTAGAGCTGGTTTGGTGGTGCTGAATTCTCTTAGCTTTTGCTTGTCTGTAAAGCTTTTGATTTCTCCATCAAATCTGAATGAGATCCTTGCTGGGTGGAGTAATCTTGGTTGTAGTTTCTTCCCTTTTATTACTTTAAGTATATCATGCCACTCCCTTGTGGTTTGTAGAGTTTCTGCTGAGAAATCAGCTGTTAACGTTATGTGAGTTCCCTTGTATGTTATTTGTCATTTTTCCCTTGCTCCTTTCAATAATTTTTCTTCGTCTTTAATTTTTGCCAGTTCGATTACTATGTGTCTTGGCGTGTTTCTCCTTGGGTTTATCCCG
>NC_041231.1:48588030-48616891 GCF_002837175.3 Physeter macrocephalus | reverse complement strand
TTTTCTGGAAGGTTGCCTATCTCCACTTCATTTAGTTGTTTTTCTGGGGTTTTATTTTGTTCCTTCATCTGGTACATAGCCCTCTGCCTTTTCGTCCTGTCTGTCTTTTTCTGAATTTGGCGAACCCATGTCCCCTGCATCAGCAGGTGGATTCTCAACCACTGCACCACCAGGGAAACCCTCTAGCTCATTTTTTAAAGGAAACAAACTCATATATTTCCTAACTGTTTGTATGTTTCATAATAAACTTGTAGGAACACTTTAGTGATTGTGATGAATTATTGGAGAGTCAGCATGAACTAGCTTGAGGGTTAAAAACTCCTGGGGGCTCAGTCTAAGGTAGGGCACACGTGTGGTTTTTACCTCCAGAAGCTCCACCCAGTTCTCACATTAAAGATTGGGAAAAAAATCTCATGTTCTTGACAGTCCAGTGGTTAAGACTCCGTGCTTCCAATACAGGGGCTGTAGGTTCGATCCCTGGTCTGGGAACTAAGATCCCACATCCTACTAGTGTTGGAGGGTCTCCTGCAGAGGTGGGGGGTGGCTGTGGCTCACCGTGGGGACAAGGACACTCTATAGTCTTTTATATTTACCAACAATTTTAAGAAAATCTTTGGATTATAGTAAGATCTATTGATATTTTCCACTCCAGGCTAATTGCTGACTTAATTATTTTTTATTCCAAGGCTATCTTATATTTTATGTGCTATTTGTTATCATATCTAAAATATGATATATGTATTATTTTGTGAGCTAGGGGCAGGGACTCAATTGCAGTGTCTCTGTGCATCACCAGCACAGGTGCTCTGCCTGTTATTAGCCAGGGCAGTGATGGTTTCATTCACATCATGTTCACGGAGCACCCCTTCTGTTTGAAGCACTCAGTTAGGGTCTGGGAGGTTCACCCCAGGTTGTTCACAGCTGAGCTGCTCAGGCCTGCCTCTGAAACATTGTTGGGGGTCATCCCACCGGGAGGCATGGGCATGGTGTGTGGGGCACAGTTAAGGGAGTTGGGGTCGGTGTACTAAGTATGTAGGAGGGTCTCAGAACAGTGGTGAGTTTTGAAGACTGGTCTTTAATTGCTGCATCTTGGTGTAGTACTGATGCTCAGGGTAGCTAAAGCTTGACCTCCCTTTGAGATGACTGTTACTCCTGATTCAGTGCCATCCTCACTAATGTCCCAATGTACTGCGTGAGTAAGTGTGGCACATTGGAAATGGTTTATGTGTCAACTGGATTATCCTCACTTTAGCAGGTTGACCTTTCTGTGCTTATATTGCTATTGATTTTATTCTAACGTTTAGTTTCACTGGTAGTGATTTGTATATTTAAAAATGATTATAGTTTATAGTGTATATATACTATTCATATGATCATGTTTAAAAACTATGATTATAGTGTTCATCATATGTATATAGTACTTAATGCCTTCCATGAATTATTTCATTAAGAATGATAGAGTTTTGGGCAAAATGTTACTATTTTTTTAAGGACTGTCATATAAATATTATTTATTTGCAGTTACCATTCATGTGTAGTGTAGAATTATCCAAGTTTAAAAAAAAAATTTCTAATGACTTTTGTGCATTAACTCAAGAGACTTTCTAAAAATATTATCTTTCTGCTTCTGGATAAAGAAATTAATGCCTACTTATCACATGAAATTTAGAAACTGTAGAAAAATATAATGAGAAGATAAAAATCACTTGATTCCTACTGCCTGGAGTTCATCATGGTGAACATCTATAGGATCATATATTCATTTTTTTTTGTGCATGGTTCTTATATCAGAGCTAGTTGAAAATCTGTATTAACATTTTTATTTTTTACAGAGTCATATTAAATCAGTAGACTCAGGAGAAACTAACATAGATGGAGCCATAGGTGAGTAGACCATGGGACATTTTACATCTTTGCTTAAGGTATTCTGATATTATGATTTGGGACATGTAAATAAACATCTATAATAGTTAACTGTATTTCTAGGACTGATGGCATCAGAAGAATTTATCAGGATCACCCTGTCGACTTTTGAAGCAGTGATACAGTATCCTGTTTTATTGAAAGACTATTGCTCTACGGTCAGTTCTGGCAACTTTGGAGAAAGATACTTCTTTGTTTACTTGGTAATTCTGTATATGAGAAGACTAGTTTACATATGCTTGGTTCATATATGTTCCTCACATGAAATAACCATTGAGAAAAGTTGCCCCTTGACAGGATGAACTTAAGAAATCCCTTTCTTCCTTGTTGACTTGTTTTTGGTGGTTCTTTGCTCATCATTCTCTTTCCCTTCTGGTCCACAGCTTACCCCCAGCATGCTACTTCTTACTCCTTGCCTGATTATTGGTTGTAACCAACAGTGAAGACTCTTAGAACAGAGTTTCTCAACCTTGGACTATGGGCACTTGGCGATGGACAGTTCCTTGCTGCAGGGGATGTCCTGGGCATTGTAGGATGTTTAGTAGCATCCCTAGCCTATACATAGTAGATGAGGGTAGCACCCAGTCCAGCCCCACTCGGTTGCAACAACCAAAAAGGTCTCTACACATTGCCAGATGTCTTCTGGGCAGCGAAATTGCCCCCATTTGAGAACCTGTGCCTTAGGGTGATCCTTAGGTGAGCTGAGTGATGACTTTAGACGAGGGAGGAAAGTTTTGTGACTACGTTGTCATCAGCAGAAAGCACTCAAGAAAAGGAGCCAGGTAAGACGAGGACCACAGCAATCATTTTCATATTCTCTCTCCTGGTTCTAGGGGTTGACTTAGGTCAGCAAGGCAGTTCTCACTCAGGGTCTTTCAGGAGGTTCCAGTCAGTAGTGCCTGGGGCTGGAATCATCTGAAGGTCACTTCCTCACACGTCTGCCTCCAGCTGGGACTCTGCAGGCATCTCTCTCCATCTCTGTGGGTCTCTCCAGCAGGGAGACTTCAGGGTGGCCCAACTTCTTACATGGAAGCTTAGGACTTTAATGATACATTCTCAAGAGAGAGGGGATAATTATTTTTTGAGGGTAGGAAATGTCTACCAGCTCTTTATGGTTGTTTTCTTTTCAATATATTTTATTATAAAATATAAAATACAGTGTATTAAAGTGTGTGTAGTTTGATGACTAGTTGTGAAGCAAGTGCCCAAGAAATAACCACCCAGTTAAAAAAGAAAAACAAAACAGAATGTTACCATTCTGAGCCCCAAAGTCCCCTCAATCACAAATCCTTTCCTCCCTGGAGAGGGGACCAGTATCCTGCCTTTCATAGTAATCATGCCTGTGCATTCCTTTGTGGGCCTGTGCCTGCATTCTTAAACAATATAGGCTGGTTTTGCCTGCTTTTGCTCTTTGTTTCCATACGGTGTGTATTCATTTGTGACTTGGTTTTTTTTGCTCAGTGTTTGTAACGTCCATGATGTTAAGTATCTTTGTGCTTTTATTCTTCATGAGTGTATAGTGTGCCATTGTAGAAACCTGAGTATATGAATATATCACTATTTACTTATTTATCCTTGATAGACATTAGGCTATGTCTAGTATTTGGCATTTACAAACAATACTGCTATAGATATTCTTGTTTATGTATTTTGCTCCACATAAGCATGCATTATTTCTGGGGTACATACATAGGAATGGAATTAGTGATTATAGGAAATATGCAAACTCAGTTTGTCTAGAAAGTGACATTGTGTTTTCCAGAGAGGTGGTGCCAGTTTACTTTCACGCCAGCACTGCAGGACCTCATGTCCTCATTCTTCCCAATTCTTGTTATTTCAGCCTTTTAAATGAATGGGTGTATAGTGATGTTTCACCATAGTTTTAAATTGTATAGTCAAGACTACTTATGAGGCTGAGTGGTTTTTCAAATGTTTACTGGCCATTTGGGAATAATCTTTTATGACATGCTTGTCCATGTCTTTCTAAGATTTTGGTTTTCTTGTGTAGTTTTTCAAATTTATTGGCATAAAGAAGTTCATAGTATTTTCTTGCCAATTTTTCTTAGTGTTTGTGTAATCTAATAATATATCCTTTAAAAATATTTGCTATTTACTGTTATTCCTTCTTTTTCTTTTCTTGAACAATATAACTAGAGGTTTCTTAGTTTTACTAACTTTATCAAAGAGCCAGCCAGTGTTCGGTTTTGCTAATCTCCTACATACTATATGTTTCTTTTCTATTTTATTAATTTCTGTTCTGTTTGCTTAATTTTGTTAATTTCTGTTCTGTTTGCTTCCTTTCTCCTTTCTTTGGATTTATTCTGCATTCTTTTTCTAACTTTTTGAGATAGTTGATTTTTAAAAATATTTCTTCCTTTCTAACATATGCATTGAAGATCATGTCTACCTCCTAAATACTGCTTTAGCTGTATTCCACAAGTGTTGGTGTGTAGCACTTTTGGTACCTTTCAGTTAAAATATTTGCTTTCATTCATGGGTTATTAAGATAAATAAAATTTCAAACATATGGGCACTTGTTAGTTTTTTTTAATAATTGATTTCAGACTTAATTGCATTGAAGTTAGAGAAATACTCTAATTTCAGTCTATTGAAATTTATTAAGACTTGCTTCATAGTCCATTACAGAATTTTTTGGTAGATGTTCTGTATGTGTTTGGAAAGAATAGGTATTTTGCAATTCTTAGGTGCAGTATTCAGTTTTATGTCCGTTAGGTTAAATTTATTAGTTATCTTGTTCAAATCTTTTCTCTCTTTATTAATTTTTGTATGTTTGTCCTAGAAATTACTAAGAGAAGTGTTTCTAAATCTTCTTTAAGGCTATTATGAATTTGTTTATTCTTGTGTAGTTCTGTAGTTTATGTTTTATCTATTTTGAAGCCATATTATTAGGTGCATGCAAATTTAAAATTATTATGTCATTTTATGAAATTGACCTTTTTCTCATTGTAAAGTGACCTTTATTTTCTAGTAATGTTTTTGTCCTAAGATCTGTTTTGTCCCAGCTTAATATAATCATACCTGCTTGCTTCCTGATATTTCTTCTCTCATTCTTTTCCTTTCAACATCTCTCTGTCCTTATGTTTAGATCTGTGTCAAGTAAATATCATATAGTATTTAAAAAAATCTAATTTGACTTTTCCCTGGAATATATACTCCATTTACATTTACTGTAATTGTTAGTATATTTAGATTCATTCCACCATCTTCTTTCAAGCTTTGTCATACATATTTTCTCTTTTCTCACTTCTACTTTCTTATCTTTTCTATTGGCTAACTTTTTTCTGAATTTTTTTTTTCTCTATGTAAGGTTGGTAGCAAAAGCTGAACTTAAAAAGAAATGATCTTTTCTTTAAGTAAAGTACAGGCCATAGCCTACCCAACTCCATTTAGTCCTCTCATGATATATATGTAACTTTTGCCTGATATTTTAAAGTCTGTCTTGTTTCTCTTTTTAACTCCTTTTTGTTATGAAATTATAAAAGAATACTCATTATTACTACTATAATATGATGTTCATTTGCCTTTGACCCCATATTTACTACTTTTTTTGCTTTTCTTTCTTTCTTACTTCTCACTCCTTCCATCTGGGTTCACTTGTTTCTGACTGACATTCATCCTTCACAGTTTTCCTTAGCTTTGGGTGAGCTGGTGGCAAACTCTTTGTCTGATAAAGTCATTGTTTCTTTTTTCTCCCCCCAATATTTATTTATTTTATTTGGCTGCATCGGGTCTTAGTTGTGGCATACGGGACCTTTGAGTTGCAGCATGCAAGACCTAGTTCCCTGACCCTGGATTGAACCCAGGCCCCCTGTACTGGGAGCACGAAGTCTTAACCACTGGACCACCAGGGAAGTCCCAAAGTCATTGTTTCTTGAGGGAGATTTTTTTTTTTCTGAGTGTTGAATTCTAGGTTGGCAGTTACTTTTGTTGTTGTTTAGTACTGTGAAGATACTATTTCATTATCTTATGTTCTGGATTGTTGCTCTTGAGAAGTTCACTGATAGTTGGTTTTTCCTGTGAAGATAATCTGTCTCTCTGTTCCTTGTTTCCTTTTAAGACTTTTTTTGGGGGGGAGGGGGGAGGGCCTTTGGTTTCTGTAGACTCACTGTGTCGTAACTAAATATGAACTTCTTTTTGTTTATTCTGCTGAGGATTCTGTGTACTTTTTGAATCTGTGGATTGTCCCTTTTTCTTCAACTTTGCAAAATTCTCAACCCTCATCTCTGCTTATCTTCTGTCTCCCCCGCTCTGTCTCCTTCTAGCAGCTCAGATCCCATGTATATTAAACTTTCTCAGTGTATTTTCTATACTTCTTACTGTCTTTCTGTATATTTCACCTTTTTCTCTCTCAGTGTTATATTCTGGTTAATTTTGCTCTGTTTCTGTCTTCTGTGTTCAATCTGGTGCCAAATACATCCACAATGTTTTAAATTTTGGTTGTTTTTCATGTGTAGAAGTTGTTTTGCCACTAGAAATTCTGCTTGTCTGTTTTATTCAATCTACTGTATTGCTTTTTATAATTTCCTGTTCCTTATAGTTATTTCCCAGTTTGTGCTTTGTTTATTCACATTTGTTAGATGTAGTTATTTTACACTGTCTCATAATTTCAGTGTCAGAAGACTGTGATGTGGTGTCTGTTATATCTTGCTCATACGCACTTCGTCTTGTTTTCTAGCACACCTTGTTAACGTTTACTGCGTGTTGGTCATGGGACTTGAAATCTGTTTGTGGGCATTCCCTCAAGCCTAGTGTGGATGTTCCCTCCTCCAAGAGGCTTCATATTTGTTGGGGCCCTGCCAGTCAGGGCTACTTCAGACCACCGTCATTTGTACCCAGTGTGAAAATTCCTGAGACTGTAGGTCTGAGAGCATAACTTCTCAGGGCAGCCTTCTCAGCAGTTCCCAGGAGTGTGAATTTACATGGAGGGGTTGGTGACTAGATCTAGTTTTCCTAACTCTGAGGGTATCATCCCCACACCCGCCCCAAAGTGCCCAGCTCCGTGTAGAAGACTCCCAAAACTCCACACGCTGGCCAGACGTGAACTCAGACCTCTGTCTCTCTGGTCCCACAGGCGTCCATTGGAGCCTTGTGTTTGTGGTATTGGTAAATGCCTGCAGAGCACTATCAGTTCCATGCTCATATGTTCTACTCAACTCTGTAGTTAAGGCTTTCATTCAGAAATTGGTAGGAAAGCTCCCCCACTGCCTTTTCAGGTCTTAAATATTTTAAGGTTTTGTTTGTTTATATTTTATCTGGCAATTTTTCATTGTGAATTTTCAGTGAGAGAATTAATCCAAATAACCATACCCACTATTGCCAGAAAGCCTGTTTGTTACGGTCACTTTCTTAGCAATGATTTCTCAGTCTTCCATTGAGATACTACTTGCTTGAGTGTTGCTTATTGATTCTTTTCCTTAATGAGCAGTAACCCCATGGATAATTTGTTAAGATCCAGTATTTACAAATGTCTATACTTATATTTAATTAGACATTTAATTAGTTTACTTTCTAATCATGAAGTGCTACCATAATAATCATTGAAAGGACAGCCTGTGTTACTATAGGAGAGCTATCATTGTAACTCATGGACTTCCTAAAAAATATTTTTTTAATGCTGTAACTCATGGGAAATCCTCTAATTACCTCTTCTTGAGCATGACTGGAATATATGAAATTAAAGATCCAGCACCGCAAAGGGTATCACATTGTTGGAAATGTTAGCACAAACGATATTCAAGGGTACTGGTCAGTACTTTGTTATATGGAAGTGGTTACGTGCATTTAATTCTTGCTGAGCACAAATACTTAACTCACATTTTTTTCCCATAGTTTGGATCATTTAGTGCCTCAGAGTTGGAAATTATCAGTGTGGCTTGCAGAGCAGTTAGAAATACCATAATGATTTGGTTTGTACAGAGAATTTGTTCCCATTCATGGTGGTTTCAAAAAAAATGTTATTAATAGCAAAGGGAAAAATAAAGATGATTCTTTATTAGAAATTTCTAACAGTATTATACATAAGTTGCCTAAAATATAATCTGTTTAAACTTAAAAAGAAGCCGTAAAAGCTTAAGCCATGGCTTTAAGCTAAGCCATAATACCTTTTTTAATGAGAAGCCTGTCCTTTTGTAAGTTTTTAAACTGAAGGCTGGAGGCTAGTAAACAATGAGTAGTTTAACTTGAATGAAACTAAATTTTTGAGTTAGTACCAAGAGTTGGTGAGGATGTAGAGCAAATGGAACTCTCAGAAACTTCTAGTGGGAATGTAAGTTGGTACAATTCCTTTGGAAACCTGTTTGGTAGTAGCTACTTAAAGTAAACATAAATATATTATGACTCAGCAATTTCACCTATAAATATACATTCAGTAGAAATGCAAGCATATGTTCACCCATATACATATAGAGGATGCTCATAGCCCCAAATGGGAAACTTTCCAAATGCCAATCAACAATCTAATGGATAAATAAACTATGGTTTGGTCATACAATAGAATACTATGCAGCAAGGAAAATGAATGATCTGTAGTTACACTTAAGAACATGGATAAATCTTACGAAGTTAATCTGTGACAAAGATAACAAGTATGAAATAACATGATCTATTTGCATTAAGTTTAAAAACAGAGAAAATTAATCAGTTACAAGTCAGGTTAGTGGATACCCTAAGGGCAGTTAAGTGTTTACAAGGGGGCTTTGTCCAAAATGTCCTGGAAGTGCCTTTTTGTTGTTTTTTTTTTTTCCCCCGGTACGCGGGCCTTTCACTGCTGTGGCCTCTCCCGTTGCGGAGCACAGGCTCCGGACGCGCAGGCCCAGCGGCCATGGCTCACGGGCCCAGCCGCTCCGCGGCATGTGGGATCTTCCTGGACCGGGGCACGAACCCGTGTCCCCTGCGTCGGCAGGCGGACTCTCAACCACCGCGCCACCAGGGAAGCCCTGGAAGTGCCTTTTTAAAAAAATTTTTATCTGGGTGCTAGTAATATGAGTGTGTTTATATTGTGAAAGTTAACCAAGTTATACACTTAGGATTAGTAAATCTTTGTGTTACATTAAAAAGTTTACATAGATATGAAAATTTTTTTTCTAATAAAAAAGTGTTTAGAGCTTAATGTAAGCCTTTTTTTAAGCCTATTTTTTTAGAGGCTTTTTAAAAAACAATTTATTCGTTTTATTTTTGGCTGCATTGAGTCTTCATTGCTGTGTGCAGGCTTTCTCTAGTTGCAGTGAGTGGGGTCTACTCTTGGTTGCAGTGCACGGGCTTCTCATTGTAGTGGCTTCTCTTGTTGAGGAGCACGGGCTCTAGGGGCGCGAGCTTCAGTAGTTGTGGCACACAGGCTCAGTAGTGTGGCTCCAGGTTCTAGAGTGCAGGCTCAGTAGTTGTGGTGCACGGGCTTAGCTGCTCCGTGGCATGTGGGATCTTCCCGGACCAGGGCTCAAACCCATGTCCCCTGCATTAGCAGGCGGATTCTTAACCACGGTGCCACCAGGGAAGCCCAAGCCTATTTTGTAAATGAAGTTAACTGATATGAATTAGCATATCTATGTATGTATCTATCTATCATTGACATGGACTTGTATTCTGTGTTAGTTTCCTGTAGCTGCTATAAGAAATTACCACAAATTTAGTGGCTTAAAAAAACACAGATTTATTATTTTAGAATTCTGTAGGCCAGAAGTACAGAATGGGTCTTCGGGGCTACAAGCAACATGTCAGCCTACCTGTATTCCTTTTAGAGGATCTAAGGAGAAAATCTGTTTGTTTGTTTGTTTGTTTTTGGCTTTTCCAGCTTCTAAGAGCTGCCTGCATTCCTTGGCTTGTGACCCCTTCCTCCATCTTTGAAGCTGGCAGTGTTGTAGTACCTTCAAATCTCTCTCTCCCCTCTCTCTCTCTCACCTCTGCTTTTGTTGTCACATCTTCTTCTCTGACTCTGGCCCTCTTGTCAAGGACCTTTGATTTTACATTGGGCCCACCTGTATAATCCAGGATAAACACCTCAAGTTCCTTAACTTAATCACATCTACAAAATCCCTTTTGCTGTGTAAGGTAACAAATGAACAGGTTCCAGGGATAAGGGTGTGGACATCTTTCTCTCTACCATCATTATGTCTACCACAAATTCCTATTTTTTATCGATGGCTTCATTACTATAATTATTTTGGTGCTCTAATTATATCAGATTTGGCCTTTCAAGTTGGCTCCTCTGTCCTTGTGACATACCCTCTCATTTTTTGAGTGAGTTTTTACATTGTGTCACAGCAAGATATTCTTGCCTCAGTTTGTAACTAACCTGACCTGGCTCTGGAATCAGTCATTTCTTTGAGGAACCCTGGTTCCCTTTCGTGGGAAATGGCTTTAGAGACCACGATCAGGGTGCTAAGTGTCTCCTCTCTCCTGGGATGTCTTAGCTTCTAGACCCTTCCAAGAAACAGAGCTAGGAAATATATACATGTAAGTACACGTATGAACACACACAGGACACACTTGTATGCATACTTACATATACATGTACACACACACAAACATATTTTGAAATCATGAGTTCACACCAGTGTCTTCAAATCCAGTTCATCCTCACATGGTTCTTTCTTGCCTTGCCCCATTCCATATTTTTGTGTCCTTTCTTCCTTTGTAAAAATTCTGGCTTCCAGCAACATCAGCACATTTCCTCATTTGCTTCATGTTATAATATGTCTGAAATTGTTGCAGAATTGCTTTACCCAAACCAGTACGAAAACAAACCTCATGAAATCAGGATTTGTTTGCAGAATTCCCGCCCCCCGCCCCGCACCTCCCAGATGTCACCCAAGCAAGGCCAGAGTGTACAGTCAATACTTGGATTAGTACCCTGTCTTCCCTTTTAGTGTGGTCATATTGAATAATATTCATTTGAAATATAGTTGATTTATTTTCAGTTTGTGTTCAATTTTAGGTTTTCTTTTCTTCCCTTATGCTTTTTTTTTTTTTTTTTTTTTTTTAATGTGGTACGTGGGCCTCTCACTGTTGTGGCCTCTCCCGTTGCAGGGCCCTCTCCCGTTGCGGAGCACAGGCTCCGGACGCACAGGCTCACCGGCCATGGCTCACGCGCCCAGCCGCTCCGCAGCATGTGGGATCTTCCCGGACTGGGGCACGAACCCGTGTCCCCTGCGTCAGCAGGTGGACTCTCAACCACTGCGCCACCAGGGAAGCCCCCTTCTTATGCTTTTTGATTTTATTTTTTGAATATGTAGAAGGTTAGCATGCTTCCAAAAGTAAAAACTGTAAAAACAGACATATTCAGAGCAGCATCACTCCCTTCCCCTCTCCCCCCGGGTATATATCCCGTCCACTTCGTCACCATTCCGTCATACCCTCCCTACTCTTATAGGTAACCAGTCTCGTTTTCTGGCTTGTCCTTTCAGTGTTTCTTTTTGTAGAGATAATGTTTTCTTATTTCCCCTTTCTTTCTTATACAAGAAGTAACATACTATATTTTCTCTTTTGCACTTTGCTTTTTCATTTAGTATGAATACTGGAAATTATTCCATCTCTTTCTTCATAAGAGCAGTGTAGCACTCCGTCATGTGTGTGTATATCATAGGTTGTTCAACCCATCTCTGATGTGTGGACAGTTGGGTAGTTTCTAATCTTTTCAGTCACAGACAAATAACCTTGTGCATGTGCAATTTCCTTCTGTTGGAGGTGTCTCTTCAGTGCAAATTCCTGGACTGTGGGATCAAAGGGTAAATGCATATGTAGTTTTGCTAGATCCTGCCAGAGTCCCTTCCACATGGGTTTACTGTTTTGCTTTCCTACCAGCACTGATCAGAGTGCCTGTTTCTCCACAGTCTTGCCAATACTGTATTGTCAAATTTTTGAAATTTTGCCAACCTGATGTGGCCTCGGGAATTCCTTAACATCTTTTTAGGCAGTTAATATTGTAAAGAAGATTTAAGCAGTGTTGTGTCTAGTTTTTATAGTTAGTTGTTCTCCTCAAAAGGGGCATTCTGAATCATCTGCTCTGCCATTGGCAGTGGTAGAGGTCATGTCCTAGGCACGTTTTTCCTGTACACCTGACAGTACCTTGTGTGGGGTAAGGAGCCTGGCAGTTGGTGTGAACATGTTAATTGTTGTGCTGTCAGATGTACCAGATTTTTTTAAGGTCTACTGAAATGAAGGAACTGATGATTAATTTTCAAAGGTAGAATAAGAATTTTAGTTGAGTGCTTAGAATAGTAAACTTCCATTTTCAAATTATTTACTTCCAGCAGTAAAATTTTTTTTTAATTAAGAAGAAAACACCCTCTACAAAAATAAGAGTATAAAGCATACTTTCATTATAAATGATTAAGGTTTAGAAATACACTTTCCATAGGTTATAAGATTGTTGCTTTATTCTTTGTGAAATAAGAAAATTTGAATGTGGGTACGTGGTTACTTTCAGTTTAAAGCTGCTGAACTTCAGTATCTCATGTTCAACACTTCTTAAAATGGAAAATAAGTTTTTGAAATTATAAACAAATCATCATCTTGGGCATCAATGGCTTTGCTTAAGAACAAATGAAATACGGTTTAGCGTGAGTGTAATTTACATGTTTCAGTGCATTTGTGATTGTTTAGCTTGAATGTCTTAGAGCTGTCTTTAGCATCCCTAACTCACGGACATTCTTCTGGGCCATGTTGTTGAGGACCATTAGTAATAATTAATGTGCATATGCAGACACATGTTTTTTGAATGAGGGACCCAGTTTTTGAGCACAGAAATAAAAAAGTCCCTAGACCTGGGAATCTGCATTTTCAAAAAGAGTTCAAAACGACTCTTTTTATGACATGTCCTGAAATGACCTTTAGCACATATGAATATCTTTGTTTAAGAAAGCAATACCACTAGCATTAAATATTAAAATTCCTTGGATTGCTCCATATAGGTGTATTGTCTCTGCAACTAAAAAAAGTAATGAATGGTGGAATTTTATGATAGAGAAAAGTCATTAATGCAGGGACATTGCATAGAGTTGCAGTGGTATTTATTTAAATGGTGTACATGTTGTTTATAAGTTCTGTGGAAGCTTCTAGAAGGGGAAGGCACTGATGAACAAATCATCTAACTCCACAGCAGCAAAAGGGCTCTCAGTCTATTGTCTCAGATGTTCCAGTCTCTTTTTTTTAACAAGGAGACCTAGTACCAAGGAGCAAACCGTGCCAATTTGAAGGGTTAGAAGAGTTTCTCGGTCATAAGCTGTATCAGTTTTTTTTTTTCTTTTTTCCAAAGCCTTTTCTGGCACCTGGGTCCTAAGCCTAGGTCTCGCCCCTGCCTAAGCCCCACCCCCACCGAAGCCCCGCCCCCCAAAGCCAAGGCCGCTGTGACTTGGAAGTGATTTGGTAAAGAGAGTTTTTAGGTTTTTGTCCTTTTTTCTTCTTCATTGTTATCTATTTTATTGCCGTTTGGCATTGGGTTATCATTAAAGCATACCATTTTCCTTGAGGACACAGTGGGGGTGGTGGTGAAGGGTAAGCTGGGACGAAGTGAGAGTGGCATGGACATATATACACTACCAAATGTAAAATAGCACAGGGAGATCAGCTCGGTGCTTTGTGACCACCTAGAGGGGTGGGATAGGGAAGGTGGGAGGGAGATGCAAGAGGGAGGGGAAATGGCGATCTATGTATACATATAGCTGATACACTTTGTTATACAGCAGAAACTAACACAACATTGTAAAGCAATTATACTCCAATAAAGATGTAAACAACAAAAAAAAGATACACACACAAAAAAATACCATTTTCATGTGACTTCTCAAAATGCAGATTGAGGTTCATCATGGGTCAGACCACACTCCCCAGGTGATATTTTTGAATCACACATTCCGCAACATGATTAATCGATAATCATTCTTTGTATTGGTATTGAAACTGCACGACATCAGGTGAGATTCAAACACAGCCAAAACTCAGACTGGAACTAGGACCCACTGTCTTAATTGAAGTCACACACCTGAAGCTCAGGTTCTTTATGTCTCAGTGCAGAAGGAATTCAGTGAGGGCGAAATGATATGTAAGAAGTAGATTTATTGAGAGAGATACACACTCCACAGACAGAAAGCAGTCCGTCTCAAAAGGCGAGAGCAGCCCCAAAATACAGGGTGGTTAGTTTTTATGGGCACAGTAATTTCATAGGCTAATAAGTAGGAGGATTATTCCAGCTCTTTGGGGGAAGGGGCAGGGATTTCCAGGAATTGGGCCACGGACCACTTTTGGGCTTTCTATGGGTGGCCTCGGAACTGTCATGGCACCTGTGGGCGTGTCATTTAATATATGCTAATGTATTACAATGAGTGCATAACGAAGCTCAAGGTCTACCGGAAGTCGAATCTTCCACCATCTTGGACCTAGTTGGTTCTAACCAGTTTTTGTATCCTCAGTGGCTCTGTCATTCTTTTAAATTTGTGCCCTGCCCCCTTCCTCCTGTTTCTGTATGATATAGGATGCAAAATTTCTTAGGTCCTAAGGGAATTTATCAATAGCTACAATTTTAGATAAAGATCAGTGGGTGTTAAAGGAAGAGAATAAAAATGAATACATTTAAAAAGTGTGTTTGGAAGAGAGAATGCTCCATCTCTGCACGGATGCATGGGTCTCATTATGTGGAGGGAAACCTCCTCCTTTGTAGGTAGGCGCTCCTCTCCAGGAAATAGGGTCCGGTGGAAGACAGAGAAAAGTTGTCGCCATGAAACATCTTCCTGGCCTTTTTATAACCATCAGTATCTGTGTGGGATGGTGTTTTTGTAGGTAGGGATCTAGGAGTGGCCTAGAAGCCTGGACGAACAAAGGGGCTGGGGGTAGCAGGGTAAATAAAATTTGCATGAATAATGAACAGGCAGTGGGTGGTGGGTGAGATAAGAGGGAAGGAGGGAGGAGCCAAGAGGGGGCCTGGAAGAGGCTGGTGACAGGGCAGGAGCCCAGAGCTTGTGGAGGGAGAAGGTTAGGGAAAAAGTCAAAGTTGCAGGTGATAAAAGATGACTAAAAGGGTGTTTCGTATTCAATTTTAAATTGTTGGTGTTGCTGCCATAAAATCTGCTTCACTTCGCACCCTCAGTAAAGCCTGCTACGTACTGAGAACTTATGAGACTTTTAATCCTTAAGAGGGGACTGTGTGTTCCGTCTCCATGTCAGCATGGCACAGTGAGAAAGGTGGACATTGATGAAGGCCACGCCAGTGTGAACCAGCAGAGGCTGTTACTCAGAGCTGCTGTAGCACGGGAGTCGGCACCATCACTTGCCTTTGGCAGAGACTCCAAGGCTGGCAGGGGGTGTAAAAACTTTAGGGTGAAAAAGAGGGAGGGCTTAAGGTGTGCCCTGATTGCCATGGGGGGACTGGAGTCAAGCTAATGAGAAACAGAGCATCCTATGTGGTTTGGATAGGAGAGCATATTTAGGTTTCTCTGGTTGGTCTTGAGTCAAAGGGGACACAGTACAAAAAAGAGTGAGGCTGGCAGTTATCGACCAAGTCCTAACCATTCTGAGCTTATGGCTGCAGCTGTTACAATGTGGCTTCCATGCTGTTTCCTGCAAAGGTTGTGGCTGGAGTCCTTTTGTCATAAATAGTCTGACCAGTGTTCATTTGTATATTCAGACTCTTGGAAGCAAACATTAGGAGAAGGTGAAAAGCAGATAAAATACTAGAGTCAGTGAGGTAAAAACTCAAGCATTGGCAATGAACCATGGAAAGTAAATAAGCCCTTGCACATTCC
Organism: Physeter macrocephalus; assembly: GCF_002837175.3. NCBI lineage: Eukaryota > Metazoa > Chordata > Mammalia > Artiodactyla > Physeteridae > Physeter > Physeter macrocephalus. Next base: position 48,601,217 of record NC_041231.1, on the reverse strand, counting down.
TATAAATCTTGGAGAGAACACTAGATTTCTTATAGCGAGCAGGACTAAGGGTTTTCCTTTTAAAGCTCAAAGTTTGGGGTGATGGCAGCTGACAACTAGGATACAAAATCAAATGAGTTTGGTTTTTTTTTTTTTTTGAGAAATTAGCATTCTATAGGACAAGTACCTTTTACGTTTCAAAGTTTTTTTTTTTTACATCCTATTCATATTAATGGGATAAATTAGTATGAATAGAGGAATAGCAGTGATATAAAAATGGACACAGAAAACACTTTAGTATTTTGTTTACTCATATATTCATAATAAGTGCCTTTTGCAAACCACCTGTTTAAATGGAGCACTGAGGATACACTAGGGTGCTAGAGTCAGACCCTGCTCTGAATCGGTTCAGTGTTGGTTGAGAGGAAGGGACCCATATGGAAAGCAAAGATTGGACCGCCGTAGTTGATTGGACTGTGTTGGTGGTACGCATGGGGCATGCCGAGAGCACTACTCAGTCTGACAGGGTCTGGAGATGATTTTTTAGAGGAGGCGATTCTTGAGCTAAATGTTGAAGGCACGTAGGAATCAACTCCTGATGGGCTCCTGTGGGAGGAGTGGTGTTATAGGCAGAAAAAGATCACGTATACAGGGCTTCCCTGGTGGCGCAGTGGTTGAGAGCCCGCCTGCCGATGCAGAGGGACATGGGTTCGTGCCCCGGTCCGGGAAGATCCCACGTGCCGTGGAGCGGCTGGGCCCGTGAGCCATGGCCGCTGAGCCTGCGCGTCCGGAGCCTGTGCCCCGCAGCGGGAGAGGCCACAACAGTGAGAGGCCCGCGTACCGCAAAAACAACAACAACAAACAAACAAACAAAATCACGTATACAAAGGGAGAGGAGTGTGAAATGATTTCATAAGTCATTTTATGGTTTCTCCCAGTATTATTTTGAGAAACCTAGCGCAATTTACTTGAAAGTACTTAACCTTTCACAAGAGGTGTGAAATTATATGCACGAGTTAGTTTTTTTTTTTTTTAACTGAAGTATAGTTGATTTACAATTTTGTGTTAGCTTCTAGTGTACGGCAAAGTGATTCAGCTATATATATATATATATATATATATATATATATATATATATATATATACATACACATATATACTTTCTCAGATCCTTTTATAGTTTATTACAAGATATTGAATATATCAGTGAGGTAAAAACTCAAGCATTGGCAATGAACCATGGAAAGTAAATAAGCCCTTGCACATTCCTATAAATCTTGGAGAGAACACTAGATTTCTTATAGCGAGCAGGGCTAAGGGTTTTCCTTTTAAAGCTCAAAGTTTGGGGTGATGGCAGCTGACAACTAGGATACAAAATCAAATGAGTTTGGTTTTTTTTTTTTTTTGAGAAATTAGCATTCTATAGGACAAGTACCTTTTACGTTTCAAAGTTTTTTTTTTTTACATCCTATTCATATTAATGGGATAAATTAGTATGAATAGAGGAATAGCAGTGATATAAAAATGGACACAGAAAACACTTTAGTATTTTGTTTACTCATATATTCATAATAAGTGCCTTTTGCAAACCACCTGTTTAAATGGAGCACTGAGGATACACTAGGGTGCTAGAGTCAGACCCTGCTCTGAATCGGTTCAGTGTTGGTTGAGAGGAAGGGACCCATATGGAAAGCAAAGATTGGACCGCCGTAGTTGATTGGACTGTGTTGGTGGTACGCATGGGGCATGCCGAGAGCACTACTCAGTCTGACAGGGTCTGGAGATGATTTTTTAGAGGAGGCGATTCTTGAGCTAAATGTTGAAGGCACGTAGGAATCAACTCCTGATGGGCTCCTGTGGGAGGAGTGGTGTTATAGGCAGAAAAAGATCACGTATACAGGGCTTCCCTGGTGGCGCAGTGGTTGAGAGCCCGCCTGCCGATGCAGAGGGACATGGGTTCGTGCCCCGGTCCGGGAAGATCCCACGTGCCGTGGAGCGGCTGGGCCCGTGAGCCATGGCCGCTGAGCCTGCGCGTCCGGAGCCTGTGCCCCGCAGCGGGAGAGGCCACAACAGTGAGAGGCCCGCGTACCGCAAAAACAACAACAACAAACAAACAAACAAAATCACGTATACAAAGGGAGAGGAGTGTGAAATGATTTCATAAGTCATTTTATGGTTTCTCCCAGTATTATTTTGAGAAACCTAGCGCAATTTACTTGAAAGTACTTAACCTTTCACAAGAGGTGTGAAATTATATGCACGAGTTAGTTTTTTTTTTTTTTAACTGAAGTATAGTTGATTTACAATTTTGTGTTAGCTTCTAGTGTACGGCAAAGTGATTCAGATATATATATATATATATATATATATATATATATACATACACATATATACTTTCTCAGATCCTTTTATAGTTTATTACAAGATATTGAATATAGTTCCCTGTGCTATATAGTAGGTCCTTGTTGTTTATCTGTTTTATATATAGGAGTTTGTATCTGCTAATCTCAAACTCCTAATTTATCCCTCCCCACCCTTTCCCCTTTGGTAACCTTACGTTTGTTTTCTGTGTCTGTGAGTCTGTTTGCATGAGTTAGTTTTAATCTCTGTCCTAGGAGAGGTCAGTTTATATGTGAAGTACACTTTCAGGAATACATCCTCCCGGGGTGATTATTTAGCATTTGAAAGACTGATCAGAAGTTCACACTTGTGAGGTGTCTTTATCTTGATGATGCTTTTGTTAGAAAGATTTTTTTCCTTTGGTGAAATTAGTCCTTTTTGCAAGAGATGTGGATTAGCTAGAAATATTGTACAGGTGGCCCACCCTTGGAAGGGTTCAAGAATCCACTGAGCCCAGCTGAGTGGTGTTCTTGGCATTGGACTCATTTGTTCCTGTGTTTTGTATGCTGGAAGCCTTGGGCAGTCTGCCGAGGTTTGCGGACTCCTAAGAATGGTGTTTTTAAATGCGTAAAGCAAATTAAATAAAATGCGCAGGGTTATATAGGAAACCATTTGTAGTGAAATATAGTTGTCAGAATATTTTTTTAAAAAAATTTGCCCTGCTCCTGAGCCCAAGTAACCATTGTTACTGTGGTTCCAAGAGCCTTTTCCTGTGTTTGTTCTCCCCTGTGCCCCCAGATCACTTCGAGCACCCTTGGAGCTGCTCTTTTATTTTGCAGCAGTCCCCTTCTGTGAGCGAGTACGTGTGACCTCCAGAGATTTGGGGCCGGAGGCTGAGGCTAGAACTTTGCTTCATTTGTCATCTTGAGACAGTCTCAATTTAGAGTTCCTTTCTCATCCTTGACTGGAATCTTGCAAATTGTATGTCTAGATGATTGTTTTAATTCTCATGTGAATGTTTTCAAATTAAATTCAGAGTAAGTTACTCTAAATATCGCAAAAAAAAAAAAAAAGAAAGCCTAAGTTATCGCATGGATCTCTAGGCCTTTAAATCTAACTTCTGGCAGCTATTTAGTTTAAAGGTAATGGCAGCAACAACAATAAAATACACCCCAACCTCTTCCATGAAACGCTGTCTTGTCTCCACATCCCAATTTATATAATGTTAGTTACTTCATACATATGTGTATACATATTTGTAAATGGGCTCATTTCCCTTCTGGCCCTTAGTAGCTGTTAAGTTCTGAGAGTGGTGGTGATAAAAGCCCCTTACCTACATATTGTGAGCTCATCTAAATCATTTATTGTATGTTTGTGTGTGTATATATATGTATTATATACACACACAATTAATGTTTGTAAATGTTGGGATGTGTCAGTTATACAGACTTTTTTCCCCCGCATTTTGTTGAGAGTAGATACCCTTCTGATTTGTATGGGAATTTACTGAAATGGTTTATTTTCTTTAACTTCCTTTGTTACATTTTCTTTACATTATTCTGCCTTAAACGCTACTCCAGGAACTAAAGATGTTTCTTTGCTCTCATCTCCGAAGTAACTAACATTTTAAATGTTTTATTTTCATGTTGTCTTTTCTGCTGGAATCATTGTATATTTAACTTTACGTGAACATTTTGCCAAAAGATATGTGGTCTCCTTTTTCTTGTTAGGATTTTAAAAACAACAGTCTTTTCCTGAACACCATTTATTATTTCAGTCGATGTAGTTATTGAATAGAGTATAAATAAAACTAATGAAATTGTTCTTCAGTTTTTATATCCTTTGCCTGGTTTGACTTGCTAAGCATGCAGATAATTTCAGTGTAATTTCATTTTTCAGTTCCTGTCTTAATGGGTAGCTTTCGTTTGATAAAGTAGTCAACTGTCATTGCTCACAAAAATATGAATTAAAGGTGAAGAGTCAAATAATGTTCTAAACTTTCTTGTAGTCTTCATTTACGTATTATAAAAAGCATTTTATTTTTCCATTACCACCCTCATGTTACTTCTTCTCAAGGATCGTTCTCAGTTGGAAGGATTAAATTTGTATCATCTTGGGATACTATTATTATTGCCTTGAGTTATTCAGAGGAAAACTATGTTAATTAAAAAATTAAATAGTATTATAATTAAATAGATTTCTTCTTTTAAGACTTACGAAATACATTTTTAATACAGAAATTTACATTTAGTATGTATTTTAAGATTATAGGTATTGTTTCAGGATACATAGTGTCATGCTGCCTGTATCACTTTGCAAGTTGATGTTTTCATTAAATAATGAAATATAAATGTAATGATTTATTCACTCTCTTTTCACTCCTGCAATCAGATCTGCAATGAGTGTTTTTAAATATGTTACGTGGAAGCTGAATTGCCGAGTTGTATGCTGTGTTCATCTTCAGCTTTGGTTGGTATTGTGAAATTGTTCTTCCAAGTTAAATACTGATTTACTGATTTTTTTTGTGGTATGTGAGTACCCATTTCCCCCAGTCTTGGTATTATGTGATTTTCTAACTGGATTTGTGTAAATTGGTGTCTGTTTTGTTCTACCTTTCATTTCTGTGATTATTAGTGGAGTTGAGTAGCTTTGATATGGTTACTGGCTATTTAGGTGTTCTCCTTCCGGGGGGGCCCCGTGTTCATGTGTTCTGCATATTCATCCATTGTCAGGTATAGGGATTGCAGAACTTTCTCCTAGCCAATGGCTTTTCTTCTAATTTTGTTTATGAGGACTCATCTTCTACGAGTATTTTTCATTTTAGTGTCAAATTTATTAGTATTTAAAAAAAATAAATTTATTTATTTTTGGCTGCATTGGGTCTTCGTTACTGTTCGCGGGCTTTCTCTCGTTGTGGTGAGCGGGGGCTACTCTTCACTGCAGTGCGCGGGCTTCTCATTACGGTGGCTTCTCTTTTTGCGGAGCACGGGCTCTAGGTGAGCAGGCTTCAGAAGTTGCGGCTCGCAGGTTCTAAAGCGCAGGCTCAGTAGTTGTGGCACACGGGCTTAGTTGCTCAGCGGCATGTGGGATCTTCTCGGACCAGGGCTCGAACCCGTGTCCCCTGCATTGGCAGGCGGATTCCCAACCACTGCTCCACCAGGGAAGTCCCTGTTAGTATTTTCTTTTAGTTTGTACTTTTCAGGTATCATTTAAAAAGCCTTTTCCTACTCTAGTAACACAAAGGCCATTCTCTCATATTTTCCTTTAAGAGCTTTGTAACTGTTAGATCTTTAAGCCTCCAGTAATTTTTTTTTTTAGCATTATGATATTTTTTTACCAAATAGACAACTAAATTGTACCTATCCCTTCAGTGAATAGTCTATATGTTTTTCCACTGTTGATAGTACTCTATCTGCTACTTACTGCGTTCCCATATGTATCTGTTTCTAGGCTCTCTGTTCTGTTCCATGAATCTCTTTGTCTGCCCCTTTGCTTGTGCCATCATGTTTATTTCCATCACAGTAAACTTGGAAACTTGAGAAGGTGAACCAAATATGCCTCATGCTTTTTGGAAAATTTTCTATTATTCCTGACCCTCTCCTTTCCAAATACATTATAGAATCAGCAGGAGGAGTTCATGCAAACCTCGCTGGAATATTTATTTTTATTGGAATTACAGATTAATTTGCACAGAGTTGACCTCTCTGAGGATTCTCATCAATTACTATATTTTACCTTCGTTTATTTTTTCTCTAACATATAGATCTGAGTGTCTGACCTATGTCATTTTCCTTCTTTCTGAGAAACTTAACATTTCTTGCAAGGCAAGTCTACTGGCAAAACATTTCTTCAGTTATTGTGTGTGCAAGAAAGTCTTTATTTTTCCTTTTACTCTTGAGGGATAATGTCACTCAGAATTCTAGTGTGGTGTTTTTTTCCCTCAGCACTTCAAATATTTCACTCCAGCATGATGTGTCAGGTAAAATGAACTGAGATCAAGGAGCCATGAGTGGAAGTTGTATGTTTATCTGGCTAAGAGCCAGGCTGTGTTTACTGTTTGCTGTAGCTGTAGGTTTCAGAGGCTAAAATTCCCCATAATGTCCTTATTTTGTCTCTCCTGTTGTCTTGGGGTTCCCTAATAACTCCTTCTGAAATAAAGCCTGTGTCTTTATAATCAAGCAGCTCTCTGCTGTAATCCTGTGTTATTACACAGGAGCTCTATTGATGTTGTGGTGAGGTGCGGGGAGGAGGGTTCCATAGCCCCTCTGATTTGTTCTCATTCCTCTTCTGAGCCTGTGCGCCTGGGCTGTGAACTTCACAAGTGCTTCTCACCTCACCCGCTTCCCGGTTGGCAGGTGCAGGTGCACACAGGGCCTGAAGGAGGTTTTCTCTCTTCCACTCAAGACACCAGCAGTTAGTCAGTTACCCTTGATGTTTTTGCTCCAGCTGCTTTGGCTCCATTGGTGGTTTCTGCTCCTGTTAAGCTATGATTCTCTGTCTTTGCCTGTCTCTTCACTTCTGGGGGACAGCTGGTTTGCCCTGTGACTTGAAGTCTCTGGTATGTCTGAGAAGAGTTGCTGATTTTCAGTTTGTCTTTTTTCTTGTTGTGAGCATGGTTGTGACAGCTTTCAAGCTTTTTTTCAGAAGTCCATCGATGGCTGTCATACTTGTACATATTTTATATATATATATATATATTTTTTTTTCTATGAAAGTCATGATGTCGTAGATACCTTAGAACTTTATTACTGTTGTAAATGGTATCTTTTTCTAATTATGTTATTTGATTGGTTGTCGTAGGCATATTGGAAAACTATTGATTTTTGTCTCTTCATCTTCTGACAGCCTTGCTTTTTGGACCATGCCTAATTGTTGGTTTTCAAACTTATTGAGTTGGACGTGTAGATAATTTCAGTCCCACTCCTCTCTTAATGTGCTCTCTTAAACCTTCAAGATAGATGTTGAGCATGTTGATAGGGGTTGATAGTGGGATATATTTCTCTTCTTTGCATAGTTTTTGCTTTTGATGTACCTGGGAGTTTAGAGTTCTAAAAATTCCTTAGTGAAGCTTGATGTCTATGCTTTGAGTGATGTGATGTCACTTAATGGAAGAGGGTAAACAAAACATCCCTAGTTCTTAGGGTTGTGGTACAAATATCTAGATATAATGTTATGTATAAACTTATTTTGTGGAGTGGAGCTAGAACAGGGTAACACTGACGGACCACTACCCATGTGTGGAGATCCTTACCTGTGTAGGGTATCCTTTCATTGCTTTGGACAGCAAGAAGGTGGTGTTGGGCCGTGGACCACTTTTCCTGCCCTTTTGTCAGTGTGGTGAGGAGAGCAAATACACATCTTAGGATCAGGAATCAATTCAGCTATAAACAACAGGAAGTTTGTTGTCACCAAAAGAGTTCACCAAATGAGATGGTAGTTTTCAGAATTACACTGTGGAAATGATTTGTCCTTTCTTCATCATCCATTTTCATTTGGGGGGTAAATTGTTATTTTGGAGTAGGTTGCAAACCATATTTGATTGTGCTCTGTCTCATGTAACTAGAAAATCGTAGAGGTGGTTTGTGTAATGGGTTTAGATCTTTGGAATCTATTTCTAAAAATCACCAAGATTAACTTGTCAGAGCGCTTTGATGTATTTGCAAAAACATGAGGATTATGTATCTCCTTTTCCTCCAACATTTTAATTGTTGCTTAGTTTAAACTTGACTAATTATCACCAGCTTACATATCTTTATTTGACGGTTCAATGTCAACCCATGCCAACCAGAGTTTGTATTATATACCAAAGTTCCTTTCATAAACTCTGAAAGTTTTGATAAACTACTGTCTTGACGACCATAATGTCATTTTGACCTGAGGACTTTTTCAGATTTAAATGAGCTTGGTGGTTTATTAAATGTCATGCAGAGTTTAAATCCTGGGTAAATTTAGCTGTTGCTTTTTTTTTCACTCCTTTGACTAATGATTCTGTCAGTGGAAAAGGCATGGGTAGTGGTTGATATTGTAATGGGGTGGGGCGGGCGTGAGTGACAGTTAGCGTGTGACCCTTAGTGGGGCGGTTAGATGTCCTGCTCCCCCAACAGTCAGCCTCACAGTAGTCTGTGCATAGCAGAGAGTGCGGTGAGAGACAGATCGTGGCTGGCCTTCTTCTTGGGGTCCTCCAGGCCCTCTGGCCTTGGGCCGGCGGGTGAGCTGGGGGCCTTGGGGGCAGTCTGCGGGCTGTGTCCTGCAGGGCTCTAGAGCCCTCACCAGGCCGCCCACAGTCCGGGCCCGGCCTTGAGGCAACTGCGAACCTCTCCCCCATCCCTGCCTCCACGACCTACTGGCGGCGGTGGTGGTCTCCGTGGGTCGCAATGCGTGGGACCCGACCCCTGATTTGGGCAGCCTGAGGGCTGGCTGGGTCCTGGGCACCTGGCTCCCTCACCGATGACGGCTGGGCGGGGTCTGGGGACCTGGCCCTGAGGGCGTCACCAGCTGAGATCTGCCTCCTCAGCCGGGCTGAGCACGGGCGGGAGGACCCAGGCTGGGTGCTGGACCGGCACTCCCGGGCAGGGTGACCGGCCCGCGCAGGGACCCCTCCTCTTAACGAGGCCTGGACCTCGGAGGGCAAAAGTTGAGCCTTGGGACCTTGCGCCTTCTTGTCACGGGGCTGGGTGCTGGACCAGCGCTCGCGGGCAGGGTGACCGGCCTGCGCAGGGACCCCTCCTCTTAACGAGGCCTGGACCTCGGAGGGCAAAAGTTGAGCCTTGGGACCTTGCGCCTTCTTGTCAGAACAGAGACTAACATTTGTTTGGTGGACGTTTACAGGAACATCGTGACCTGACCTCAAGAACAAAGGATCTGACACCAAGAAGCTTCCAACAACTAACCCCGCCCCTCCCTCACCTTTCCTGTAAAAGGGCTTTGCTCAAAACTTTTGGGAAGTTCAGGGTTTTTAAGGCATGAGCCACCCATCTCCTTGCAGGGCCCTGCAATAAACCTTTGTCTGCTCCAAACTCCGACGTTTAAGTATTGTTTGGCCTCACTGTGCGTCAGGCACACGGACTTGAGTTCGGTAACAATATCAGTTTTTTGTTTGTAGGGATTTGAACCAAGTCTTTTACGTCTTTCCTTTTAGGTGGTTGATTATATCCTGCCACCCTTGGTCTCCTTGGTTCAAAGCGGGAATGGTAAGTGTGACCACATCAGTGAGAATTCCATCAGTTACACATTCTGTTTTCATTCTATCTCCATGTGGTCACGTTCTTGGCATTTCTTTTTCTTTCAAGTGGAGTGGAGACTCTTCAGCTTGCGGCTGCTCTCAGAAACCACATCTCTGCTCGTGAACCAGGAGGTTGGTGGTGGCAAGGAGGCGAATGTCGATTCTGACAGCAATCTTCTGGCTCTCATTAGAGATGTCTTACTTCCCCAGTAAGTCCCATGCACTGCGCTCAGGCAGAGAAGTGTAGGGTGCCCAGCATGCTTCTGGCAAACGAGGTCGAGCGATGGGCTCGGGGTCGCAGGGACCTTATATTTTTGTCCGGGGGCTTATGCACTCACTGTAAAAGAGGTCTAGAAAGAGAGGCAGTAACTACTATGCTGCATAGGACTCAGGAGAATCTCAGTCCATCTTCAAAAACATCCATTTAGAACTTTATCTGTTTTCTACAAGGGACATGACTGGAGTTTTGCAGATTTAAAAATGTTTGTGGCCAGAGGGATAAGGTTTCAAGGTTTCAAGGTCAACATGACAAGACTCCTGAACATAAAGTTAGGACTTTTCCTGGACCTACTCAGAAATAATAGAGATGGAAAGAAATCTTCCTTCCCTCCCCTCCAAACTCTTGGAATGGAAATTAAGTTTAGTTAAAAACAGAATATTTTTTGCGGGGGAGGGATGGTGGCAGAACTGTTAATAAGTATTAATTAACGGAAGGGGATTATTTTTTTCCTTTTACTCCATTGCTCACATAGCAATCACACAATAGGATGACTGCTAAGAGCACCCAATGCAAATATGTTAAGCTCTAAAATGGCACCTTATAATTCAGACAATACTGTAAATTTCATCAAAGAAAAAAATTGAAGTTAAAAAAATTGAAGTTTAAAAAAAGTGCATGCCACATATCACTATTAAATAAATTTTTTATAAAATTAAATAAATGTTGGAAAGCGTGTCAGGCATTAAAGCGCATGCCTGATCCTGCTTCCTCAGGGCCTCGCCTGCAGTCTGAGTCATTTCAGCAAGTTTTCAAGAATGGCAGCTTCACCAGATGCTCCCTGATATTTGTTAAACTTCTCAAGATCTGTTCTTAATGAAAAAACCTTTTTTTTTTTCACAATATAGAAACCAGATCTAATTATATTCCGAAGAGCTCAACCACTCCTTGTTGGCTTAGGAAGGTATATTTTACGAAGTGTGTAGCCAGTGTGTGACAACCCTTCTCCCAGCTGAGGGAGCCTGTCTTGACTGACAGGAGCTTGACCTGTGACGGCTTGATTTACACGCTAACCCCTTGGTTCTTTTTGCTTCCCGTGCTTCTGCAGTTGGCTTCAGGGAGACTCCTGGTAATACATACAGTAGGAATACTTTTGATACTCAAAGGAAGAAAATGATTATCTATATGAAAAAAAATTAAACTTTGTCATGTGGAGCTTTCTCAGTGATAAACTATCAATGAATATATTTTTGGTTGCATTTGTTATATACGCATGTGTGCATGTGTGGTTTGTACTTAATGTGGGTAAATATAAGATTCCAGTCTTGTTTCATGGGAGTAATTAATGCTATCAGTGCCATCTTATCTGCTACCCGACGACTTGTACTGAAGCATTTTTCAGGACCTGAGATGTCCCCCAAGAGGGACAGGATTTCCTCCAACAAGACTTCTCAGTTTAACAATAGTTTGTTAACACCGATGCACATTTGAAATAAAATCTCATCGTTTCTAAAGTCTGCCCACTTTTGGAACAGTCTGTAGTATAAAAAGTATTGAATCTATAATTTTAGTGCTCCTATTTTATTCATTTGAGCTATCTATACATAATATGTATTTCCTTTAATGGGCATCTTTACCTTTTCCAGAGATGAGGAATTAAAGAGGAAAACACAAATGTAAACCACATGGTAACTCAAGAACACATGTAATGTAGATGAGCTCAGGTTTTGATTAAGCAATTTGAAATGCACTTTGGATAATGTTATGGGATTTATTGGGATGTGGTGTGGAATGTTTTCAAACCTTGTGTACTGATTCTGATGTGAAGCGCAGGTCTTGGCTCTGCATTTAATTCTTTAAGCCTCAGTTTCCTCATCTATAAAATGAGGATAATATACCTAATTTAGAGGATTCAAAAATGAGGATTAAACGGGAGACTTCTTGTAAAGCACTTAGTACAGTGTGTGGGACATAGTACGTTCTTTTTTTTTTTTTTTTACTGTTTATTTTATTTATTTTTGGCTGCGTTGGGTCTTAGTTGCAGCATGCGAGATCTTCGTTGAGGCGTGCGGGAATCGTCCGTTGTGGTGTGCGGGCTTCTCTATAGTTGTGGCGTGCGGGTTGTTTTTCTCTTCTCTAGTTGTGGCGTGCGGGCTCCAGAGCGCATGGGCTCTCTAGTTGAGGAGCGCAAGCTCAGTAGTTGCGGCACGCGGGCTTAGTTGCTCCGTAGCATGTGGGATCTTAGTTCCCTGACCAGGGATCGAACCCACATGCCCTGCATTGTAAGGCAGATTCTTTACCACTAGACCACCAGGGAAATCCCCCATAGTACGTTCTTGACAATTATGTAGCACCACTACTATTATTATTAGGAATATTGCAGTCCCTCCTATTAAACTTTAAAATGAAGATTGTAATGGTACAATAATAGTAATACTACATACTTCATAGAAGTGGCCACTAAATAGATGCTGATGATTGTGCCAACCTGGCATATATAGAAAGGGCTCAATAAATATTATGTAAAAAATTTAAAAAAATGAAATACAAATGATGAATTCATTTAACTTTGATACTGGAAAACTAGAAACCTTGACAAGGAATTTGGTCTTTGAAGATAGCTCTTGGTAATTATAAGTTTAGAAATGCTCATAATGGAAAATTCATGTTCTTCAATGAGTATGTGCATATAATGGCTTAAGAATAATGAAGTTTCTAGAGTTTATAGGAGCTATGTAAAACCTGCTTCAATGTGCAAATAGACATATTAATGTCGATCCTTTTAATTTTTTTAAAGTTTTAATCCTTCTTTGACCTTAAAAAATACTTTGGGTGAAGCCAAGGTGACAATCTTTTCAGTCTTTTCACCTGAAAGTGCTGTATTAGTTAAGACGATTTCTTTTTTTAAAAATAAATTTATTTATTTTATTTTTTAAATTTTGGCTGAATTGGGTCTTCGTTGCTGCACGCGGCTTTCTCTAGTTGCGGCGAGCGGGGCTTCTCTTTGTTGCGGTGCGCAGGCTTCTCATTGCGGTGGCTTCTCTTCTTGCGGAGCACGGGCTCTAGGTGCGTGGGCTTCAGTAGTTGCAGCACGCAGGCTCAGTAGTTGCGGCTCCTGGGCTGTAGAGTGCAGGCTCAGTAGTTGTGGCACACGGGCTTAGTTGCTCCGTGGCATGTGGGATCTTCCTGGACCAGGGCTCGAATCCGTGTCCCCTGCATTGGCAGGTGGATTCTCGACCACTGCACCACCAGGGAAGCCCCAGTTAAGACGATTTTATTTGCTAACAGTAATACTTAACTCAGACTAACTTGCAAAGTAATTTTTTGCTCACATAACTAAGAAGTCAGAGACTTGTGCTGGTGTCACATATAGCTGGATTCAGGGGTTTGAATTATGTCTACAGTACTGTGTGTATGTCTCTTTCTTAC
>NC_041231.1:48530177-48582128 GCF_002837175.3 Physeter macrocephalus | reverse complement strand
TTGATACTCAAAGGAAGAAAATGATTATCTATATGAAAAAAAATTAAACTTTGTCATGTGGAGCTTTCTCAGTGATAAACTATCAATGAATATATTTTTGGTTGCATTTGTTATATACGCATGTGTGCATGTGTGGTTTGTACTTAATGTGGGTAAATATAAGATTCCAGTCTTGTTTCATGGGAGTAATTAATGCTATCAGTGCCATCTTATCTGCTACCCGACGACTTGTACTGAAGCATTTTTCAGGACCTGAGATGTCCCCCAAGAGGGACAGGATTTCCTCCAACAAGACTTCTCAGTTTAACAATAGTTTGTTAACACCGATGCACATTTGAAATAAAATCTCATCGTTTCTAAAGTCTGCCCACTTTTGGAACAGTCTGTAGTATAAAAAGTATTGAATCTATAATTTTAGTGCTCCTATTTTATTCATTTGAGCTATCTATACATAATATGTATTTCCTTTAATGGGCATCTTTACCTTTTCCAGAGATGAGGAATTAAAGAGGAAAACACAAATGTAAACCACATGGTAACTCAAGAACACATGTAATGTAGATGAGCTCAGGTTTTGATTAAGCAATTTGAAATGCACTTTGGATAATGTTATGGGATTTATTGGGATGTGGTGTGGAATGTTTTCAAACCTTGTGTACTGATTCTGATGTGAAGCGCAGGTCTTGGCTCTGCATTTAATTCTTTAAGCCTCAGTTTCCTCATCTATAAAATGAGGATAATATACCTAATTTAGAGGATTCAAAAATGAGGATTAAACGGGAGACTTCTTGTAAAGCACTTAGTACAGTGTGTGGGACATAGTACGTTCTTTTTTTTTTTTTTTTACTGTTTATTTTATTTATTTTTGGCTGCGTTGGGTCTTAGTTGCAGCATGCGAGATCTTCGTTGAGGTGTGCGGGAATCGTCCGTTGTGGTGTGCGGGCTTCTCTATAGTTGTGGCGTGCGGGTTGTTTTTCTCTTCTCTAGTTGTGGCGTGCGGGCTCCAGAGCGCATGGGCTCTCTAGTTGAGGAGCGCAAGCTCAGTAGTTGCGGCACGCGGGCTTAGTTGCTCCGTAGCATGTGGGATCTTAGTTCCCTGACCAGGGATCGAACCCACATGCCCTGCATTGTAAGGCAGATTCTTTACCACTAGACCACCAGGGAAATCCCCCATAGTACGTTCTTGACAATTATGTAGCACCACTACTATTATTATTAGGAATATTGCAGTCCCTCCTATTAAACTTTAAAATGAAGATTGTAATGGTACAATAATAGTAATACTACATACTTCATAGAAGTGGCCACTAAATAGATGCTGATGATTGTGCCAACCTGGCATATATAGAAAGGGCTCAATAAATATTATGTAAAAAATTTAAAAAAATGAAATACAAATGATGAATTCATTTAACTTTGATACTGGAAAACTAGAAACCTTGACAAGGAATTTGGTCTTTGAAGATAGCTCTTGGTAATTATAAGTTTAGAAATGCTCATAATGGAAAATTCATGTTCTTCAATGAGTATGTGCATATAATGGCTTAAGAATAATGAAGTTTCTAGAGTTTATAGGAGCTATATAAAACCTGCTTCAATGTACAAATAGACATATTAATGTCGATCCTTTTAATTTTTTTAAAGTTTTAATCCTTCTTTGACCTTAAAAAATACTTTGGGTGAAGCCAAGGTGACAATCTTTTCAGTCTTTTCGCCTGAAAGTGTTGTATTAGTTAAGACGATTTCTTTTTTTTAAAATAAATTTATTTATTTTATTTTTTAAATTTTGGCTGAATTGGGTCTTCGTTGCTGCACGCGGCTTTCTCTAGTTGCGGCGAGCGGGGCTTCTCTTTGTTGCGGTGCGCAGGCTTCTCATTGCGGTGGCTTCTCTTCTTGCGGAGCACGGGCTCTAGGTGCGTGGGCTTCAGTAGTTGCAGCACGCAGGCTCAGTAGTTGCGGCTCCTGGGCTGTAGAGTGCAGGCTCAGTAGTTGTGGCACACGGGCTTAGTTGCTCCGTGGCATGTGGGATCTTCCTGGACCAGGGCTCGAATCCGTGTCCCCTGCATTGGCAGGCGGATTCTCGACCACTGCACCACCAGGGAAGCCCCAGTTAAGACGATTTTATTTGCTAACAGTAATACTTAACTCAGACTAACTTGCAAAGTAATTATTTGCTCACATAACTAAGAAGTCAGAGACTTGTGCTGGTGTCACATATAGCTGGATTCAGGGGTTTGAATTATGTCTACAGTACTGTGTGTATGTCTCTTTCTTACTATCTCTTCTCTGCCTACATCTATGTGGCTTTGTTCTCAAAGAGGCTCTTTCTGTTTGGTGGTTAAGTGGCTACTGATTTATGATTCTAGGGAAAGAGTGGATGTCTTTTCTAATGGCTGTTACAAAATTTTCAGGGAGCACAATAATTTAATCTTGTTAAATACCATGTAATACCTCTGTTCCAGGTGCTTTTCAGAGCTGTGGTGTGATAGGAATGAAAATTCAGTTGTAAGAATAAATATCATATTAAAATAAGTATTAGTTGTGGTTCTCAGAGAAACGGAACAAATAGGAGATATATATATATACACATACACATAGAGAGAGAGAAAGAGAGAGATTGAGATTTATTATAAGGAATTGGCTCACATGATTATGGAGGCCAAGAAGTCTTAAGATCTGCAGTGTGCAGGCTGGGACCCAGGAGAGCCAATGGTATAGTTCCAGTTTGAGTCTGAAGGCCTGAGAACCAGGAGAGCTGAGGGTATACTTACCAGTACCAGTCTGAAAGCTGACAGGCTGGAGACCCAAGAAGAGTTGATGTTTCCATTCAAGACCAAAGGCAGCAAAAGACCCATGTCCCAGCTCAAGGAAGTGGGGCAGGAGGAGTTCCTTCTTACTCAGACTTTTTGTTCTATTTTGGTCTTCAATGCATTAGATGAGGCCCACCCACAGTAGGGAGGGCAGTCTGCTTTACTCAGTCTACTGACTCAAACGTTAATCTCATCCAGAAATACTCTCACTGACACACCCAGAATGTTTGGTGACACACCAGTAATCAAACGTTGGTGGCCTGTGGCCCAGTCAAGTTGACGCGTCACCCCATCTATCATAGATAGCATGAGTGAATGGCTTACTATATAAATTGTGAATACCAAAGAACTGTTACCCCTTCTCACTGTGCATGCTTTGCTTTCTAAAGAGATGAAGTTTAGTTACAAGCATTTGTTTAGTGCCTTTTGAATGTGGAGGATTATGTAATAACCACATATAGAAATGGTATTTGAGTTAGACTTTGAAACCTGGGTATGATTGGATGGAAGAGGAGTGGCTACCCCAGGCAGGAATGGGGTAAGCAAAGGTGTGGAAGTGGCAGAGTAGTGGGCAGTAAGAAGACCAGCTTATTTCTAGCAGAAATCTGCATGTGAGAGTTCTGTGAAATAAGCTTGGGAGAAAATGTTTTCTCTCTTCATCAGCTCATTCATTCACTGATACTAATTGTATCCATCTTATTTCGTAGGCATATTTCTAATAATGACTAAGATAGGCACAGCCTCTGCCTTTGTGGAATGTACTGTCTGGTAGAGACAGATATTTCATAAATTAATAATTTTTTTTTAACCGTAGAAGTTTGTAAGTCATGTAAGTCATAAATGTTTAAGTATAAATTAAATAAATATCAAAGCTGCCTTTCTTAAACTGTGGGGGCCTACATCACGTTTATAAACGTGCTGAGGAACACATGTTCTTTCTGAAATATTCTGTGTGCTTTTGAGTTTTACCCATTTAACTTTTTGAAGCTCAAGGTTTCTCAACATTTCATGACATTAGGACACTACTTACTAAGGCGTATCTGTCAACATCACCCAGAACTCTAGATTCCTTTGATCACAATCTTTAAATACTATTCCATTATGGGCATTTCCATGTCAGGAACAAGAAAGGGATGCTCATCATCAAAACTTTAACTTTGGATTATCAGTGTTAACTAATAATGCAAGAAAATTAAACTTAGTTTTTCTATTGGTGCGTAACAAGTTAACACAAAGTTAGCAGCTTAAATCGACATCTGTTGATTAGGTCACGCTCTGTAGGTCAGGAGTCTGACTTCGTGCGACTGGGCTCCTAGCTCAGGATCTCGAGCTGCTGAAATTGCACGTCTGCTGGGCTGAGTCCTTGCGTGAAGTCTCCGGGAGGAATCTGCTTCCCAGCACACTCAAGCTGTTAGCAGAACTGTTTCTTGTGGTATTAGTTTCTCAAGGCTGCTGTAACAAATTACCACACACCTACCGGCTTAAAACAACAGAAATGTATTCTCTCACAGTTTAGGAGGCTGGAAGTCTGACATCAAGGTGTCAGCAGGGTTAGTTCTTTTTTGAGACTCTGAGGGTGAATCCACGCATCTCTCCCCGCTTCTGGTGGCTGCCGGGCATCCTGGGTTTATGGCAGCATCTCTCCAGTCTGTGTCTGTCTTCACATGGCCTTCTCCCCTGTGTGTCTGCCTCACATTCGCCTCTGCCTCTCTCTTGTAAGGACGTCTGCCATTATATGTAGGGCCTGCCCTTAAATTCAGGGTGATCTTACCTCGAGATCCTTACCTCCATCTGTAAATCGCCTCTGCCTCTCTCTTGTAAGGACATCTGCCATTATATGTAGGGCCTGCCCTTAAATTCAGGGCGATCTTACCTCGAGATCCTTACCTACTTTTGTAAAGACCCTTTTCCCAAATAAGGTCACATTCACAGGGGGTCAGCACTTGGACATATCTTTTGGGGGCCATTATTCATCCCAGTATACAGATGCAGGACCGAAGTCACTGTTTCTGTGCTGCCTCACGTTCTTTTAGGTGCCCGAAATTCTTTTCACGTGGCCCCTCCGTCTTCAAGTCGACAGTGGTTTGTCAAATCCCCTTCATGCTTGCCATTACTCTGACTTCCTCTTTGGCCACCAGCTTGAGAAAACCATCTGCTTATTGAAGTTGGTAGTAGTGTTCTTTGGTAATGTGGATCTTGTGATTAGCATATATTTGTATTCAAATCTTGGCCCTGCCATTGATTTGGCGTGTGTGCCCTCACTTCCTCCTTCTCCTTCCTGCTTCCCATTTCTCCTCCTTTCTTCAAGATAGTTGAAATGCCAGGAACGTAACTGCTATCTGTATGGTTAACGAGGAAAAGTTTTTTTCTGGGAAGAAAGGCAAACCACATACACTCAGAAAATTACCATGACTTTTTCCAGCAAAGAGACAAGATTTAATTTTAAAGGTTCATGCAGAAGAGAAGAGGCAATATTTAATGGAACTTAAGCCCAGAGTGACCTTATTAATTAAAATTAGCACCTCTTAGAAGTTTTATATCAAAGTAATTATCAGTGAAGTCTGAACATTGAAAGTAGTCCTCTGCTGACAGAACTTTTTTTTCTGACACTTGTTACATAAGGGGAGAGCATTGCTCTTTCAGTATTTAGCTATAAACAGGACTAGATCCTCCACTCAGGAAACACATCACTACTCTTGGGGAGGAGGAAATTCTAATATTCCTACAAATGTAAATAATGTAATTTGAACTACCTTGTGTGATTGTTCACAGAAGATTTAAAACCCATTCTCCTTCTCTCCCTCCTTTCTCCCGTTTATCATATAAATGATATATCAAGTGACTTCTGTGTGCCAGGAACTCAGAATACAGCGGTGCGAAAGATCGAATCCTTGCCCCTCAGTGTTCTTACAGTATAGTGGGTGAGACAAAGCAGTAAATAAATGAATATATAGGGTGATTTCAGTTAATTGTGAGTGCTCTGAAGAAAATACAGAAAATGGTGTAAGTAGGTAGAGAATGACACCTGCCATATCAGTAAACAAAGGATGTTGTGGCCATCAAGCCCTCAGCCACTGCCACCACCCCAGACTGTGCACCCTGTGGGAATTCAGGATGGAGAAGAAAGCAGGACACTGGCCCCAGATAGCTAAGGTGCATATCAAAGGAATGATTTCAGTCAGCCCAGACTCTTGCATCTTCCCCTACAGAGAAAAGTGCTAGATTCGTTCACTTGAGGTGTCTGGTTTTTTTTTTTTTTTTTTTTTTTTTGTTGTGGTACGCGGGCCTCCCTCTGCTGTGGCCTCTCCCGTTGCGGAGCACAGGCTCCGGACGCGCAGGCTCAGCGGCCATGGCTCACGGGCCCAGCCGCTCCGCGGCATGTGGGATCCTCCCAGACCGGGGCGCGAACCCGGTTCCCCTGCATCGGCAGGCGGACGCGCAACCACTGCGCCACCAGGGAAGCCCCTATGGTTTTTCTTTAACTGGCAGTAATCTTTCGATGTTCCGACTACCTGCCTGGTTTTTGATGCAAAAACTCCTGTATATCCTGGCTCCTCCCTTACTTCTCTGGAGTAGTTCCTCAGAGCGATCTGAGAGGCTGCCTCTCAGGCTTAAGTGCTCAACAAGTCTGCCAAATAAAACATAATTCTCAACTTTTAGGTTACGCTTTTTTTTTTTTTAATCGACAGGGGGAAATGAAGGGAGGGCCTATTTTATTTTATTTCAATAGCATAGTCAGGGAAGGCTTTATGCCAGGCAGCAAGCTGTGGGGAAAAAACGTGCTGAGCAATTTCCCTTTGGTAGACTGGGACCACTTTGCGAACATGTTTTGTTCTATTTTCTTATTTTTCTTTACCTGTGAGTGTTTTGTATTGAAAAGAGATCATACTGATATAAATGTGTTTACATGACAGTAGGACATTCAGCATTTCTCTCCTGGGGAAAGTGAGTACTGTCTTTTTTTTTTTTTTTTTTTTTTACAATTCTCTTGTGATCTGTACGATCATCAGGGCCTTCAGCATTTCTCTCCTGGGGAAAGTGAGTACTGTCTTTTTTTTTTTTTTTTTTTTTTTTTTTACAATTCTCTTGTGATCTGTACAATCATCAGGGCCATAATGACTTCATAAATTATTAAGGCTTTGTTTTTTAAAATCTCAGTAAGGACTGTATCCTTGACAACTTAGAATTGTATTTCCTTTTAGAAATTTGAATTTATAAATGGATTTTATTAGTGGCAACACACCGTAGAGTTGATGTCTCTGAAATAATATCCAGCAAAAGTCATGAGTTTCACTACCTGATTTCTGTGTTGGTGGCTCAGAGGACATCCAGATGTTTCTGTATTGCATCTTTGTCTCCCTTAACTACAAGTATTCTATGTTAAAATAGGCATGAACTTGACCATCTTTGATGGGAATCAGAATATATAGGAGTATTTCATTTTTGGCCATTCCTTAGATAAGTTTTTTTTTGCAGATAATATTTAATTAAATATTTTTGCACCAAAAGAAAGTTCCACTTTGTTCTTTTTACTTAATCCTTTTATGTTTTGAGTGTGTACCTAAATCAGTGCATTTAGGTGGCGTGATTTTTCCTCTTTTGGGGGTACAACCTATGGGAATCTGAATTGGGATAATTTGGGAGTTAGAGTAAAGGTAAAGGCACTTTCATCCTTCTGAATCAGAATAATTCTAGTGCTCCAGTTCTTTGGATAATATTTTGTAAACCTTGAGTGTTGCTTTAGTGAAGTCATTGTTTGGTTGGTTTTTTTAAGCCTTTCAGGCCTTCATAATGAAAATTTGCTGTTGATTTTTTTTTGTTTGTTTGTTTGTTTTTGTTTTTTTTTGCGGTACGCAGGCCTCTCACTGTTGTGGCCTCTCCCGTTGCGGAGCACAGGCTCCGGACGCGCAGGCTCAGCGGCCATGGCTCACGGGCCCAGCCGCTCCGCGGCACGTGGGATCTTCCTTGACCGGGGCACGAACCTGTGTCCCCTGCATCGGCAGGCGGACTCTCAACCACTGCACCACCAGGGAAGCCCTGCTGTTGATTTTATCGAAGAAGCCCAGACATTAGGGCTTACTATCTGAAATTATATTTAATACTTATTTTGAAGTCTTACCTATCTTTCTCTCACTTAAAAAATGTAATATATGTATGTATGTATGTATCTTCCCACCATTTGTTTCTTTCTCCATCCACTTATGTATCCATGTAACTACTGATGTGCTTAAGTATCTATGCATCCATGCAAGACAATAGAGTGTCACGTAGAACTTAGGTCACATAAAAACACAAGATTGGAAAGTCTCAAGATACCAACTATTTATTTGATTTATGCCCTCTCTCAGTTCATAAAATTTTGGAGTTGACTCAAGATATCACCTAGTACAAATTTTGGAAGAACCTGTACAGAAAATGCCCAAAAGAGTAGGTTATCTTCCCCTTTCTCATAGCAGTCCAGGGAAAGTCTTCAACCTTCTCCAAAGGTAGATTTCACCTCCATGCTTTTGCTGTTTGGCAGCCTTCTCTTTATCTAACCCCACACATCTCCTTCCTTTAAACTTTTTAAGCCTGGAATCCACCCTGTGCTGTTACAAATGCATTTTAACATAATGCCTTCCTCATAGCTTCCTTTGCTCAGAAACCTTGAAACCTTTAGGTTGCAGAAAATAACATTAATAGTTCTTACCCAGCCATTCAAGACTCTCAGTGTTTTGCCTCTTGCCTACCATTTTATGTTAACATCTGCCTTCTCCACTATATGGTTTCTCCCTTCCTGGTGAGATTTACTTAGTACTTTCTGAAATTTCCTCCTTGGAACGTGTGTCTTCCTCCTACCCCCAGACATCATACTGTGAATATCTGTATCTATACTTATATAACACTCTTTTATTGACTGTCTTGTAATCTACTTACCTATACCTACATTTAGAAATGTTTTAAAATCATTAAACAATTCCTGGTTAGTAAATATCTAGGATTTTCCCAGTATTTCACTATTATATGTACTGCTACAAAGACCATTTTTAGGGCTACATCTCTGAGTGCATACTGATTTCCTTTTGTTGAATCTCTAGATGTGGAACCACTGTGTTGAAAATTAAATACATGTTAAGGGCATTTGACATGTTTTGACAATTTTTTTTTGAAGATGACAGACGGTGTATACTACCAGCTTCTGTTTATGAAACTGCCTGTTTTTCTGTACTCTTATTAGCTTCAGCATGCATTCCCTCAGATAGTCATGATGCTGACAATTTTCTCCCCATATTTGTTGGCCATTTATAGTCTTCTTAGGTGGATTTTGTACTTTTTTTTTTGGTGGGATGGTTGTTGGTTTGCAAATAGCTCTGTATATATTAAGAATGTATAAAATATACCAATATTCTGCAAATAAATTTTCCCACATTTGATTTGTTTATGGTGGTTTTGCCACTGAGAAACATTTACTACTTAAAAACTTTAAAACTGAGTATTTTTTGGTTTCATTTCTCTTTGTTGTCATGCTTTAGAGGCCTTCTCACCTAAGAATATGTGAATATTTACTCATTTTTTAATTTCAACAAAGTTAAAAATTTGTACTTGAATTTTTAATTTATTGATGATACATTTTGTTAAGATATGGACTGACCATTCTGTCTCCCTTTCTGCGATGACTCTTTCTTGTCCAATGTTGGGTTACCTTTCTTTCCTTTTAATTTGTGTGTCTATTCTTGATCCCACGCTACACTTAAGAATTCTAGTGGTTTTGTAAAGTACTTTAGCTTTTCTTTTAGCAGGTTCTTCCTCATTGTATTTGTCCTTAAAATTCCTTGGGTATCCTGGAATCACTCTTTCCTCCCAAGTTCTCAGAGGACACTCCATTGACATGTGAAATGTGAGTTTGGGGTTTAATTCCAGCAGAGTGGACCTTTTTAAAATATGGTGCCTCCCCTTTTCCTCAATGAAATAGGCACTTCTTTCCATGTGGCCAATTCTTTGGTCACACCCCCAGAATAACTCCTCACAATAATCAGTTATTTAGGTAGCCTGTTTCAATGTTCTGCCAGCCTACCTGCTTGACACTGGTTACTCCAGGCACTTGACAAGGTAGGGAAGAGTCTATCCCTCGGATCCCTGAATATGTGATTTTTAGCACTTTTCTCTCCTCTTGGATAGAGAGTTTAGTATGAATGGCTTTCCTTGCCTGGTTTTCAGCTGTTTGGGACCTAGCAAAGATCCCTTATTTGGGGAGGATCCTAGAAGTGGAAGAGAGGGGTGTTGGGACACTATCTGGACAGCATGCTCTCATGTCGATAGCGATTGCAGTCTCTGGCCGGGCTCAGGGCACTTGGAATGCTCCTCTCCAGCCCCCGTCCATCCAAGTGGGCCAGCTCCTCACGGGTCACTCTCCTTTATAGCCATTTCAGGAGTATGGGGTTATCTTTTTTTTGTTTTGTTTTCCTGCCAAGTCTTATTCAGAGGAGTGCAAAATACAATTACTATCAGCTCAGTTGCATTCTCTCTCTTGAGAAAGACAAGCTTAATAAATCACAGCATTCTTTTGGCTAGTTCTTGCTGACCATTAGAAACCTATCTAAAATATGTTCAATATATCAATATTTCTATTCTAAACATATCCATTATAAAATTTACCCTTCTTTTTCCAAGGGGGAAAAAACATAGCAATATTCTTTGGGAAAATTGTTACGCGTTAGGCTGGTACAAGCTTCATCCTTCCCTCCTGTTTCAAGGTTAGATAACCTTCAAACAACCTCAACACATTTGTATTTCAGACAGTAAAAGTTTCATCAGTGTTTTGTTTTTAAACGTAGGTTCTACATATTCTTAAGTCCCTTTCAAAATGTTTCATATTTGTCAGTCCTCTTGAGATTGTTTTCTCTATTATATTTCTAACTAGTTGTCCATATACTCTCCTCTGCTTTCTATACAAGCATGTGAGTAAGGACATCCCATGGGCAGCTTTTTAAAATTCATAGTTTTGTGGTCCTTCCCTCAGTGATTCCAGTAAATCTGGGAGTGGGGACGAGGGGAGCTGGTCATCTGGGGTATGTGAGTGACTCCTAAGAAGCTTCTTACCCCTACTTCTGTTGAAATTTTCTGGCTGACAATTTGCAAATACCAGTAATCAGTGGAAGAGTGCATTCTTCTCTTATCTCTGACTTTAATGCCTCACTATAAACTCAGCAGTGCCTCAGTTTCCCTGTTAAGGATGTGTGCTGCAAAGGCTTAGCTCAGCAGGGGTGGGGTGGTTCAAACCCTGCACATTATGAAGAAACTGGCTCTTGACTCCCTTCTGGAAGAGAACTTCTGAGCCTTTGGAATATCCTTCCTGATAAGAGAGTCTGTATCCCTGGGGCCTTGAGCCATGCCAGGTAATTCACACTAACAATGTGAATTACGGCGGGGCATTGGGCCACACCATATCAGCTTGACCCTCGGACGGGCTGGAGACAGAGGTTAGCCACCCAGGCACTCCACACCTAAGCGACTGACTGCTAATAAAACCCGGGACGCCAGTGCTTCCCTGGCTGACAGTACTTCACACGTGTTGTCACGCATTGTTGCTGGGAGGATTAAGCCCTGTCCACACAAGTCCACTGGGAGAGGACAGCTAGAAGCTTGTGCCTGGTCCCTCCTGGACTCTGTACTATGTGCCTTTCATCTTTGCTGATTTTAACCAGTATCCTTTCTCTGTGATAAACCGCAATCGGGAACATAACAGCTTTTCTGAGTTCTGTGAGTCCGTCTAGCAAATCATTGAACCTAAAGGTAGTCTTGGGTACCCCCAATTGAGGATGATAAGAGCTTTTTATTTTATAAGACTATTAAGAAAAGGTAAATGCTGAGTTGTTCCTTTTAAAAAAAATTTCGAATTGTATGTTAATTTTACAGATACATTTTTATCACCTCTAAAGATGTTCCTTGATTTTTATTTGTATGATAAAATGTCTGGTTTTCCTCAATTTGATTTTTATTTTTAATATTTTATTTATGAACAATTGGTATTTTGTCTTTTATCTTTGTCATACATGGGTGAATCTTTAATTGCTGTAGTTTAAAAATATTTCATAAGAAAAATTACTAGAATATGGTACTTCCTGGCTCCTTAAACAGAGTGCTCTACCCAGTTTAACATTTACTTGACTCACTACCCCTGTTTTGAACATTATGGTGTGTAATGGGCCCTCAGGTCCCATTGGGGGATGAGTGTCTGCTTCCTCTCTGTTAAATGCTCCCTGGACTGCTTTCTGCTAGGAGTTCTTGGGTTTGCTGTCTTTTGTTTTTCCTATGCTTTCAAGCCCCACTTCTTGTAATTCTTTGGTTGTCTTTCTGTAGTAGTCCCTCTCCTCCCTTTACTTGGCTCCTTTTTTAAAGACTGTGGGCTTAGAGGCTGCATAATTAAGCTTGTTATGTAATGATTTCCAAAATGAGAGTAAATAGGCTCTGAGTAAGAGCCTGGGGCCCTCTTCTCTAGAGGATAAAACATCTGCTTCATGTCATGGAGTTTTAAATACACATTTTGGACTTTTGGAGATGTTTTGCTCCCTCGTTTGTTGGTGGTTCTGGAGAGTTAAGTCGTAAAGTTGATTGGTTAGTTTGTCCATTTATTCATTCATTCATTCATTTGGTGCTTATTAATTGAGCATCTACATGGTGTAGTTTACTGGATAGCTGAACCTAAGTAGGTCACACACGGTATACAGGCCAGCTCTGTATCTAGCAAATAACATGGGAGCGCAGTGGAAACTTTTGATGAAGACATTTTGAGTTTTATTCTCTCTGGTAATACTTTTCATTTCAGGTTCTAAAGTATTTCTAAGAATGCCATTCAGCAAAGAGTTGACACAGCAGATCTGAGACTGCTCTCCTGAGAAAGCCCTGCTTGCAAGGTTGGCCTTGGCTCCCATCTTGGAACTTGGCTCTCAGAGAGCTGCCAGTCAGTGTTTAACTGATGAGGGTAGTCCACTGTACCCAGACTGTTTGTGCAGACAGTATGGTTTATGCTGGATGCCTGCTTTCATTCTGGGAGTCTGGGATTTTTGATACATGTTAGGTTGCCTATGCGACCAGCCCCACGTGATAAATACCTTGGTCACTTGAGTGTCTAAGGGGCTTCCTTGGGCAGTAACATCACGCACACATGCTGCGTTTTTGTGGCTGGGGGGAGAGTGTGCTCTGTGTGACCGCTCGTGGGAGGGAGAGAGGATAAGGAAGTTTGCACGCGGAATCTTCCAGCCTCCACCTGTGTCTGTCTCCCTTACGACTCAGCTGTGTGCCCTTGCTGTGCTGCTGTACTAAGTCTGTACTATAAATACAACTGTATGTGAGTCTCATGAGTCCTCTAGAATCCCTGAATGTGAGGGTGGTCTTGCGACGCCCGACACAAATGCCTCATGTTTCTGGGTCTCTTACTGTGTGCGCAGCTCAGTGCTAGTCATTTTACTTGGATTGTCTCATTGAATCTTCCCAACATCCCTGCTCTGTGAAGTAGGTCAGTATCATCACCACCATTGGCAAGTACCAGTCCTATATCTCATACATTTATTTCAGTATCTATTTTCCTCCACATGTTTAAAACATGGAATATTGTTTCTGTTGTTCAGAGGAAACGTTAAGTGACAAAAGCACTGAGTGTTTTTTAATCACGTTGTCATTTCAGGTACGAGCACATCCTCACGGAGCCTGACCCTGTACCAGCATATGCTCTGAAGCTGCTAGTTGCCATGACTGAACACAACCCAACTTTTACCAGGTACTGTCACTTCAAATTTTCTTTTCTTTGTTTCTCATCTAGAAAGTGAATTTTCTGTGTTCTGAAAATGTTGTGAAAGATGATGAGATTCTACGAGGCTTACGTTTGAGTTACCAAAGTGGTAAATTTTCATGTTTTATGGTTTGTAGTATCTGTCATCTGTGGTGTTTTGGGTCATGTTCTCATATTTTTATTCTTTATTAGAGTTTGCATACTGTGGAATTCATAATGCTTTAAAATTATAAATTCTTTAAAGAGAAGATACTAACACATAAACTTTTATTCTTTTTAACATCTTTATTGGAGTATAATTGCTTTACAATGTGGTGTTAGTTTCTGCTGTATAACAAAGCGAATCAGCTATATGTATACATATATCCCCATATCCCCTCCCTCTTGCGTCTCCCTCCCACCCTCCCCATCCCAACCCTCTAGGTGGTGACAAAGCACCGAGCTGGTCTCCTGTGCTATGCGCTGGTCTCCTGTGCTATGCGGCTGTTTCCCACTAGCTATCTATTTTACATTTGGTAGTGTATATATGTCAG
Organism: Physeter macrocephalus; assembly: GCF_002837175.3. Taxonomy (NCBI): domain Eukaryota; kingdom Metazoa; phylum Chordata; class Mammalia; order Artiodactyla; family Physeteridae; genus Physeter; species Physeter macrocephalus. The sequence goes on along the minus strand of NC_041231.1, from coordinate 48,568,017 downwards.
TGCTACTCTCTCACTTTGTCCCAGCTTACCCTTTCCCCTCCCCACATCCTCAAGTCCATTCTCTACGTCTGTGTCTTTATTCCTGTCCTGCCCCTGGGCTCATCAGAACCATTTTTTTGTTGTTGTTTTAGATTCCATATATATGTGTTAGCATACGGTATTTGTTTTTCTCTTTCTGACTTACTTCACTCTGTATGACAGTCTCTAGGTCCCTCCACCTCACTACAAATAACTGGATTTCATTTCTTTTTATGGCTGAGTAATATTCCATTGTATATATATGTGCCACGTCTTCTTTATCCATTCATCTGTTGATGGACACTTAGGTTGCTTCCGTGTCCTGGCTATTATAAATAGAGCTGCAATGAACATTGTGGTACATGGTTCTTTTTGAATTATGGTTTTCTCGGGGTATATGCCCAATAGTGGGATTTCTGGGTCGTATGGTAGTTCTATTTGTAGTTTTTTAAGGAACCTCTATACTGTTCTCTATAGTACCTGTATCAATTTACATTGCCACCAACAGTGCAAGAGGGTTCCCTTTTCTCTACACCCTCTCCAGCATTTATTGTTTCTAGATTTTTTGATGATGGCCATTCTGACTGGTGTGAGGTGATACCTCATTGTAGTTTTGATTTGCATTTCTCTAATGATTAGTGATGTTGAGCATCCTTTCATGTGTTTGTTGGCAATCTGTATATCTTCTTTGGAGAAATGTCTATTTAGGTCTTCTGCACATTTTTGGATTGGATTGTTCGTTTTGTTTTTTTTTTGATATTGAGCTGCATGAGCTGCTTGTAAATTTTGGAGATTAATCCTTTGTCAGTTGCTTCATTTGCAAATATTTTCTCTCATTCTGAGGGTTGTCTTTTCATCTTGTTTATGGTTTCCTTTGCTGTGCAAAAGCTTTGAAGTTTCAGTAGGTCCCATTTGTTTATTTTTGTTTTTATTTCTGTTTCTCTGGGAGGTGGGTCAAAAAGGATCTTACTGTGATTTATGGCAAAGAGTGTTCTGCCTATGTTTTCCTCTAAGAGTGTTATAGTGTCTGACCTTACATTTAGACTTTAATCCATTTTGAGTTTATTTTTGTGTAAATGACTCTACTGCCCAAAGCAGTCTACAGATTCAGTGCAATCCCTATCAAGCTACCAATGTCATTTTTCACGGAACTAGAACAAAAAGTTTCACAATTTGTGTGGAAACACAAAAGACCCTGAATAGCCAAAGCAATCTTGAGAAAGAAAAACAGATCTGGGGGAATCAGGCTCCCTGACTTCAGACTATACTACAAAGCTACAGTAATCAAGACAGTATGGTGCTGGCACAAAAACAGAAATATAGATCAATGGAACAGGATAGAAAATAGATCAATGGAACAGGATAGAAAGCCCAGAGATAAACCCACGCGCATATGGTCCCCTAATCTATGACAAAGGAGGCAAGGATATACAATGTAGAAAAGACAGCCTCTTCAATAAGTGGTGCTGGGAAAACTGGACAGCTACATGTAAAGGAATGAAATTAGAACACTCTCTAACACCGTACACAAAAATAAACACATATACTTGTAAAAAGTCAATTCTCGCCTCATTGTACTGAACAATTATTTATTAAACCTCCGTAGTATTTATAGACTATAATATTTCTGCTTTTTTAAAAGAATTAATGCTTTTTTAAAAATAAATTTATTTATTTATTTTTGGCTGCATCGGGTCTTTGTTGATGCATGTGGGCTTTCTGTAGTTGCGGCAAATGGGGGCTACTCTTCGCTGTGGTGCGCGGGCTTCTCATTGTGGTGGCTTCTCTTGTTGCGGAGCACGGGCTCTAGGCGCACAGGCTTCAGTAGTTGTGGCACGTGGCCTCAGTAGTTGTGGCTCGTGGGCTCTAGAGCGCAGGCTCAGTGGTTGTGGCGCACGCGCTTCATTACTCCGTGGCATGTGGGACCGTCCCTGACTAGAGCTCGAACCTGCGTCCCCAGCATTGGCAGGCGGATTCTTAACCTGTGAGCCACCAGTTAAGTCCTTATTATTTATTTATTTTTTTAGTTGACATACTTTCATTGAGTAGTGGAGAGCTTTTTGTCTTTATTGAAGACTCTACCTGTGATGATACCAAATATTTTAGTGCTAGTTGCCTAGTGTAGCAGCAGCTGCTTCACACTTGCAAAGAAGGGTTTGTCAGAGAGCACCCAACTCTGCAGAAAGGCAAGAGAAGAGTTGTTGCTTTCAAGCAAGAAGACTAGTTTTGGTTGTATGGGTGATATGTGAGGACCTTTTGGGTTTGGATCCTGTACCTGTAGGTGCAGTGCACCTGTAGAGTTTCCCTTTGATCTTTCTCAGAGAACTAAATCATACAGTCCGAACCACCTGGATTTCATCTAGTCTTCTGTTTACAAGTCCTGCATAGTGATGAGCCAGCATCATATTGTTAGTGCTGAACAAAAAAGGCTATTTGTAGAGTATCTGTATTGAGTGAAAGGCTGACCTAAGACAGCCTTCTCAAGGGGTGTGCCGGGGCCCGGGGTATGCCATGACCCAGTTGCAGGGCTGCCCCGGTGCTCTGGGTCTTCAGGTCAGCCACAGTGTGGGGCCTGTCACAGCTCTCAGGCCTATTTCTTTCTGCTGTGAGCAGCCTCATTTGTTTCCAGAGAGTGACATATAAACATTACCCTGTACTCCCTGTGCCGCGTTGCAGAAGAATTTGGGGAGCACTTAACCCTTTATATTGTTGGTAATTCTGAATCCTGTGTTTCTGTAGTCTTTTAGAAGTCTGTCCAATGAGCCTTCTAAATTTCTCACTCAGAAGGCACCATTCTCTATTCCTACAGAAGAAATTTATGTCTAAAGAGTGAATCAGTGTTAGGAGTTAAAGCCAAATTCAGATAGTTGTTTCTTTTCTGGACCTTTGATACCAAGTGGGAATATTGTATACTGATTTTATCCTTTCATTAGATTGAACAGATTGCATTTCCTTTTTTTTATGTTGACTCTTGCTCATTGATGTGGCATGTTTTCAGGCTACTTTCTCTTCTTGCCAACTCTTTATTAAATTCATCTGAATTTCCTCATATTGAGGGAAAAAACCTAGTAAGGTAGAAACAGATAACTGAGGACCTATAACCATTTTATTTTAAAATGGTTAGACACTAGGTTTAGAAGTCAGTTTATTTTTTTTTTAGTTTACAAGCAGAATTCAATGGATTAATTTTTATAAACTTTTTTCTTTGTTTTCCTTGCATAATTAATACTTGAATATATTGTCTTTGTATTAAATTCCAACAGTATAATCAAGAGGTCCCCTGAGCTTCCTCATTCCCCACCACTGCTGCACAGGTCTCTCCCCCAGGGCTAATACTTGTTATTATTTTGGTGGGTGTTCTTCCTGAACTCTTTTGGGGGCTATTTAAATTCAGTATGTATATACTGAATTTAAATAGCTTTGCTTTGTAGTGGTCAGTTTTTAAAAAAATCATAGATAGTATCATTGGGTATATGTTTTTCTGAAATTTGCCTTTTCATTTATCAAAATTATTTGAAGATCTTTTCATATCAGTATTTAGTCACACTCTTGGCAATATCTTTGCCAAACTTATGGATGAAAATGGGATTTCATTTCATTTTGCATTCACTTATCTACTGATAAACTTGAACCTCTTAATATTTATTCACTAAATTCAATTGTAAAAGGTCCATAGCCTTCAACCGTCAGTTCTACTTCTACGTATCTGTTCAAGAGAAAAACTCATATATACACAAAGATTTCTGCCTAGGCAAATAATTTTTAAAATGAGGAAAATGGTTTTAAAATTAAATTATGTTATAGCTATAATAAACACAACTGTGTAAGGGTTTGAAGGGGCAAGATACATTTTGAATACTGCTCTACAAAAATATCCTAATAATTTTGTAAACTGAAATTGTTTATCACCCCCAAACCCCATTTAAATACCACTTTGCCTTTTGTAGGGTCTCTTTCTGTATTCACTGTTCTCTTCTGTTTGCCTTTTCTCTTGAAACAGGATATTAAAATGAGAGTTGTCCCATGTCGATTTTGGCTGAGGCTCCAGAGGTCAAGAGCAAAGCATTAAAGGCCTCTTACCACCCACCTGCTCTCTTCCCCCCAACCCCTTCTAAAGGGAGGTTCTAGATCTCACAGGCCCTAGCAACCTGTGTGCATTTTGCAAAATCCATTCATATACCTAGAAGGGGGGGTGGGGGAAAGGAAGATTTTTATTTCCCTAACTGGATTTTCTTTTTTTTCAAAAACGAATTTTAAGTCCAACATTTCGAAATGGGTAATACATTTCTATTTGGGGGAAAAAAACAATATAAAAAGGTAATACCGAGAAGACCTGTTCCTTCCTTTGTCCACTGTGGTCTTTCCTCATCTCCCATTATATCCCTTACGGCTGACTGCTTTATTCCTTTTATGTCCAAAGGCAAACTAATGTGACTGTGTGTTTTCTCATTTCTCCCTTTCACACACAAATAGCATATTATGTATGTTTTTCTACCCTATGACTTTTTCCCCCAATTTTGTTTCTATGTCGATACATAGAGAGCTTCCACGTTGTGTTTTACAGTTATAAACTCTTCCATTGTATAGCTATACCATACTTTGTCTCATTAATGTCTAATGGATAGACTTGAGTTCTTTCTAATCTAGTGATAGAGCAAAGAATGAATAATCTTCATACTTCATTTTGTATGTATGCATGTACGTCTTATAGGATAAATCCCTAGATACGGTATTTGTGTATCAAAGGATAAATGCACTTAAAATTTTTTTTCAGGTTCGGCCAAATTGCCCTATGGTGGGGACTTTACCATTTTGCATCTCCAAAGGACATGTTTGAGGATGCCTGGCCCCCTACAACCTTGCTATCAGAATTTGTTGTTAAACTTTGGAACTTTGCCAGGGTGATGAGAGGTTATTTCATTGTAATTTTAATTTGCATTTTCCTTTTCATGAGTGAAGTTGATTATTTCTTTATATGGTTAAGGGCCATTTGTATTTTGCTTTTTGCTCATGCTCTTTGCCATCAGTCCTTGGTCTTGGCATTGCCACCCTTCAAACTGAAACACCTCCTGCCTGGCTTTCCATTGCACAAATACATTACAGGCCACTAATCTGTTTTACTTCTAACAGTGTCTGCACTATTCCTATTTTTTTTTTTTTTTTTTGCTGTTGTGAGTAGCATGACCATGGCTGTTACTTTGTAGGCTACTTGTGAATCCATGTATGTGTCTCCATTGTGTATCCCTTCTAGAATGGAAATACTGTCACACGGAGCTTGTGCTTGCCCAGATCCAGTAGATACTGCCAAGCAGTTTTCCAAATTGGTTGTAACAATTTACATTCCTACTAGCATTGTTCACAAGGTCTGGTTGTCATGTAAGCTTTAAAATTTTTTTTTTAAAGTCAGGTTTATTGCAGTATAAGCTTACATAGAGTAAAATTCACTCATTTTAGGTATGCAGTTGTCTGAGTTTTGAGAAACATACGCAATTGTGCAACCATCACCACTATCAAGATAGAGTATTTCCATCATTCCAAAATGTTCCCTCATGCCCCTTTGAATGTTAGCTTATAAAAATTCTGTTTGCCTGGAGAATGATATGACCAGACTGATTTTAAGTTTCATTTTAATTTTTAAAATTTATTTTTAAGAGTTAATACATAACACATTTCAAATTTCAGTATTTGAAAGAGTTTACATAGAAAAGCATATTTTCACCCCAAGAGATAGCCACCCTTTGACCAGTTTGTGTGAGTGTGTATATTATCTTTCACATATATGGTAGTATGTCGACTGCACCATTCTGTACTTCTTTTCAAAAATATGTATAACAGCTTTATTGAGACATAATTCACATACCATCTGTACTTTAAAAAAAACCCAGATACATAGTATTACATTTTATGAATATTCCGTGTTTGTTTAACAAGTCACCTTTTGGTGACAAGTCACCTTATGTTTTTCTAATCTGTTGGTATTATAAAACAAGGGTACAATTAATAATTAATGAATTAATTATTCATCATGCGTGTATGTATATGGATAAGATAAATAATGAGAAGTGGAATTGCTTCATCACAAGGTACATAATATCATCTGGGGATCTTTTAGAAAGTCTAAAACCCAGGCCATATCCCAGGCCAAGTAAATCACAATCTCTAAGGCTGGACTTAGACATCAGTAGTTTTTGAAGCTCACCAGGTGATTACAACGTGCAAACAAGAGGGTTTTCTTTTGCTCTTTCAATTGAGACCTGTTTCTCTGCCTTTTCATTTTGCTTAACTTACTCTGCCTCTGTAAATTTAGGTGAAACACTTAGAGATTGCTGTCTTGAAGTGTTGTCCTTATATGGGAGCGTCCCTGTGTAGAGTGCATGTGCCCAGTGCCTTTTGTGGGAGATCTGGATTTGACGTGGACCCAAGTCACATCATTCCTCAGTGTGTGCTGGCAGCTCTCTCCTAGGTAGGGGTGGAGCTGGAGATGGAGGGGCTAGAGCTGGCACCAGGTGTGAGGCGGGACCACCCCTCTGCTCAGTGGCCGTCACCACCTAACAGGGGCAGGGTCTGATCCCAGGTTGTAGAGCAGAGGCCCTAACGGTCGGGCCCGAGCTGGCTCTTTGCCTTTAAGCGTGTGCCTTCCCTGCTCCTTGCCCTGCGACCCTTGCCCCAGAGGGGGCAGTGCTGAAGCAAGGGGTCCCGTGGGGGCTTTTGGTTCATGTCAGCTGCAGACAGAGGTTCGATCTGTCTCCAGTGCGCCTCCTGCAGAGGCACCAGCAGTTGTTTCCCTTGCTCTGCTCAGACACAGTGAGTCCAAGTCCCCTTTGTTCCTCACAGCCACTCACTCCCCTAGAGCAGTCCTCAGTTTGCGCTCTCCATCCTGCCTCTGGGACAAGCTAGCATGCACTTGTGCAGGCGTGGAGTCCAGGCTTTCCACAGACCTCCTGTTGGTCCCAGTGGTCCTCCAGCCAGCCACGGGGGCTCATCTCCCCTGTGTAGGACCCCAGGGTTGGGGCCCAATCTGTGGCTCACAGCACTCCCTCCCCAGGGTGGGTCTGCATCCGTGTATCTTCCCCTTTCCTCTGAGTTCCCTCCTAGTGGCACAGGTCCCAGCCTGATTGCTTTTCTTCCCTTCCTACCCAATTACGTGTGGATCTTTATCCCAGCCTTAGTTGTACAGAAGTCTTTTTTGCCAGTTTCCAGTTAGTTTTCAGTGAGAATTGTTTCTCATGTGGATGTATTTTTGATGTGTTGGTGGGGGAAGTTGAGGTCCACATCCTCCTCCTCCGCCATCTTGATAGATCTCCCACTGTTGTTAACTATTTTTTGAAGGTAAAATATACCTTACATTCTTATGGAAGATTTTATAGATGGATGTGTTTATGTTATACTGTCTGGTTGTAGGGAAATCCGGAGTGTATACACACATATTAGGATGTCTGTCTGCTTTCCTTGTAAACGATTTTTTGATTTGTGACCCTGTTGAGTTTGTGACCCCTGGACTTTAAACAGGATGCTTTTTTCAACAAAGGAATCTTTTCTCATTGTTTTCTTTCAACACAGGTGTGAATTCATGGTTACATGAATACTTAGCAGCTATTTCCGGGTCAGAAGTGGATGGTTTCAGATTACTTTTTTGGTGTGACATTTACAAGGCAACCACTTAGAGTTAATTGTACACCTTTAAAAGTAGTGGTTCCCCAGTTGTGTACAATAGAGTGCTGGTAAATCCGAGTAGGGGTTCAGTAAAGCTTTTCGTGTTTCACAAGGCATCCTTATCTGTAGGCTTTCCCTGGTTGTCTAAAACAGAGATTCACAAGCTCTGGCCCACAGGGCCAGGGCCTGCGAGGTAAGAGTGGTGGTTATGCTGTTAAAGAGTTCTGCAGCCTACAGATACAGACGAATTTGAGGCACAGAGACCTTGTGTCTGGCAAAGCCTAAAAATATACTTTCTAGCCCTTTTCAGAGCATGTTTCCTGACTGCTGAACTGAAGGAGTACAACTTTTTTGTCTTTATTCATGAGAACAGAGAAATATTAGAACATTAGCACTATATGGGACTTTGGGGAGATCATTAAAATGTACATTAACAAAAAATTACTCTTGATTGCTGAGATCAACACACCAGGAGATGACTGCCCCCAAAGAGAGGGTGTGTTACACTCACAGATTCCGAGAGGAGGGAGCACACCACGCCACGGGCAGCCACATGGGGGAGCAACGGAGGCAGTCAGGAGGCAGAGGAAGGAAGAGGAAAACATGGCCCAGAGCCTTTGTTGTAGTTGACAAGGGGTAGGAGTGGGTGAGCAGGCTTAGGATTGGCTGCTTGAATAATTTCAGTGGGCTCTGAGGTGTGGGGTTTATCTCTACTTAGCTGGTACCTGGCCCTGGGATGGTTAGGCCAGGGAAACAGTGGCTTGGAGTTTAAGTGTTCCATATAAAGGAGGCTGTTGGGGGTTTGGTTGGCTTGCATAGGAAAAGCAAGCTCAAAGGACAGTAGTTTGTTATCTCTGGGAACTGTCTGGCTCTGGGAGGGGCCTTCCCCCCAGAGTTAGTAAGATCTTAAGATGTCAAAGAATCATCAAACATTCACCTGGGGGCTTCCCTGGTGGCGCAGTGGTTGAGAGTCCGCCTGCCGATGCAGGGGACGCGGGTTCATGCCCCAGTCCGGGAAGATCCCACATGCTGCGGAGTGGCTGGGCCCGTGAGCCATGGCCGCTGAGCCTGCGCGTCCGGAGCCTGTGCTCCGCAACGGGAGAGGCCGCAACAGTGAGAGGCCCGCGTACCGCAAAAAAAAAAAAAATAAAAATAAAAAATATATATACAATGACAAGTGGAGAACTTTAAAAAAGGTTTTTTTCGGATCTAGACCTCCTAGTCCACTGTTGTTTGTACTATCCAGCAGAGCCACATTTTAAAAGACACCCAAGTGAATATCACAGTGGATTTTGAAATAGGATTGTTTTAAGTTTCTTTGTGTCACATTTACCTGTAAGAGTGGTCCAGTTCCTCAACATGCTTGTCTTCAGTGTCGTGTGGATCTGATAATAGCACATGCATGATTCTCCTTTGTTTCCCTCTGCCATCATCATTAGGTTCTGGCACTCCTCTCTCTGTATTTTTATCATTGAGGCAGCTCTTGGCACAATTCTGGTTAGTAATATCCTGGTTGCTGACCTGTACCTTCCCTCACTCTCCTGGATTTTGAACCCTCCTCTGCTCATGACTTAAACCACACTTACAGGGTTGAAATCCTTCCTTATTAGGTTAATTATGATATAATGCATTATCCTGTCTCCTACAGGAACTAATGTAAGTCTTTTTTTAAAAAAAATAAATTTTTAAATTTTATTTATTATTTTTATTTATTTATTTATTAGTTTTGGCTGTGTTGGGTCTTCGCTGCTGCATACAGGCTCTCTCCAGTTGCCGCGAGCAGGGGCTACTCTTCGCTGCGGTGCGTGAGCCCCTCACTGCGGTGGCCTCTCCTGTTGCAGAGTACGGGCTCCAGAGTGCACAGGCTTCAGTAGATGTGGCGCGTGGGCTCGGTAGTTGTGGCTCGTGGGCTCTACAGTGCAGGCTCAGCAGCTGCGGCACATGGGCTCAGCCGCTCTGCGGCATGTGGGATCTTCCCAGACCAGGGCTCGAACCCCTGTCCCCTGCACCGGCAGGCAGACTCCCAACCACTGCGCCACTAGGGAAGCCCCTAATGGAAGTCTTTACGTAAGCACTCATGGAGTAGGTATTAAATTACTTCTCTCCATCCATCCCAGTATTCTGATAGAATTATGGAAGGACGCCAATCTAAAGCCTTAGGAGTTTGATCCAAGGCATTCTGTTTTCCTTAGTGATTTGTGAGGAAGATCAATAGTAATTGATCCAAATCTGTTTTGACGTTTTTAAAAATCTTTTCAGGAAATAAAAAACTCTTATGTGAGTTTTTCCTGGTGCAAGTGGTAGTAATACTTCTGCTTATTTTCTTCTATTATCTTGTTCATCATCACAGAGATTTCCCCTAAGTTCCTGGTGACTTGGTACACACTTTATTGCCTAACCTTACTGTATGGGGATCAGGTGGGTCCATTGAGACTGTTTATCTCGGTCCTTAGAAACAACTTAATCTCTTGAATCTGTATTCTCATAGCAACCATGTATGCTGGAGGCTTACTCACTTCCGTTATCCTCCTCTGACTCTCATGGGACCAGTGACAACTTTCCTTATGGAGTGGCAACCAGGGCCTGGCCAAGAGCCCAACATGCTGATGTGTCTTTGGTCACATGGTGGTGCCTGAGCTTGAGCCACTCACTTGTCGTGTTGAAAGTCAGCATTTAGTTGAAGTCTTTGGTCAGAGCAGTCCCTGGCGTTCTGGGGGCTACAATCAACAATAATTCACAGTTCCTTCCTTCTTTATTTAAATAGATGTTAAGGGATTTTAAACAGAATGCCACCTTACATTTCCTCTTGAAGTAGTTCCTTACTTGCCCACAAGAAAGTTCATTTGTTTCTTTTCTCTTCTTCACAAAGTCTCTTGAAACGTTACAGTTCATTTCCATTGTAGAATTATGAAACTTCAGGGCAGAATCAGCTTTGATATTTTTCTACCTACAGGAAAAGTTAGTGTTATTTATCCATTCACTGAGTCACCTCACAAATAGTTGTGTTCTCTGAGTTGGACAAAACATACACGGTCCTGATTTTCATGGAGCTTGTGAATGCATGGGGCTAATAGACAATAAACAAGGAAATCAATTAAAAAACCCCATGATTTCAGCTAGTGATGTAAGTGGTGTACAGAACAGTAAAGCGGGGTTAGAGAATGGAGAGTGGTGGGCTGGGATCGGCTCTTTTCAAGAGGGTGGTTAAGAGCTTCTTTGGGAAGGTGACAACATCTAAGATTGAGGTGACGAGCTGCATTAATGCTAGCTTCATTCTTAAAGAAGCAAAGCCTCTGATTTTCTGCGACTTTCAGATGAGGGGAGTGACGACAGTGTCAGATGCTGCTGTGAGTGTAGGTAAGATGAGGATGGAGAATTAACCGTTAGAGTTGGCAACAGGAGTGATTTCTTAGGGGTTATTTTTACTGGCATCCAGGGGCCAAGCCTGGTGGAGTTCACTGAGAAGGGAATGATGAGGTGGAGACAGGGAACATCAGTAATTCTAAAGAGAGTTTTGCTATAAAGCAGAGCTGGAAAATGGGGAGCTGGAGGGAGATACGGGATCAAAGCAATTTTTTCGTTTATTCTGAATATTTTAGTGATGTTTCTGTGTTGATGAGGATGACCTCGTACCGAGGTCGGTAAACTACAGCTTAGGGGCCAAATCCAGCGCACCTGCTTTTGTAAATAAAATGTTATCAGAACACAGCCACACTGATTCATTTATTTATCGTTTGTGGCTGCTTTTGTGCTACAGTGGCAGAGCTGGCTAGTTTGGAGAGACCGCATGACCTGCAAAGCCAGGAGTATTTACTTCTGGCCCTCAAATGGAACAATTTCCCAACCCTTGATCTCATAGGAAGGGTAAAACTGATGAAGCAACAGTGTGAGCAGTGCCTTGCTAGACTGATATCCTTGCCTCCTAGGGGGGTAACCCCTGCAATGCTCCCTAAGGGAGAGGTGTTGCTAGACTGATATCCTTGCCTCCTAGGGGGGTAACCCCTGCAATGCTCCCTAAGGGAGAGGTGTTAGAACCCAGTGCACGGGCGTAGGGGTAGTTGAGCCGGGAAGTTAGGAAGTGATGCTCTGCCTCTGGGATGCTTGAAAGTGAGGCTTTTGAAGTGGTGCAATTAGTAGTCATAAAACTGTCTAGAAACTGGGTGCCTGAGGGGGGGATTAGAAAAGAGTTTGGAAGTGATGAGGTCATTGAATTGAGTGGTCAAGGTATTGAATTCTTATTTGGATAACTGGAAACTATGTTCTGTATTCCTATTTTTAGACTATTTATAAAAACGATAGTAACTGTACTAAAGCCTCAATGTTGTTTACATATTTCTGTTTGGGGCTGTTGCCATTTGTTACTATCCTTCGTTTCCTACTTTCAGATAGAGAGTAAAATGTTAACTATTACTGTGATTATTGTGGTCATTATTTTTTATGAGTTCCTCTTTTTATACTTGCCTTTTAAAAAATTATTAAGACATTATTTTCGCTATGGAAAATGCATTATATTTCCCTTATTAAACTGTTTAAGCATGTTCAGAATTACTATTTATTCTTAGCTCTTTCAGGTAGGACAGAGCTCAGTCCTCTCTGGAACCCCGCTTGGAGGTGTTTTTTAGCCTGGGCCTTCTATCTGGAGTAGATATCTTCTGCCTAGAAACATACCTAACCATAGAACGTTGGTTAAATCTCAGGTGTACTATGCCCTTGGCCATATTTTATCACCTGCTCATTACTTGCTCAGACTTAAGCATTTGAGACACAGTTTGGGCCTGTGATTCTCCATGTCTTCCCTGGTGCAGCTTGAGGGAACCTTGGAGTGGTGGGCAGTGTGTGCAGCCCGTAGGTCCCTGGTCATCCCCTCCTCAGCTCTTCACTGTCAAGAGCCCCAGGCTTCGTGCGCCCCCAGACAGAGCCAGAGACTGTTCTGCAGACTCTGTGGCCATTGTAGAGATGACGTGAAAGCACTGGGAAGATGGTACTGCTCACATACCACAGTTCTTTTAGCACAAGAGTCTAGCCTGGGCTATCAGAGCGTAATGCGAATTCTAGGACTGCATTCCAAGCCTCCCAAGTAGTTGACCACTGGGCTTAGTTCACTGGAGGCTCAGTTCACCAGTCATTATTAGGGAATGAGTCAGTCGCATAGAGAAACCTTTCTCTGGGTTTTGTGCCAACAGTTTTATAGGTGTGAGTCAGCAGTGAGCTTTTCCTGCCAGTTCTATGAGGAAGTGAAAGCTCTAAGTGGCCTGTGTGACAGTAGAAATGAGACCTTCCCCTTGGACAGTTCTAGGGTGAGAGTGTCAGTGCACATGGCTAGATGGCAGTCATGGGCATTGGTAAAACCAAAACCTTCAGTAGCCTTCGTAAGCCATTGCCATCTAAATATTGATATCCTTCAGTGGAACACTTGATTTCTCATTTACATATAGGGTATGCCATCAAAGCAATCTACTTTATTCTTTACCGTAATAAACAGTTTTCCATTTCTTTATCCAGCCACCATAGGCATCATTATCTTCAGGATTTAAAAGAAGTATTCTTTAAATTATTGGTTTATTTAACATCAGATTAACATCTTCATTTAATTGGTTCGTTAAGGAATGTGTCAAGATGACAGTTGAACCAATTGCCTCAGACCAGAATATTAATGTATGATATGTTTATTTTGACTGACGTGTTTATTTATCTTTGCTTGGTGGGAGTTTCCAACTTTTCTTATTGGTGTCTTTGATTTTTTTGACTCATCAGCTAATGCCTTTTGGTTATTTTGTACTTGTAAAACAAATTTGTTTTATTTCTGATGGTGTTAAAATGAGCAGCACGGGGGGCTTCCCTGGTGGTGCAGTGGATAAGACTTCACGCTCCCAATGCAGGGGTCTCGGGTTCAATCCCTGGTCAGGAACTAGATCCCACATGCATACTGCAACTAAGAGTTCACAGGCCCCAACTAAGGAGGCTGCCCGCCACGACTAAGAGCCTGCCCGCCACAACTAATACCCAGCGCAATCAAATAAATAAATATAAATAAATAAATAAATTTAAAAAATGACTTGACTGAAGAGGCCCAGCAAGTCACTAAAAGAGCCTTCATTAAAAAAAAAAAAAAATGCGCAGCACTGAAAACGGTGGCAAAAGGGAAAAGATAACATTGACAATGAAACATTTCTATATTTCGTACTTATACAGTTATTAGGTCTCTTTATGAATCCTAGTTAATTTAGAAACCTTTGTTTACTTGGTTATTACAGCCAGCAAACCATCGTGGCATCCTAACTGTAGAAATAACAGCTAAACAAAGTCTTTGGTATGATTGGTGTACCTTCTGAAGTCTGAAAGAATGAGTCCCTTGATAATTTTTGGCAAGTTTTAGCCTCATATTTCTGTTCTCATGTTTGCACTTTCTTTTGGTGATTTACCAAGGTAATGGACCATTTTAGAATTAGCAATGTACTTATGCTGCAGACTCGTTGTTGTTGTTAATCTACTGTTGATGAAGCCAGGCGTTGTCTGACTCCATCACATACACCTGTCACTGTCAGTCATCTTTGTAGAACAAAGTGAAATCCAACCGAGTGGAATGTAACATGAGGCACAAAGCACAGATTACCAATTCAGTTCTCTTGTCTCAACACCAAACCCTCTTCCATGTCAGGGCTTCTGATTTTATATGATGACAGTTATTGGTCAGAATATATTACAGTGTTTGCTGTACAGACGGGGCCTTTGTCATGTAATTAAAGAGAACGAGAGCTGCCAGACTAAACAGTGGTCTGAGTTTCAAATAATGTTCTGCGACTTCCTTGGCACATTTTTATCACCATCTTGAACATGTGTTATTACTTAGTATTCTTTGCCATAGCTGCATTACAGAGGAAGAAAACCCAGGCAGTGAAGGAGACTAACCCTGGTTCTTCAAGGAGATAAATGCCTCCGAGATACCTTGTACCCTCAGAATGCACCATTTTTGTGTGTGCATCTCTCTGCTTGTACTCACAAATCCTGCTTAAACCAACTGTTTACGAAGTCAACATAATGGTCAGCTTTTACGGACAGACTTCATTAGTTATCTTGAAATTCTAAAGAAGGGTAGGCCCAAAGGGCAAATGGACAAAGAACTTGAAATAAACATGGAAAAAAGAGTCCCCCTCATTAGTAATCAAAGAAAATTCCACTACGGTGATAAAAAACATCAAACTGGTAGAGTTTTTTAAAAAAAATAGCACTCGTTCAGAGGCTAGTGAAACATACACTGTCATAAATTGGTACATCTTTTATGACAGGCAAACTGATAGTATGTATTAAACCTTAAATGTAGCCTTTGATTCCACTTCTAGGAATTCATCCTAAGAAAATAGTAAAAGATATACACAAATACTTATATACAAGAATGTCCATTAAAACATGATTTAAAACAGCAACAACAATATTAGTAAAGACAGCTGGTATCTGTCGTTTACAGAGAGCTTTGTATGTACCAGGCAGGGTTGGGTGCTTCACAGGCACAACCTTACCATCAGGAAGGGAAGTAGACAGTGGTATCACACGGGAGGAGAGTAACGCTTGGAGTTATGTGCGCAGAGCTAGGAAGATCGAATGAGAAGTTGAACTCATTTGATACGATTCCTTAACCATTACATTTGTTTTTTTTCCCTAATGAATACTAGTGAAAAGTGGAAAACAGGGGTCCATCAATAGAGGACTAGTTAAATACAATGTAGGTTAGAAAAGTAGACAATGGAATATTACTCAGCCATAAAGAAGAATGAAATAATGCTATCTGCAGCAACTTGGATGGACCTAGAGATTATCATAGTAAGTGAAGTAAGCCAGACAGAGAAAGACAAATATTGTATGATATTGCTTATATGTGGAATCTAAAAAAATGATTCAAATGAAGTTATTTACAAAATAGAAATAGACCCACAGACATAGAAAACAAACTTATGGTTATCAAAGGGGAAAGGAGGAGAGTTTGGGATTAACAGATAAACACAACTATATATAAAATAGACAACCAACAAGGATCTACTGTATAGCACAGGGAACTATACTCAATATTTTGTACCTATAAGGGAAAATAATCTAAAAAAGGACATATATATATATATATATATAATATATGTGTATATATATATATATATATATATATATGTATAACTGAGTCACTTTTCTGTACACCTGAAACTAACACAACATTGTAAATCAACTATACGTCAATTAAAAAAAAAAGTTGACCCTAATAACAACAACAAAAGTATGTATGTATGAGAACTCATACTTTAATTGAATATGTGATAACATGGGAAATGTTTTAAATACATTAAAAAAATCCCAATATATGTAGGATGATTTGAGTTTTTCTCTCACCTTCTACTGTGATATAATACACCTAACAGTCTACTAAAATAGGCAGATTCCAGTTCTAACCCCAGATCTACTGTTGGCTTTGCGAGCGACTGTGAGCAGGTTGCTTCACTAAGCGTCAATGTTTTCCTCTGTAAAATGGACTCAGCTATGGTTATTAGACATTAAACAAGGCATGGCTGTCCAAGCAACACAGAGTACATGGACAAGAAATGGTAGCTATTATTTTAATGATGAGGTTGGTCCCATGTCTTATATGAATCAAAAAACAAGGAAATAATACATTAAAACTTATTAATGATTTTCTTAGAGTGCTGGCATTATAATATTTTATTTGTAATGCTTTGCTGTTCTCCCATACGTAACATTCATTGTATTATATTTTATGCCTCCGTATTTATATATTTTATAGAAAAACATTTATATAAATAGCTACATACAATTATTATGGTTTTTAATAATCTTCTATAATCAAGAAAAAATACATTTGTTAAACACATACACACAGAGACACGGGCTGGTGGTTCTTATCAAAAGTTAAAATGTGAATGACAGTCTCTAATCCATCTTACGGTTTTCCTGGCCAGCAAGGTAGCCTTTGGTTCAGTAGTTTCAAGTTGATCATCCCTCTCTATTTTTGTCTGTTAGTACCATAGTATCATGGATTGATCTTAGAAGTAGCCCCTGAAATGAGCTTGGGGATACTAAAATTACTCAGCGTAATGAAAGTACAGTTTGTAGGAATTGGGACTGAAGTGAAGGTCTGAACATCAAGGAGGTTGAGCCGAGTGTTATTTTGAGACTTCCAGTTTTTCTTTTTCTTGCCAGCTCTTTAAATGTTGATGTTCCATGGGTTTGTGTCCACAGCTCACTTCTTACTCCTCTTTCCAAACTTAACTCACTTCTTCTCCAAACTAGCCTTTCCCCCATACGTTTGCTTAATATTGTATCTTAGAGCAGTTAAAAATCATGAACTCTGAAACTGATTAGCTGTGTACCTTGGATAAGGTTCCATGCTAGTGTCCTCCTCTATAGAATAGGTTACTCATTCCTACCTCAAGGTAAGGATTAAGTAAGAGGTGAAGCCCTGAGCCCAGTGCATTATTGCATAGGAGCTTCCATAGATGAGATCCCTTGCTGTGGTGTTTGCTCTTCTGGTGGCAGTCATGGCGGTGGCCTCCAGGTAGGACAAGTCAAGCACCTAGAGTCATTCTGAATTTCCTTCCTCCTCTCTCTCTCCTGCATCCAGTAGATTTTCAAGTCCTGTTGATACAACCTCGTTGGTCTTTTCCTGTTTACTCCTCCTTTGGTTCTTATCACCTCTTATCTTGAAAGTGGTCATTGGCAGCTACCTGATCTTCCTGTTCCCAGCCCTTTTTGTATTCAGTCCATCCTCTCACTGTAGCCTGAATAATCATTGTAAGAAGGTAAAGCTAGGGCTTCCCTGGTGGCGCAGTGGTTGAGAGTCCGCCTGCCGATGCTGGGGACACGGGTTCGTGCCCCGGTCCGAGAAGATCCCACATGCCGCGGAGCGGCTAGGCCCGTGAGCCATGGCCGCTGAGCCTGCGCGTCCGGGGCCTGTGCTCCGCAACGGGAGAGGCCGCAACAGTGAGAGGCCCGCGTACCGCAAAAAAAAAAAAAAAAAAAAAAAGGAAAGCTGGTGATGGCATCATTTTGCCTAATCCTTCTCTTAGTGGTACCCAGTCACCTAGAGCAGGGACATGTGCTAACTCAGTAAACTTCTTCTGCAAAACGCCAGATAGTAAATACTTTGGGCGTTGCTGGCCATATGGTCTCTGTTGCAGCTACTCTGTCATTGTGGTGTAAAAGCAGCCATGGACAATATGTAAATGAATGAGCATGGCTGTGTTCCAATAAAACTTTATTTATGGAAGCTGAAATTTGAATTTCATGCAGTTGTCATATGTCATGAAAGATTCTTCTTTTGATTTTTTTTCCAACCATTTAGAAACCTAACAACTATTCTTAGCTCGTGGGCCACACAGATACTGGCAGGTGGCAGGGTTTGGCCTGTAGGCTGGAGTTTACCAAGTAAGTTGAAGTTCCTCAGCATGGATAACAAGATCTTTTGTGATCTGCCCTGGTTTATTCCTCCAGCCTGATCTTTTAAAAAAATTATTATTTTTTTTAAATTCAGACTTTAATTACTTATTATTTTTGGCTGCGTTGGGTCTTAGTTGCGGCACACCGGATCTTTCCTTGCGGCATGTGGACTCTTTGTTGAGGTGCACAGGCTTCTCTCTAGTGGTGGTGCGTGGGTTCCAGAGGACGTGGGCTCTGTAGTTTGCGGCACACGGGCTTAGTTGCCCCGCGGTGTGTGGGATCTTAGTTCCCTGACCAGGGATTGAACCAGCGTCCTCTGCATTGCAAGATGGATTCTTAACCACTGGACCACCAGGGAAGTCTGCAGCCTGATGTTTTGCTACCTTCTCTTTTCTTCTTCCACTTATTCAATAAACTCACCTTTTCTCTGTCCTTAATGAGTCATCTGTTTTTGCTTTCTCTCATGCTGTTCCCTTTGCCCAGGGCACAACTCATTCTTAGCTGTCCTCCCTCCCCTTCTACCCTGTCTTCCATCCACTACTTGTAGATAACCTACTCCTCTTTCAAGGTTCAGCTCGAGCAGTACTTACTCTGTGCAGTGAGGACACTCATGTCAGCTGCCTGGGTTTATATCTCAACCCCACTTCTTGTCTCTCGATCATTTCTTTGTCTCTCAGTTTCTCGTCTGAAAAAAAAAAAAGGAGTTAATCATCATCATCATCCCTGTGGTTTCTCTTTCTTAGAATCCACTGAGCTAGCACATGGACAGCACTGGGAATCATGTTTTTCACATAGTTATTGTGCAATCCATGTTTACTCTGCATCTCAGATAGAAAAGACTATTTCTTTTGTCCCTTCTGTACCCTTTATAGACATCTGTCATAGCACTTATAATACTTGATATAGCTCTCGGCCCAGTGCATTGCATTCAGTAATAATAGGTACTCAGTAAATGTTTATTGGGTGAATGAGAGAGAAAAGGGAAAAATCTTAGCTTGACTTTAAGTGGATTCCAAGATAAAAATCTCTTGCATGTTACTAAGTAACAGGACAAAAGGGAGCCATAGAGAATAAGCAGGATCATTAAATTGCAAATACATTTTAAAATATCTTATATACAATTGCTGTTTTTTAGTATCAGGCTCATGTCCATAGGAGGGAAGAAATGCCATGTGGACAGTCTAGTGGTCCTCTTAGGAACCTGTGTCCCTGCCAGTCCTTTCTCTTACTGATTTGCATTTCTTTCTGTTCATTCCCCTCCCCACTCCTGCAAGGATGAGCACGCTTCTTACCTGTGGTTTCAACATGTGGAGCTGTGGGACCAGTACAGAATCATGTCTTGGAGAAAGTGCCAAGGATTCAGTGAATTATTAGAGTAAGGAGGCCAGCTGCAGAGCCACGGGGTTCAGAAAGACAGAAGGTGAGGGCTCAAGACCCAGGCAGAACAGAAAGCACTGGGCTGGATGTGGGGAGGCGGGGCCAAAGCCCTTGGCTGGTTAACAAGAGCGTTGTTGCCTGTGCAGGGACGATTTGTGTAAAGCTGTGGACAGAACGGGACTTTCAGTCATATCACAGCATCTAGAATTAGAAGGAGTCAGAGATGTCTTGTCAATGAGCTCCATACACTGCGTGGAGAGCCTCTTGACTGCTGGTCTTCCTTCTCACCTTCTGTACTTTTTGTGCTAGAAACATTCTGTTGCCTGGATTCATTCAACAGATGTGGATTATCACAGGGCTGTATTGGGCATCTACTGAGGTACTAGGTAGAAAAGCTTTTTTGAAAGTTGCTAATGTAAAGTTCTTCTATTTCCACCTAAAACCTCCTTTCTATTGGAAAACGTTTGCTTTATACATAAGCGAAGTGTCTCTTTCTGAAATTCATATCTTTTTCATGCTGTTTTAGACAGTGGGAGATTTTTGTACATCAGAGGTACATTCTGGTATGGCTCGTGTGCTAGCTTAATTGTGACCCTTTCTCAGCAAATGAAGCAGTCAACTTTATAACTTGGCTTAAGTTATTTTTATATTGTTTATGTTTTGTGACCACTGGGGTGCAAATTTCCTCAGGGAATAAGCAGAATGCCTATCCTAAGGAGGATTCTGTAGATGTTGGTAAAATGACTAGATCTGAAATTCTCTGTGCTAAAGCTGCTAAAATCTTAACCCTGCCCCTTCTTTCTTTGGGGGAAAAATAAGTCTTTATATGTGTACCTTTATTGGTAAGACTTCTGCGGTTCTCTGCAAGAGGATTAGCAGGCATTGCAAGCAAAGGCAAACATTTCAAGGAAAAACCTTACAAATATTCTTGCTTTCAAGATAGACATAATATCATGCCATAAGTAAACATTATGAAACCATTTCCTTTTGAAGTTGATTCACTGAACCAATAATTTGAAATTCAGCTTGATGTTAGAGACCTTTTATTTTAAATGACTGTTGTTGGTCCACTAGACTGATAAATTAGGTGAGCCATAAGAAACAAAAAAGCTTTGTTTGTAGTCTAGCACTCAGTTATTAACAAATATGAAATCTAAAACTCCTAACCAACGTTGTTGGAAAGCTAACAAACGTCCAGCATCTATTTTGGGTTTGTACACAAGTTGGCCAGAAGCATCTTGTTCAGAGAATGAAATCTGAATTATTAAAAAAAAAAAAAGGAGGCAGGGGTAAGATGGAATTGGGGTCGGGGGAAAGGTCAAGTTTGTAGTGGGCAGAATTCTAAGATGACCTTCAAGACTCCAAGCCCATCTTCTCCCACTTATTCAGTTAAACACTAACTTAGGGCTTCCCTGGTGGCGCAGTGGTTGAGAATCCACCTGTCGATGCAGGGGACACGGGTTCGTGCCCCAGTCTGGGAAGATCCCACATGCTGGGGAGTGGCTGGGCCCGTGAGACTGTGCTCTGCGACAGGAGAGGCCACAACAGTGAGAGGCCCACGTACCGCAAAAAAACCCCAAAACAACACTAACTTAGTCCTGTTGTGAGGGGATATTGCAGATGTCATTAAGGTCCCAAACTAGTTGACCTTAAAATATGGAGGTCATTTGGGTGGTCCTGACTAATCATACGAGCCATTTAAATCTGGTCTAGAGGTCAGAGACAGGTAAGTCAGAGAGATTTGAAGCTTGAGAAGGATTCTACATGGAGGAGATTCTCCGTCGCTCGTTTTGGAGATGGAGGGGGCCACGTGGCAAGGAATGTGAGTGGCCTCTAGAACCTGAGAGGGACCCCTAGCTGACAGCCAGCAAGGAAATAGGGGCCTCAGTCCTACAACTGCAAGGAACTGAGTTCTGTCAACAGTGATGGAAAATGGATCCCTTCCACCCTCCAGATGAGAATTTAACCCAGCTGGCATCTTGATTCCAGAATTCTGATACTCTGAGCAGATAACTCAGCCATGCTGAGCTAGACTTCTGACCTACAGATCTTTGAGCTAATCAGCAGGTGTGCTTTAAGCCATGAAGTTTGTGGTCATTTGTTATGCAGCAATAGAAAACTAATATGAGGCCTCTGTCATGTCTCCTTTGCATCACTGTAGTAGCCTATTAACTGGTCTCTCTGTTTCTAGACCAGTGTTGCTCAAACTGGTGAAGAAACAGTTTTTGAAATTCCAATGTGTTGCAAACCAATACTGTGGCAGATTGTGTTTTACGAAGATGGCTGCAAAAACATCTCCCGTCCCTGTGCTCTTCTGTCACGTGACCGTGCCACGCCCTCTCTCAGGAGGCTCTAGTTTCCTCCACCTGAGTCTGGGCTGGCCTTAATGACAGGCTTATAACCTCTTACCATTTTCAAGTGATGCTCTGTGTTGCAAGGCTGTTAGAAAAGGCCATGCAGCTTCTGCCTGGTTCTCTAGGAAGGCTCTTCCTTGGCACTCAGCTGCCATGTTTTGAGAGGCCACGCCACGTGGAGAGGGCAGTACTGGGTCATCCGTTCAACAGAATTAACAGCCTTCCTTGAGTCATCCCAGCCCAGATGCCAGACATGTGAATGAGAAGCCTTCAGATAATTACAGCCCCTAAGCTGGTCTAGTCAACCCCAGCCTTGTGTCTTCCCAGCTGAGGCCTCAAACATCGGGGACAAAGACAGGTCATCCCCACTGTGCCCTGTCCAAATTCACGACCCACAGAATCAGTGAGTGTCATAAGGCACTTACTGCTTTCTGGCACTACATTTGGGATTGGTTTGTTATGCAGCAGCAGATAACCAGAATAAACATTTTAATAAAATGCTGTGAAAGTGAAATTATAAAAAGACAGAATATAAGCAGAAAACACATAGTGTCACTGCTATGCTACTCTTTCGGTCAAAGTAGTTACAAACCTGCCAAGATTCAAGAGGAGAGGATACAGACCCCACTTCTCAAAGAGAGGAGACTTGAAGAATTTGGGAGCCATTAAAAAAAAATTTAAATTTTGAAATAAATTTAACCTTATCGAAAAGTTGTAAAAATATTACAGAGAATTTCCATATGCCCTTCACCCAGCTTCTACTAATGGTAACATCTTATGGAGCCATAGTACCATTGTCAAAACCAGGAAATTAATCATTGATGTAATATTGTTAACTGATCTGCAGATTTTATTCCAGTTTTGCCAGTTTTCCCAATAATGTCCTTTCTCTGGTCCCGGGTCTAATCTAGGACCCCACAGTGCATTTAGTTTTCAGGTCTCCTTAGTCTGCTCCAATATGGGACAGTTCTCACCCTTCCCTGTCTTTCACGACTAACGCTTTTGAAGCGTACAGGTAGTTATTTTGCAAGATGCCCCTCAAATTTGCTTGAATTTTTTCATGGTTAGATTAGGGTTATGCATTTTTCACAAGAGTACCCCAGAAGTGATGATGTGCCCTCCTTAGTATATGATATCAGGGTGTACATGACGTCAGTATGTCTTATTCCTGGTGATGTGAAACGTGCTCCTTGGGGAAGGTGCTCCCTGCCAGGGTTCCCCACTGTAATTACCTTGTGGATAGGTACTTTGAGACTATGCAGATGTTCTGTTTGTCATCATGTTGCTGGGGCCATGTTATAAAACTGCCACAAAGTTCAAATTTTTTATCATTAGATCCAACAGATTAAAACATAATCTTTCCAGTTTCTGTCATTATAGTGTCATCGATGTGGGCTGTTTGCAGACTGGCTCTGGTCTGCAGACCACACTTCGAGGAGCAATGTTCTAGGCTGCACTGCTTCACCAGTTCTTTTATTCCTGTTACTGTCAGATTGGAGTTTGAATAGCAAATCCAACGGTGTCATTCTTCAGCTTACAGTTCGTCAGAGGCTTCCCATCCTTTTAGGGTGCAATCCAAACTTCTAAGCCTGACGGTCAAGGCTACATCATTCTGCTCCATCTTTCACATTATCCCTTTACTAGTTAGACTTCTCCGATTATCCTCACCATTGTATCCATGTAGGCACACCTGACTCCTCCACACACTGTAGCTGGCCAGTCCCCTGTCTTTCAAGGCTGATGAGCAACTCTTTTCAGTAGTCTGGGCTCACTAGGTTTTTCCCATGTCTAGTCCCCTGTATCCTGTGCATATATCTCTGATAGATGTTGAATTTTGTTTTTATGTTTGGTTATGTATATGTCAAGCCATTTAAAAAAATTTTTATGAAGTATAATTGATTTACAATGTTGTGTTAGTTTCAGGTGTACAGCAAAGTGATTCATTCATATATTAGCTATATCATATGATATATGTCTGTCAAGCCATTTGACTTGACTGAGCTTAAAGGCGTTGATTTTGAGTTATAAGATTAGCCCATGACAAGGGTTCAAGAGTGTTAATCATAACTTGAGATAGTATCCAGGAAGAAATGTCTCCAGTACTAAGTAAGATCTGTATGACCAGATGGATTCCAGAAATGCAGAGACGGTGTGTGGAGAAGCCCTTTGGGGAGGACATTGTCCCTGATGGATAGGGTTGACTGTTGGGGCCTTTGGCTCTAGACTTGTGGCCCTTCTTCATGTGTATGGTCTCTACCCCAGGGGTAGATAAAAACTTCAAGCGAGGAAGCAAACTCAACACAGTGCAGCTCCATGGGTGGACCCCAGTGTCTCCATAGGCCTGTTTTATTGCTTTTGGGGACCACTTTCTTTGTCCTGCAAAACTGAGCAAAGAGCAGGTGGAGATCCTCTGCCTTCCTCTCCCTGCACCTCCTTCTAAGTTTTAAAGGAAAATTTTAAAGAATGCTAATAATGGTTTGAAATTCAACCCAACCTAGTGTTACAGCTCTCTGAACAGAACGAGAGTGATCTCCCTGTACCAATTTTTCCTGTGTTGCAACTAGTCTTTTATATCTAAATATTGCTAAGCTTACTTTATATTTAGCCCCATTTTCAAAGTATATGAAATGTAATTGTGCCAGAAAATAGAGAAAAGCAAGGCTGCCATGATTCCATAGGTCACCGCTAATAACTTTACCTCGAAAGCAATTGTTCTTTCTTACATCAAAAGTGTTGACCTATTATTTAAAGTATACATTTTAATCTTTTTGATAAACATTTAGCACATTTTGCGATAAAATCTTCTTAAAATTTGTGCTCATAGCTTCCAGAGATAAATCTCAACTAAGTATTTATCAGAATTTAAATACATGGTATTTTAAATGGGTTATCAAGCATTAACAAATACATGAAAATGTTATCAATAAATGATTTATCAATTAAAAATTATCAATAAATAATTTATCAATAAATAGATTTTTAAAAATTTCCCAATACCAATGGCAACATTTACTTTAAGAACAGGAGGGAGTTAGATTGCCAAATAATGTATCCTAAAGATTTTCATAAATTCATTCAAAATTTTCTAGTTCAAACAGCACCTCTTTTGTTAATAACATAAACCACAGATATACAAAGTCCCAGTCAATCTCCTGTAATAAAACCTTGTAAGGAAAGCTCTTTCACCATGTACAATCTTATCATTAAATTACGTTGTTAAAGGGAAGAAGAACCGCCCCTCCCCAACAAAAAACCCAAGGTAAAGTAGTCCCAAGAATGGAATTTGGAAAGGGCAGTATATTTCAATTTAATCATCTAGAATTACTTAAATACAGTGTACTTAGATGGCTAACATAAAGGAAGAAAAATTTACTGTGCTACAGTTACTATCTTCACAATCCTTTGAAGATTTGGGATAATTTCAAAAAGATCTCTACTTTGTTTTTGGTTTAAAAAATTCAGATAAATATTTTCCCTTCCTGTCCTTCGGGATGTCTATAAACCATAGAAATTTCGTTCTTTTCAAATTTAGGAAATAACAGACTCATGTAGTAAGATGATACTGGTCATTTAAATCATGGGGGCCAACCACAACAGAGCCCCCGGATAAGATAGCCTTTTGAGTCATGATTTTCCAAAGTCTCTGTGATGACTTAAGACCTGCTGCCTGAATAAATCCCTGAGAACCAGCCACATCCACTTTGTTTAGAGGTAAGCCTCCTCCTCCCTGCTCTACAGAGGCCTGAGCACCGGAGCTGCTCCCCAGAGGACCAGGTCAGAGCAAGAGAGCTCCATTACTCAGAGCACATCAAGGGTTGATCATCTGAGAACCGAGCTACTAATTGGACTTATGATGATATGAAAGAAGATGCTTAAAGTAAGGAGACGTATTTTTTAAAATCAATATTTAAGAACATATTGAAAACTATGGTCTCTAAAGCAGTCTAAAATCTGTGGATTTCAGATATTTTGTTTGTTCGTTTTTGTTTTTTGTTTTTTTGCGGTACGTGGGCCTCTCACTGTTGTGGCCTCTCCCGTTGCGGAGCACAGGCTCCAGACACGCAGGCTCAGCGGCCATGGCTCACGGGCCCAGTCGCTCCGCGGCATGTGGGATCCTCCCGGACCGGGGCACGAACCCGCGTCCCCTGCATCGGCAAGCGGACTCTCAACCGCTGCGCCACCAGGGAAGCCCGGATTTCAGATATTTTATATGCAACTCACAATAAAACAAAATGCATTTTATGTCACTACCCAGTACACGTATTCAGACCTATAAGTGAAATAAAAATGCCACGGACAATACTGTGTGTGACACCCTTGGATATTTTCTATTTTATTGTTTTAAATTAAGAAAATGCTAGTCAATAGCCAGTAGACTCATTGCCCACTTATCAGTCACTTCCCACAGTCTGGAAAAATGCTGCCTCAGGTAGTTGTAAGTGTATGCAGCCACCGTTGTCCCATACCTGCTTTAGAGTGCTTTTGGGATTACATGTGAGGTTAGTTCATGAGTCACAGAAAATGTCATAGAAAAAAAAATTTTTTTCACTAAAAGTGATTTTATTTAGCTTGAGTTCCCTTTTTATTTACAGATGTGGCTCTAAATTATGTGTTAGTCAAATCAAAGAACAAATTTTTTCTGGTTGATTGTGTTCAGAAGAACGTGAGGATCGAAGTGTTAGAACTTGAAGGAGACTCAAGAGGTAGTCCAGGCCATCCTGCTCGTCATGCAGAGACCCGGAGACGAACTAGTTGCAAGTTTTAAGAAAGAATTAAGGTCGTTTATGTAATCATATGTTAGTAATAGAATGTATTTTAAAATACCATCACAGAAAGGCTGGTGTTGTGAGTGGCTGCTTCTGGATCTGAATGTTGGGGTAGACTGTGATACAGGGAGCTGTCACTTCTAGGTACTATTGGGGAGGCAGTGGTGCCTGTGTCCCTGTGACTTTCTTGGCTGTGGTTGATAGGGCCACTTGGAGATGTATGTGCTTGGCTCTTTCAGCCTGGGCCTAATAAAAGTATATATCATAAAAATTAAAAAAAACCTGTTTGGCAAATGATATGGTTAACATCTAGGAAGCTGAGGAAGAGGATTAAGAATGTGCTGACGTAAAGTTGTGCTTGGTCCTGAGTCTGTGCATTTCCTGTCCTGCCCAGGCATGGTATAAGGAGCTCCATCCTCACATCTGAGCCTTCAGTTGCCCAGGAAAATGAGAGAATGTAAATGAATTTAATATTTGTAGTCAAAACCTTTTCCCTCTAATATATCGAGACTACAGAAATCATCACGTTTATTTTTGCTAGATACTGAGCTAGGGCTTTCTAAGTGCTTCAGTCTCTGAGAATTCTCTCTGTATCTCACTTTTTCTTAACAGATATTTGTAAAACACTGTCATCTTTTTTTTGGCTAATCTCATAGGCTTTTCTTTCATCAAAGTATTATCATAGACAAACAAGCTCTAGGGATGCCAGACGATAAATTCCCTTTCTATCCTCCTGGCATTTTCTGTGAAATAGACAAACAGCACATACATACAACGAAAACAACATGCTTGTCTTAAGTGCTGTATTTTATCCTACAAAGTAAATTCTAATCAAGTTAAGGAATCTGATTTTTTTCTTTAAACTGGAGCAGGATCAGCAAATTATAGCTTGTGGGCCAAATATGGGACACTGCCTGTTTTTGTAAATAAAATTTTATTGGAACACAGCCATGCCTATTCATTTATGTATTATTTATGCTTGCTTTTACATTATGGAGACAGAGGTAAGTAGATGCTATAGAGACTGTGTGGCCTGCAAAGCCTAGAATATTTACTATTTGGCCCTTTATAGAAAAATGTTTACTGACCCCTGGAGTAAAGGAATATTTAGAGATTGAAGTATTGTTCTTAAAAAACTATCACTTTTGAATCAAGGCTATTTTCCCTTAAGTAGCATGAAAAAATTCTTCTGTTACAAACAGATGACAATTTATAACTACGTTTGATGAGAGAAAGTGCCCAGAAACTATTGCGTGATTGGTGTCTACCTTTTTTTAAAGATCGTTAAAAATCATTGTACGTTAAATCATTAATGCTGAGAAGGTAACTAATGAGGCATATATGAAAGATTACAGTGTGGCATGCTAATAATTTAACTACAGGGAGGATTGGTTACATTATTTCAGCTGGCATTGTCTATTTTGACAATCTTTATAATAATTGTGAATTTTAATAAAATTTTACATTGATAAATAACAGTCTGAGGTTTTACTTGCTACAGATCAGTGAGGCTAAGCTAATAGTCATTTGCAAAGAAGCCTCATATTTCTTGTGTTTAGATGTAGTTCAGTGTATTAATATGAGTATTTAGTCATAATATTTTTCAGTCACAGAATTTAAGCAATAAAACATGGGGCTGCAATGCTCCATATCAGGGTAGCAGTTTAAATAATTTTAAAATAATTAATACATTATCTTTTCATTTTTTAACAGACTTGTGGAAGAAAGCAAACTGATCCCACGCATTTTTGATGTAATTCTGGTAAGAGAAGAAATGTGCATCTGAAATTCAAGTGAAATTTAAAAATTTTTAAAGTTTTGACCACGTTGTTTGGTTGGGTTCTAACCCTAACTCTCCCCAGAAGTATTGTGTGTCCATCATGTCACTTAACCTTATTAGGCCTCAGTTCCCTTGTCTGAGCTCTTGTCCAGCTCTGAGATTGTATAGGGACGCTGTTTAATGACCTGCCCTCTTTCTGAAAATCCTTTGCATTTTATTTCCATAAAGTTAAAAAATATGTTATCTAATATAGAAAGAATACTGTATCTGAGGTTGGTTTGTGGAGGAAGGGCAGAATGACGATTGCTGTGCTTCAATTTGAATTTTCTGATTTTCACCATGAAGCTCTCTGACTTTGTCATCACTGGGTCAGATCAACAATTTTATGCCTACAGGCAGAAGTTGTCTTCTTCAGAACGTAGAATAGCTTAGCTTCTGTACACCATTTTTTCCATTCATAGAACACAACTTGATTGAAAACCATCGGTTAAAGAAAACCTTTCCTCTCTGGTTCCTATGTTTAGAGAATAAAATGGGACGTAGGGTTGGCTTTTCTCACTTCTGATAAATCCCTATTTATACTAAATACAAATCTGAGAATTAGGCTGAAAACTCAGTTGGTACTTATAGCAAGGGAGTGCCCTTAGCCAAAGAAGTGTTCTCTTGTACCTGAGTGGGTTGTCCCCCCTTTACCAAAATGTTTCCCTCCATAGCTAACTGACAGTGCAAGGGACAAAGGAGGGGACATGTCCACAGTCAGATCAGCCGAACCTACCTTGGTCATCAATGGAGCAATAGCTGTTATTGTCTGATAACCCTACAAATGGAAGATTAGCCCTCTTTAATCATCCTAAAATATTAATCTACAAGTTGTTTGTGTGCTGATAGGGCTGTATGGTGAAAACATTTTTCTTAGCTTCAGATCTCCCTTTTTTTGGTGGAGAGCTGTTGGGTTTGCTGAGCTATTTGAGTTAGGCTGGGAGTGTAGGGGTGGGCATGGGTAGTATTCCCAAAGCACGCTCAAGTGACAACAAGATGACCCAGAGCTGCCGTGCTTAGAGGATTGAATTGCTTCAAATAGTCAAAGGGGATTTTAGAGGCAGTATCAGGAGAAGAAAGGGAGAAAAAGGAGATGAAGAACCATGGAGATCATCAGCTGTCTAGTGGGGATTTTTAAGCTTTTCCCAGTGGTATGTGCATCTCCCACCTTCAGTAGGACATACATCACTTGCTAATTTGTTGTGGAGTTGGATTTGTTTTTGGAGGGCCATGGGTGCCGTTAATGTCGGGTTCGGCTGCACGGTTGGGCAAGGGGCAGGAGCCAAAGCTGTCCACGTTCAGCCACCTCTGGCTTGCAGTTGAAAAGAGACTTGGTGCTGCAGACAGAGCTGGAGCTAGACTGGACCTTAAACTCATGGATGTGACTCATCCCCTTGCTGTGCCAGGAGGGCTTCTGACCTGCTGAGGTCAATACAGCTCCTTTTGTGACTGATAGAAAGTTCTCTACCCAGCCTTTGGCAATCATCTCAAGGTCTAAAATCCCACACATGGAAAATTCTTCCTTGTAGGTTACCAAAACCCCTCCATACGTGATGAATCTTTGTATAATGAGCACCTAGCAAGGCTTCATATTGTGCAAACGTTTAACTGATTAATGCCACCATTGAAACCCCTGTCATTGTGTTGTAGCTGTCGTTGGGAGTGCATAGAGGTGACATACACTTTCCAGGTCAGGATTTCAACTTGTCCTGAGCCCTGTGACCTCGGAGGCATTTCTGGGATGAGGCTTTTCCTCCTGCCGGAACAGCTCCATACTCAAGTGTTTTGTAGGCCCTTATTTTGCAAAGAGGCCCTGCTGCTAAGAAAAAGTAAAGAAAAAAAACAGTTGGAAATCACTGCTTTTTGGGACAGGACTTTTGATGTATTTGAAGAACATTGTTGAATCCCTATTCTATTTTTGTCTTTCTTGAGTTGAATAATCTCTACTTTTTTCTCTGTATACATACATTTTTAATCAATGAAGTATCTTTGTAGCAGTCCTATGAACTCTTACCTTGTCCTTTCTAAATTTTTGTCACCGAGCTAGACATAATATTTTATTGATTCTATGCTGTCCTTTTTTTTTTCCCCCATATTTTAACATTTCTGAATCCAGGCTATACTTCCCAAACCAATGACATTTTACAGTAGCTTTCAGCCAGGTGACCTGGTTGTCATTGCCTTAACCAATTCATTTCAGTTTTATTTTTCTTTTTATTAGTGCCCAAGAACGATAGATTAGAAAAATATATGTCTAAGTTTAAAAGAGCTCTTTCAATTTTATTTCAATAAAAATAAAATGAAAATTCTAAGTAATAAGAAACCATACCATAGTTTAATTGGCAGCATTTTTCTTCTGTAGTGCTTGATAAAATAATGGTGTATCTTAGAACTGATGGATTCCTGGATTCAAGAAAACACAGTGTATACTTCAGTTGGGTTTGGTTTCTAAGTTCAAGGGCCTAGGTGGTGTCTGGCATATATATAGCAGCCTCTAGCAGTGGTTTGATCAGAACGAGACATAATGAAAAGATTGTACGAGACCCTTTGGCTACTGCTTGTGTCTTTTAGCCACTCATTAAAAAAACAAAACAGCATTTGACTCGTTTAGCTGGTGGTCCACTGTGACGTCTTGATGATTTTTTCCTTTACTCTTAGCACATAACTGTTTTCCATCTTCGGTTTGATGTACTTAGAGCCTGATAATGGGCTTTATAACGTCGTTCTTTTCTAGAGTTCCTCATATGATATGCTCTTACCCACAGTGTAAGACATCCTCTCCTAGATGTTTTTCATTAGAAAGCGAAACTTTCTTCTGGTGGGCAGGAATTGCAGTCAGCTTCTATGTCTTTCCTGCAGGCTTGGAGGAAGGTGAAGATGAAGGCAGCAGAATTCTAAATTTGTCATCCTGTTTGGTAGGAGGTTTCTCAGGGGAGAAAGAGAATATTGTGAACCCCAGGGGAGGGAGTGATTGGCTCTGCTCCGTGTAGGGAGAGGAGTTTCACAGAAGTAACCTTTGAACAGGGCCTTGAGCGGCTTGTCGGTGAAGAGAGGGCGCATTCCAGCTTTGGGGATGGTGAGTACTTAAATGTGCCTGCACCAGGGCCGTGGAGAGATAGCAGGGAGTGAGTAGTTTGGGACCAGATTCCCGCAGGGCTTTATACTGTGGTTCTTTCTTAATTGTTGGCTTTGCAAATAATTTATGCTCTTCAAAATCACGGTCCTCTAAACAAACTAGTGGTTACCAGTGGGGAGAGGGGAGGGAGGAGGGGCGATATAGGGGTAGAGGATTATGAGGTACAAGCTATTATGAATAAAATAAGCTGCAAGGCTATATTGTACATGGGGAATATAGCCAATATTTTATAACTGTAAATGGAGTATAACCTTGAAAAGATGTGAATCAATATCCTGTACACTTGTAGCTTATGTAATATTGTACATAAAGTATACTTCAATTTAGAAATTGAAAATAATCAGGATCCTCTATTTAAAAG
Source organism: Physeter macrocephalus (assembly GCF_002837175.3). Taxonomy (NCBI): domain Eukaryota; kingdom Metazoa; phylum Chordata; class Mammalia; order Artiodactyla; family Physeteridae; genus Physeter; species Physeter macrocephalus. Next base: position 48,536,099 of record NC_041231.1, on the reverse strand, counting down.
AAAACTTTTTGAGCCCCTCTACTGCTGGGACTATGTGCAGTGAGGAGGTATGCTGCCTGGCCATTGGGGTTGGGTCTGGAAGAGGAACAGGATTAGGGTCATGGGCTTATACTGGAAACTTGAAACAGGTTGAAAGCTGGATTCTGGGAGTCACCTGTAAGACTCCATCAGCGAGGCTTTTTTTTTTTTTTTTTTTTTTTTTTTGGCAGTACGCGGGCCTCTCACCGTTGTGGCCTCTCCCGTTGCGGAGCACAGGCTCCGGACGCGCAGGCTCAGCGGCCATGGCTCACGGGCCCAGCCGCTCCGCGGTATGTGGGATCTTCCCGGACCGGGGCACGAACCCGCGTCCCGTGCATCGGCAGGCGGACTCTCAACCACTGTGCCACCAGGGAAGCCCTAGGCTTTTGAGATCAGCCAAAGGGACTGTGGGAAGGGAGCTGAAAAGATAGAGCCAGTCTCAGAGGTCTCATCTAAGGGTCCAGGAGTTCTAACACCACATTCAGGCCAGAGAGCAGGCAGGATGTTGTTAATCCTGTGTTTCAGCTGCAAGCGTCCCCACTCTTGGCAGGCCAAGCGGTGGGAAGAACCAGGTAGCTGATAGCTTACAAAAGGGAGTTGTCGCAGCAGCTCAGTGCTGCTTCCCTGGCAGACGTTGCATTTTCACTGGCAGCACAAGGCAGCTGTGTTGGGGGGAGTGAAGCCTCAGGCAGCCTGCATTGAATTTAGCTGACTAGATTCCCACATACAGCCTTCAGGGTCTACGACTCTAAGGCAGTCTGGATTTGCTTCATAAATGCAGGCTCCTGGAGAAAGTCAATCATAGGAGGACCTGGTGGCTTGGTTTTTGAGTGCAGAGTTGCTGGCCAAGCAGGATGGAAAGCATTCTTCTTTCTCCTTTGCCACTTTCCAAAGAGTAGACATTGCTTTTAAATATGTCTTAAGTATAAATTTGGATGGACCAGCCTTTGGGTTTTGCTATAACTCTAATCTCTCTTCATTTTATTTCAGTGGTTTATGTTTTGACCTACTTCCGTAAATCATTTTAATGCCAAGTAATATGGGCAACCTGTATTTTATTGGAAAAAAAAAATCTATATTCATAGCAGATTTTCCAATATGTGCCAAAATATCGCTGTCATGATATTTTATGTGTCTATTCCAGCACAGACAATTAAAGAGCAATTTCATTGGCAAATGTTAACAATAAAAAAGGGATTAGCAGCACACGAGTTTGACAATTATATTATTTTAACAGTTCTCGAAGATAGCAGTTGAAGCAAGTTTGAGTAAATCTTTCAAGTCAACTGTATCTTTAGAAAAGAGTCTCTTTACTGACCTTTGGAGCCTAAAGGATTTAGTCCCCGAAATACCAAAGTAGTACAGACTGGTAGCCTCATCACATTTAAGGAATGTTTCCAATCCTGAGCGTTCATCAGGCTTCTAAAATTACTTTGCTCCATTTTAGTTGCAGCCCATCTAATGTGAATTGGTTCTTAGGGTTAAAATGACAGGTTACTTATAAGTTTAAGCATCTGCATGCCTGTGTCCAATATGCCATTAGTAAGCTGCTGCGCTGCACTTGAGCATGAATTTCTAAAATAGAAAACGTGATTTGATTAAAATTTCAAAATGCTTGACTTAGGAAGGTACTTTAAAAGTTACACAAAGAGTACTTACTGGATGCAGGGGGTAAATCTGAATCTTCAGTCTACATGGATACCTATCAGGGATTCTGTAGATTGTAAGATGGAGCTCTATAGCCAATTCCTGGTGCATACGAAGATGATTTTATACACTGCTAACATACTGCCATTAAAGTATGTACTTCGAAGTGTTTTGTTCAGTGGGGGTGAGGAAGAGGATGGATTTATGCAGATCTATTCTGTAAACTGATATTTACAGAATAACTCTCTGCGGCTAGTGTGCAATGTATTGATACTGGGTTAAATGAAGTGAAGTTGCCCATACAGCAGCTGAACTGATGGCTTTGATCTGATCAATACCATGTTATCTGGTTAGCTGAATAAATGGATTGAAGCTAAGTAAAATAAACTTCTATCAGTATACTTGGGCTAAAGCATGACTAGTTACTGCATAATCAGCCCAAATGGTTTGAAAGAAGATGGACTGTATTAAGATAAAAACTACATGTTATATCCACTGAAAAAATGCTAAAATAGGGCTTAGGATATCTTTGGCCAATCACAGGGCATATATTGGGAGTGTGTTACATAGGGCTTCTCCCAAGTCAGTGTAATCTTGCATGTTATCATCATCATTCTTGTTTCTAGTTCTGCTCTAGTTCCTGGGCTTCACTTTGAGGAAACAGGTACTATATACTCTTCCTTCTCTGTAAGGAGATGGTCTAGTTACAAACCATAGAAGTAGAAAGTGATAGGATGTCAAATAATGTACTTCCTAAGAGTGTTAAGCTTTTGTGTTTTTTGGTTTTATTCTTAATTGATCATGGGATTAGACTTGTGAAGAAGTAAGGGTAAAATTAAGGCATAGCAAATAAATGAGACCTCAACAAGAATGAGTTACAGACCAGTGAAAAGAGATGCATGGTCCAATAAGGTGTTATAAGGGAGAATCAAGAGAAAACAAACACTGGATTAAATTTTGAACAAGCAAAAGAATTAGTATAGTACTGGAAGAAGAGGCAGTGTTCTTGTTTGAAGGTCTGTGAATCTTAGGTACTTATGTGAGCCTGTCCCCCTGCACTCATCTCATTGCCTGTGCTGTTGATTAAATTTCTCCTCCAGACCTGCGCTTTTCAATATGGTAGCCAGTAGCCACATAAAGCACAACGAGCACTTGAAACACAGCTCTGTGAATTGAGATGCGCTCTAAGTGTCAAATAAATACCAAATTTCCAAGGGAAAAAAGAGCGTAACGTAGCTGATTAATTTTCCTGTATTGATTACATGTTTAAATGGCAGTATTTGGGGTGTGTTGGGCTATGCGGAATATTATTAAAATTAATTTTATCTGTTTCTTTTTTCTTACTGCAGCTTTCAGAATATTAAAAATACGTGGCTTGCATTATATTTCTGTTGGATAGTGCTGCAGTAGGTGATTTCCTGTCTTGTATCGTCAGTCACGTTGTGACTTTCGCTTCAGGAGGAAACTGCTCTATGTACAATGAAACTGCGTTTGTCCCCAGCACATTGCCCTCCCTGCTTTTTGTTTTTCAGTACGTTTTGGTTTATTAGTGAACAAGTGAGGGAAGTGAGGCATGGCTGTTACATTTAGACGCTTTCTTCAAGATTTCAATCATAGCTGACCTTCCTCCCCTTGATGGTGGATTGGAAGATGAAACGGTAGGAAGGGCCAGTGTTCTTCAGTATAATGTACTCACAAAAGGCAGTGTGGTTGTAGCTCCCCTGAATTTTGGCCATGACTAGTGATACCACTCAATTTTACTTCTTTCCTAACTCTGCAATATCTGAGGATGCCCAATGATTGGCCATTGGTCAACTTTGGGTTGAGGCTTGTGTTAAAATACCCACTGTGGTCATCAGGCCTTGCCCATTCTCACTACTCCAAAGCCCTATGTGTTTGGGGCCCTTTGATAGATGGAACAAAGTAAGGTAACTTGTGGTATATACAAAGAGGTACTGGAAGAGCCAAGTTTAAAAGCAGTGATCATTCATTCTCAATATATGACCAGTGAATGTTATGTTATCTCAAAGTTCCTCAGTAATGTAGGACCCCATAAGTTTATTCATAAACAAAATTATTGAGGTACCCACTTTTTTGAGAATGTGGAAATATCAGTAAAAAGTTACTAGTTTTGATTAAAGCAGCAAACATCTACTAGCATTTGCTTTTGATGCTCTTTGCATTTGTTTTCTTGGATGAGCAAGAAAAAGCAGAATTTATGTGCTTACCCCCTCGATGCAAAGGATTTTCAAGGTGGGCCAGGAAATCTGATGCGGTAAAGCAGTTTACAGATTTATGGGGAAAGGAGGGCTTTTTTAATAGCTCTAGCAAGTGAATTGCATTTTGGATTTATTAGAGGTACCAAATTGGAGAAACACTATGATGAGATGCCAGTAAGGGCAAGTTATTACACAGGATTTTTTGGTTTATTTTTTTCTGACAACAAAAACAATATGTGCTTGTAAAAAGTTCAAATCGTACAGAAATGTCTAAGATAGAATGGGAAAGTCTTCCATAATATCACAGCCTACAGCTTGATGCATATTTTCCGTATTATTTTTTCATGTATGTATTTTAAAAATATTTATTTATTTATTTGGCTGCACCAGGTCTTAGTTGCAGCATGTGGGATCTCTGTTGCGGCACATGGGATCTTTAGTTGCGGCACACGGGATCTTTAGTTGTGGCACACGGGATCTTTAGTTGCAGCATGCGGGATCTCTAGTTGCGGCATGTGAACTCTTAGTTGCAGGATGTGGGATCAAGTTCCCTGACCAGGGATCGAACCCAGGCCCCCTGCATTGGGAGTGTGGAGTCTTAGTCACTGGATCGCCGGGGAAGTCCCCTACATATGTATTATCTCTCTCTTCTTTTTTTAAAAAAATGGGACCCTACTAAATAATATATTTTATATCTGTCTTACTTTACAATGTCCATGGCAGCAGGGTGTGTGTGTGTGTGTGTGTGTGTATGTATGTATGTATGTACACCCATATGTATTATTTGTTCTATTTGATGGCCATATCATATTTTTTGTATTAGCATAATTTATTTAGCCAGTCCCCACTGATGGACATTTCAGGTTTTCCCCCCAACTTGCTGCTAATATGAGCAGCACTGAACAGAGAATATCTTTGTACATCTGTGTGAGTTTCTATAGGATAAGTTCTTAAAAGTTGCATATTACACCAAAGTATATACATCTTTTGTATTTTAATATTACTCTCTGAAGTGGTAATATAAAATTTCCCACGCAGCAGTAGTATAAAACAACACCTGCCTTGCCATACTCACAACTGAGTATTACTGGTCTTTAAAATCACGGGTCCCCAACCCCTGGGCCACGGACCGGTACCGGTGGTCCTTGGCCTGTTAGGAACCCGGCCGCACAGCAGGAGGTGAGCGGTGGGCCAGTGAGTGAAGCTTTATCTGTATTTACAGCTGCTCCCCATTGCTCACATTACCACCTTAGCTCCGCCTCCTGTCAGCATTATGGTGAGTTGTATAATTATTTCATTATATATTTCAGTGTAATAATAATAGAAATAAAGTGCACAATAAATGTAATGCACTTGAATTATCCCAAAACCATCCCCCGACTCCCGTCCGTGGAAAAACTGTCTTCCACCAGTCCCTGGTGCCAAAAAGGTTGGGGACAGCTGTTTTAAATTGTCAGTTGTTTGTATTTTGACCTGTGTGCTTTTTAATATCAGAGTCAAATTTATCAGTTTTTTCTGCTTATAGCTTCTGTTAGGAAAGAACTTCTCTTCGACAAGGTTATAAAGTATTAATCCATCTTTTATTCTATACATTTATGGTTTTATCATTAAATCCTAAATCTTTGCTCTAAAATAACTTTGTTGTGAGGAACAACTACAAGTCCAGCTTTTCTCGTCCCCATACCTCCCTCTCACCAACACCAAATTCTTTCAGTGGTGTTCGTTGATGTAATTCGTCATGATGGTGACTTGAAATGCCATATTTATCATTCATTCACTATATTTTGTTTATTGTCCGCATTGACATACAGTAAGCTGCATATATTAAATGTATCAATATAATTTGATGAGTTTTTACATAAAGATTCAATCAAGATAATGAATGAACATACCCATCATCACCAGCATTTCCTTGTGCCTATTTTTTTTTTTTTTTTTTTTGTGGTATGCGGGCCTCCCTCTGTTGTGGCCTCTCCCGTTGCGGAGCACAGGCTCCGGACGCGCAGGCCCAGCGGCCATGGCTCACGGGCCCAGCCGC
>NC_041231.1:48509436-48530126 GCF_002837175.3 Physeter macrocephalus | reverse complement strand
ATTATTTTTGTGTGTGTGTGTGTGGTATGCGGGCCTCCCTCTGCTGTGGCCTCTCCCGTTGCGGAGCACAGGCTCCGGACGCGCAGGCCCAGCGGCCATGGCTCACGGGCCCAGCCGCTCCGCGGCATGTGGGATCTTCCCGGACCGGGGCGCGAACCCGGTTCCCCTGCATCGGCAGGCGGACGCGCAACCACTGCGCCACCAGGGAAGCCCCTTGTGCCTATTTTTAACCCATCCCTCCCTACCCCCATTCCTGTCCCAAGCAACTATTAATTTACTTTGTCTCTGTAGATTAGGTTACATTTCCTAGAATTTTATATAAACTAGTAATGAGGGATGGACTCTTTTCTTTTTGAATGATCCCTGGCTTCTTTTGTTGAGCGTACTTACTTAACTAGGGAGAAAGCATTATGTCTGATGTGAACCATTGGGTTTTTGTTAGAATCCTTTAGCAGGTTGAGAAGTTCCCTTTCATTCCTAGTTTGCTGAGAGATTTCACTGATGGATTTTTTTCTTCATCTGCTAAAATCATCATGTAATTCTTTAAAACATTTTTTAATATGGTGAATTTATTGATTGATTTTTGTATGTTAAAACAGTCTTGCCGCCTGGAGTTAAAACCCATGTGATCATGCTGTATTTTTTTAATATATAATGCTGGATTTGATTTAGTAAAAATTTTAAGTATTTTTGTGACTATGTCCGTGAAGGATATTGTTCTATAGTTTTCTTTCCTTATAATATTTTTCTGATTTTTGTATCAGGGTAGTGTTGGCCCCAGGGAATGAGTTGGAACATGTTCCCTCTTCTGCAATTTTTTGGGAAAATTTTCTTTTAGAATTGGTATTTATGGTATTTATTTTCTCCTTAAATGTTTAGTAAAAATAACCGGTGAAGCCACTTGGGCTTGATGTTATCTTTGTGGGAAACTTTTAAAGTATAAATTCATTTTCACTAATGGATAGAGGGTTATTCAGTTTATTTCTTTTGGTATCTTTCAAGGAATTTGTATATTTCATTTAAGCTGTGAGATTTATCCGCATGAAGTTGTTATGGTGTTGCCTTATTATCCTTTTAGTGTCTGAGAATCTATAGTGATGCCTCCCTCTCATTTCTGATACTGCTTTTTTGAACAGTGATGAAAAATTGAGTGTTCCCTTTTTTTTCCCCTCTGATTTAGTTAGCTAGAGGTTTACTGCCTTTATTTGCCCTCTGAAAGAACTAGTTTTTGGTTTTATTGATTGTTTTTCCTGTTTGTTTTTTCATTAATTTCTTTTCTTTATTACACCTTTTTTCTGCTATTTCCTTTGGGTTTCATTTTTTGCTCTTATTCCGATTTTTGTAAGAGATGCGGAGGTCATCAGTTTGTGACTTCTCTGTTTTACTACTACAATCATTTAGTACTATAAATATTCTTCTAAGCACTGTCTTAGTTTCAATTTTGATTTGTTTTATGTCATTTTCATTTAATTCAACATAATTTCTAATTTCCTTTTTGATTTCTTCTTTGATTCATGGATTATTTCGAAGTCTGTTATTTAGTTTTCCCATATTTGGGGCCCAAATGTATTTTTTATTGATTACAATTTAATTACATTGTGGTTAGAGAACATACTTTGTATGATTTGCATCCTGTATAATTTCTTCAGACTTGTTTTATGGCCCAGTCTATGGTAAATGTTTCCTATATACTTGTGGAGAATGTGTAACTGCTGTTGTTGGTTGGAATGTCCTGTGAATGTCAATTAAGTCAAGTTGGTTGTTAGTGTTGCTCAAGTCTTCTGTGTCTTTACTGGTTTTCTGTCTACTTGTCTGTCACTTAGTGAGAGGGAGGTAATAGTGTCTCTGGCTATAATTGTGTCTTTGGCTGTTTCCCTTTCAGTTATATCACTTTTGTTTTCTGCTTTGAAGCTCTGTTATTCCATGTAAAAATTAAATTTGGGATTATGTGTCATTTTGAGAAATGGAACTCTTTATCATTATGAGATGCTCCTCTTCCTCCTTGGTAATATTCTTTGCTCTAAAACCCACTTTGTCTGATGTTAGTATCACCACTGCAGCTTTCTTTGATTAGTGTTAGAGGCATATCTTTTCCCATCCCTTAACTTTTAACCTGTCTACACCTTTGTATTTAAAGGTGTTTTCCTGGAGATAGATGTAGTTTGATTTTACCTCTTTATCCAGTCTTAACAATATTAGTCTTCTATTTGAGGTGTTTAGAACATTTTTCTTAAAAATATTTAAATCTACCATCTTACTACTAGTTTCATGTTGCATCTTCTGTTCTTCTTTCTTGATTATTTCTGTCTTTTCCAGCCACCTTTTATATCAGTTGAGTATTTTACCTTTTAATGGTTGGTGTAGCGTTTACAATATGCATCTTTAATTTACCTCAGTTTGCCTTCTATCATGTAGGTAATTACCCTGATGTAATGATTACCTCCCAATATACTACCAGACAAAGTAACCAAGGGTCATTGGACATAGGGGATCACAGATCAAATAAAAAAAACCTCACATCACGTGATTTATTGACCCAATTAAGAGTGAGAAGTAAGGCGTAGGGTAAATTAACACCTTTTAATAGGGTGCAAGCAGAGTGAAGTACACTCCACCTGAATCCCGAGGAACAGTGTGTTCGTATGCTCTCCCCCCGCACCCCCAGGCTGCATCAGCCTTCCTCAGAGTTGCCTCTGAGGAACAGGGCCCACCGATGGAAAGTATCTCAGGCCAACAGCACATACTTGGTGCGACATGTATAGTTGGCCCTGGCCATACTTACCAGTGAACTTGCTGACCATCCATGGGTTTTATTTGTGTTTCTTAAGCAAAGAACACACACACCTGAGTAGATGTCACCAATGTGTGGCTTAATTAAAACTTCATGTATTGGTATCTGCTGTTTTAGTATTTAGTTTAATATTTAGTGTATCATGAATATTTAGGGCCCAGATGTCTTATGTATGTTTAATGACTCGTGAATACTAGGTATCTTCTGGTCCTTTCATCCATTTTTATTCATGTCTAGCACACTTATGCTCTATCTTTATATGTCACATCGTATGGGCACCAGACATTCCATTTTTTCTTCCATCTCAGAATTAAATCCTCCATGTAATATAGAAGTGTACTTCACACCACTCCGTGTCTTATGTGAGAACCTTTCAGCAGCATATTTCTATTTGTAGTGGGTTCTTATCACCTACATCATGAAATCCAATTCCTTCCGAACCCTGCATGATCTGACTGTGGTTTCCTGCCCCGCCTCATGTCATCCTCCCTTTCCCTTCCTGACTGTGCTGTCACCATGTTGACAGCTCAGTTTACTGAATAGGCTACGCATAGGCCTCCTTTTCTCCTCCTCAGGACCTTTGCTTCTACTAGTCCCTCTCCCCAGAATGTTCTTCTCCCGTCTCCTTGCATGGCTGAATGTATCTCATCCTTTGAATTTCAGAGACCTCTCTACCTCATCCGCACTATGAGAATAAGGGGCCACACCTATCTCTGTAGCCTCGCCTGTCATCTGGCACAGAGTAGCCTTAGGTGTTACGTGGCTATATTATAGTTAAGGTATAATGCATTATTATTTCTAATGTCGTGCTAGATTTAATACACAAACTTGTAGAAGGGTTTTTAAGTATTTGTAAATGTATGAAATTGGTCTGTAGTTTTCATGTCAGGCCTACTACTGTTCTTAACTTTATATTGGGATATAGCTATAGTTTTACAAGAAACTGGAAAGGTGGCACAGAGAGGTCCTGTGTACTGTGCTCAGTTTCCCCCAGTGGTTGTAGCACACTTAACTATAGTACAGTATCAAAAGCAGAAAATCTACATTGGTACACCATGTTCTGCATCATTCAATTTGTGTACATTTTTTGAGGGTTGTTTTATGGCCAAGGATATGGTCTTTTGGTTTATGTTCTGTGGATGCTTGAAAGGAATGTGTATTCTGCTGTTATTGGTTGAAGTGTTGTATAAATGTTGATTAGACTGTTTTGGTTGATGGTGGTGTTGACTTCTATATCCTTGCTGATTTTCTTTCTAGTTTTTTTATCGGTTGAGGAGAGAAGGGTGTTGAAGTCTTTAATTATAATTATGGATTTATTTCCTTCTCTTTTCTCGGCTCCCAGTTTGTATTTCCATGTGTTTGCATCTCTGTTGCTTGGTTCATACATATTTAGGATTGTTAAGTCTTCTTGGTGATTTGAATCATCATGTCATTTTATCATTATAATTTTGTCATTGTGTAATATCTGTGTTCCTTTTAATTTTCTTTTCTCTAAAGTCTGTGTTTTCTGATATCAATATAGCCACACCTGCTTTGTTTTGATAAATGTTTGCAAGGTATGTCTCTTTCCATCCTTTAAATATTCAGCCTCCCTTTATCATTATAGTTAAAATGAGTTTCTTGTAGGCAGCATATAGTTGGGTCATTTTTATTTTTTAATCCACTCTTCAAATCTGTCTTTTCAGTGATTTATTTAGACCTTTTATTTTTAAGGTAAGTATTGATGTTAGATATTAAGTTTGCCATTTTATTTTTCTGTTTTTCCTTTTTTGTTTTTGGTTTTGGTTTTTTCTCTGTTTTCTTTCTCCTGCCTTCCTGTGGATTACTTGAATATTTAGTTATCATGTCTCCTTAATCTTCTCTAGGCTGTGGCATTTCCTCAGGCTTTACTTGTTTTTGATGACCTTGGCAGTTTTGAGTATTACTGGTGTTTTGAAGAATATCCCATAATTTGAGTATGTCCAATTTTTTTTCATGATGAGATAGTTATGGGCTTGGGGGAGGAATACCACAGAGGTAAAGTGCTGTTTTCATTACATCATATCAAGGGTACCTGCAATCAACAAGACCTGTCACTGAGTGTGTTAACCTTGATTATGTGGCTGGGATTTGTCAGGTTTCTCTAAAGTTACTTCTCCCCCCATTTCCATACTTTACTCTTTGGAAGCAAGTCATTAGGCACTCAGAGGTTGGGGATTAAGTTCTACCTTCTTGAGGGCAGAGTATCTAAGTAAATTATTTGGAATTTTCTATACAGGAGATTTATCTCTTCTCCTCATTTAATTACTTTTTGACAACTTTAAAATTTCTCCCCTAGTTATTGGCTCTTCAGGTTTTTCTTTTTTTCCTTCTTTAATTTACTTTGGAAATTTGAATTTTTCTAGAATATCCAATCCGTTATTTATTAAAGTACATTGTGTAAATATTTATTTTCATATTGGACATTTACCTTTCTTCCTAATTTGGTATATTTGTGACTTCTCTCATTTTGTCTGCATTAAGATAGTGTTTAATGCTTTTTTTCCCAAATCACTAGGTCTTGGATATTTACCAATTCAACTGACTGTGTTCTATTACATTAATTAAAAAAAATCATTAATCATTCCTTTTTCTCTTTTCATTAGAATTATTTTGTTCTTGTCCTGGTCTCTTGATTTAAGTGCTTTTATCCATTTATCAATTTTCCTTCTGAGAAATAACAGGCATCGACCTGAGCTACATCTGTTTCCTGAGTGTGTGTCAGGGAGAGAAGTGGAAAGTGGTATTATGTGGAGTTTTGGGGGGTGACCTGTGGCCATCACTGTTGCTCAGTCAGTTGGTCATCACGCACTGCTGGAATTAGAGAGGAGAATGAAACCCAGATCTTGGCCTCAGTGAGCTCACAGTTTACTGTGGAGGCAGACATAACTCGATAGCTCTAACACAGAACGGTGTAAATTGTAACAGAGACACAGCGGGCCAACTCCCTGCTGTGGGGTGATCAGCACCCCTTCCAGGAGGGAAGCACACTTGGGCTGAGCAGGAAGTGTTGCAGTTTGCACATTGGACCATATTCAGCAGCAGAAGTGTGTATTTGCTCTGTCTGCTCCCTTCTCCAAAGGGCGGGCATGCCTGTCCTTCCGGTGCTGGGATGACTCTGTTCTCCTGCCAAGGTAAACTGCCAGTGAGTCCTCGTCTCTTTTCCCAGCTGTCTCTTCTGAGGATCACCTGGTCTCTTCTGACCAGGTGAGAGGCCTTTGTCACAGGTGCTCACAAAACCCTGTCCTTCTTCATAGCACTTGTCATTTTGCAGTTTTATGCTTATTTTGTGTGATTAGTTGATTAAAAGTCTACCGCATGATTACTGACCTCGTGAAGCAGGAACTATGTGATATTTGGTCGCCATCGTATCCCTGCACTCAGATCACTGACTGGCACATAGTAGGTGCTCAGTGAATACCTACACGGTCGAGTGAGTGTGTAAGGGGGAGTGGCGGTGGATGGAAGGAAGGTGCTTGGGGTCCACACCCCTGCCAAGGGGTTCAGACTCTGCTTCTTGTCCTCTGTGAGCCTCAGAAGAATATTAACCAAGGATTTGACATGGTTCAATTTAATTTAGAAGGATCTACCTGGGAACCATTTGTGTGGAAAGCACATTTTAGAACACGTGAGTAAAACAAGCAGTGTTAAGTAGATAATTTTTATTTTTGTAGATATTAACCAGTAGTTATTATTCACTAACCTTCCCAGTTTGAAAATGCCTTTTCTGAGCAGTCTTTTCATATGTTAATGTAGATTCTCTCCTGTGCTGTGGGTAGGAGTGATGTTGAGAGTTTTTACCTATGAATATTGTCTCCACCCACCGAGATGTCCACGTCCTGATTCCTGAAACCTATGCACATGCTAGGTTGCCGGGCAACAGGAATTGAAGGTTGCAGGTGGAATTAAGGCTGTTAATTAGCTGACCTTCTGATAAGGAAATGATCTGGATTTTATCCCCGTGGGCCCAGTGTAATCACAGGGTCCTTAACTGTGCAAGGAGGAGTCCTCAGAGATGTGAGCAGGACCCCACGGTCACTGGGTGGCTTTGAAGGCGGGAGGTGGGGCCCAAGGGATGCGGCGGCCTGCAGAAGCTGGAAAAGGGAAGGAGACAGCTTCCAGGAAGGAATGCAGCCCTGCCAACATCTTGATTTCCATTTCCGTGAGACCCGCCTTGGACTTCTGACCTCCAGAACTGTAAAATAATACTTTTGTGTTAAGCTGCTAAGTTTGTGGTTGATTTGTTACAGCAATAATGGAATACTAAGGGAATACCGCTTACTGTATTTTATGACAAGCCTATCATGTAAACAGTCATGAGGAACATCACAGAGTAGTCTTTGTAGAAGCAGCAACTGAGACTGACTTGGAAATCTGCTTGGGTCTTTTTGTGTTGGTGTATTTGGTGGGTGATACAAATATCCACATATATTTGATGTTTTCTTAGATTAAGACTCACATGATGATTCTTGATCTAAATTGGTCGAAGCAGAAAAAATGTTCTTTTTTTATCCTGATGCTGCCCCACATGATTCACACTTGAATACGTCCTGTCGCGCCATATAACTACGGCAATTTCTAGGTTTCGTTGTAAAAATGATTCATTTTGCTCTCCGTGACAGGCTTTCGTTTGAAATATATTACTCACGTGCTCTGGGAGATTGCTCACATACGTCTCTCTCCCCCTGTCTGGTCTCCTGAGATGCTCTGTATCTGTTGAATCATTGGAATTTTATTTTACTTCACTATAAAATGTTTTATAGTTTTCCATAGCTCCAGTTGAGCTACTTTTTAACAATTAATATTTTAGAGGGTTTAGTTTAGAAAGTATGCAGTGCTGTAAACTGTTTAGATAGGTGCCGGGGGTTGCAGCTGAAGCCAGGCCAGGCCTTTCTCCCTGCGATGGAGGCTGCTCAGCCATGAGGTGGTGAGGTCAGCTGGGACCAGGGCAAATCTGCTTTGATTGGTTTTGCATATTGGGGATACTTGTAATGTTTGGTGGGTCCACTCAGCCGTCAGGGGCCTTAGAACTCTTCAGGTTTATTAGCTTGGGTCCTTTGGGAAGTCAGGGATTGCCGGTAATGAAAGGCATGCTTAGAAAAGAGGTTTTTTTTAATTTTTAAAATTTTTTTTATTTTTAGGAAGTGGTCATTATTTGTTTAATTTAGGGAAATACATGTCAAGAGGCATGTTTTGGTTTTCACTTTTTGCCGCGTGGTATGTTTTGCCAATGTATCTCCCTTGGTCCACACAGAGAAAAGAATTCTTGGATCCTGTTGAGTTGCCTCAAGAATCCTTAAGGAAGGCCCAGCTACAGAAGAAGAGTTAGCTCTTGGGTTGGCTTTGGATGGCACATGGGGACATATGTCCCTTAAGGCTTTTCCACGGTGCCCCACCAGAGGGTGGGGAGATACCAGAACATCTGGGTATCCACTCTGGGTGGGACTTCCCTTCTCAGTCACCTCCATGCTGCCTGTGAACAGGGGCGCTCAGTGGATTTTACCCCTGACTCCTAATTGAGAACTCTGCAGTTGTGGCCTGTTCTCGGGCCTGGCCGCCCACCCGGGGAGCTGCAAAGAGACGCTCGGGTGGGATGCTACCTCTGTCTCGAGGGTGGAGGTCAGGGATGCTATGGTAGCATACAGTACACAGGGCAGGCCCCAACAAAGACCTCCCTGGCCCCAAATGTCAGTAGTGCTCACGTTGAGAGAGCTTCCCCTGGAATCTGGCTCACTTTCTTCCTTCCCACGTCTACTGCTGTCGTCATTCTTGGTGACTTCAGTTTTCGTGTAGATGGCCATCAGTACCTCAGCCGTCTCACTTCTAATGTTCTGTTCCATCCCCTGCACGTACCTCGTATGCCCAGCCTGGGGACACATTTCTAACCTTGTCGTCACTCATCAGTGAACTCCCTTCACAGTCTCACTCCAAGCAGCCCACTTTGACTGCCCCCCCTGTCCTTCCAGCTCACCTACTGTGGTTCTCTCAGGAGTCCTTCCGCCTCATGGGGGTGTCCAGACCCCTGATGCCGCCAGTCTCACTCTCTGCCCGTCCCTTATGTCCTCACTTGCCTTTCTCTGCTCCGTGATCTATCCATCTCATGCCCTTGGACCCCAGTTCCCTTACCGCACCCCCGCCTTCCCTATTCCTTACCTGTCACAGCCACAACTTTTATTAAGCCCAACTCTTCTCCTGTTTTCCATCAACCCTAACCTGATAAATTAAAATCTGCTGGAGAAAAACACAACCATACTGACTATACTGGTTTCTCTTTAACTGACTAAATCTCAATTGGGAAGCCGTGGTGCTCTGTGTGTTCCCACCCTCAAACGACAGCTCCCACTGCGGAGCGGCCTTTAGCTTCATAGAAACATTTGCTCATCCAGCACCAAAGCTGCCAACCTTTAGGCACGTGTACCCGTCTCCTTCTCTTTCTCCCCCCACCGCCCCCTGGATGGAATGACTAGAATAACCCTGCTTTTATCAATGGCAACCAAGTCTTCGACTTGTGTTCTGGGCCCACCCGCTCTGGCCTTTGTAAGGTTTTTCTCTCAGCAGTTGTCTTCTCTGGCTCTCTTGTTAGGAAATAGTAGGCATGCTCTTCTTCCCACACTCCTCTGCAAGCCATTACTTAATTTCTCTTAGCACCCTCAGAGCTAAATTTCTTGAAAGAGTTGTCTTTGATGCTCTCTTTTTTACCTCAGGCAGTTTCCTCAGCTACTCTGCAGGTTTTTGTTTCACTTCTTTACTGAGATTGTGCTTGTCAATGTCAGCAGTGACTTTCACACTTGCACATCCCACGGTCTCTGTTGTTACTTCCTTGACCTGAAAACAGCTCTTGATAAAATTGCCTGCCCTCCCTTGTTGAGACCATTTTCGGCCTTGGCTTCTGTGGCACCACCTGCTCCAGTTTCCCTCCCACCTCCCTAGCTCCTGCTTCACAGGCCCCTTTGCAGACGCCTCAAGCTGTATTTGACCTCGAAGATTCAGGGCGCTTCAGAGCCTTTCTTGGGACCCCTTCTCTTTTTTATCTGCGTACTTCGCCGTAAGTAAATCTATCCATGTCCATAGCTTCAAATACTATTGCATTAGTAATTCTCCATTGACTACCCTTTTTAGGATGAATAAACTTCCTTTTTAGCCTGCTCAGTGCCCCAGGAGGCCGACCCAACCAGCTACATCACCTGGTTTCCTTAGCCTCTGGCTTCTTTGGGGTTCTGCCAGTAGGAGGTGCTGGCGTGATTGAGGGCAGGAGGAGAAAGAGGCCAGGAAACTTATTTTCCTCATTGCCTTCCCGCCTGGTGGCAGTCCTGGCAGTGGCTGAATTCCTTCATAACTGCAATTCCTGTCTGGGGTCCCCTCCTCTGTGGCTCCAGCTCCTCTGGGGCTGTGGCAACACGATCCCTTTCCCTTGTCACTTCGGGCCTAAGAGTAGTCACCGCTGGTCTCTGGGTGCTTCACCGCCCCTGCTGGCTCTCTCCAGCTTGCCTGCGCATCTGTGAAGAGTCCCTTCACTCTGCATTTTCAGCTAAGTCCTTTTGAGTGTGCCATGTGTCATCTCATCTGGTCAGTGCACCACCTGTAATCTGATAACACTATCTCTATCTGCTGCAGACTTCCAAATGTTATGTTCAACCTTGATCTTTCACTTGGAGCCCAGAGTCTTGTGTTGAGCCGCCCATTTGAAATCTCCACATAGGTGTCTTAAAAGTGTCTCAGGGCTTCCCTGGTGGCGCAGTGGTTGAGAGTCCGCCTGCCGATGCAGGGGACGCGGGTTCGTGCCCCGGTCCGGGAAGATTCCCACGTGCCCTCAGGGCTTCCCTGGTGGCGCAGTGGTTGAGAGTCCGCCTGCCGATGCAGGGGACGCGGGTTCGTGCCCCGGTCCGGGAAGATTCCCACGTGCCGCAGAGCGGCTGGGCCCGTGAGCCATGGCCGCTGAGGCTGTGCGTCCGGAGCCCGTGCTCCACAACGGGAGAGGCCACAACAGTGAGAGGCCCGCGTACCGCAAAAAAAAAAAAAAAAAGTATCTCAAACTTCACCTAGGCCAAGAGGTTTTCTGATTCTGTGTCCACTGCCCTTCCTCACCCATACCCAAACTGTTGCTTCTATAGTTTTCTCCATCTCCGTAAAATATACCTCTCTCCATCCATGTAGGACGATCCCAGATTATATTCTCTCCTTCTTCTAAGCATACCTCCATTTGCCTACTTCTTCCGTCTCTGTTACCACCACCGTGTCCAACTCACCGTCATATCTCACCTGGATTGCTGTGATGTGTCCTGCCTGACTCATCTCTCTGCTTCATTGTTTCTTTTTCTTACTATCCGTGCTCCAAATAGCAGCCAGATTTTACCTTCTTCAAATGAAAATTATATATCCCTCTCCAGTTTAAAACCTGCCGGGGCTTGACATCCCACTGACAATAAAACCAAACCTCTTTACTCAGACTCACAAAGTCCACATCATCTCTTCCATGCACCCCTCACCACTTGCCCCATCACCTGCTTCAGCCACAGTGGCTGTCCTGTTTCTCCAACCTGTCAACCTGATATCCACTTGGGACCGTTATGTAAAGTTCCATTTGCCTAGAATGCTCTCCCCTCACCTTGGTATGGCTGGTATCCACTTATCATTCAAGTTTGTCTAAATCTTACCTCATCTGGGAGGTGCTTCCCCCAGCTGACCCGGTATTTACTTAGTCACTATCTATCAGATCACACAATTTTAATTCTTAATGTGACCCTTAATACTTTTTGATATTTTTGTTGCTTATTTGTCGGTTTTGTGTCTTCACTCAGTAAGATTTAAGCTACATGAGGGCATGGATCTTCTTTGTCACGTTCAGCACTGAAACCCCAGCACCTGGAAGAGTGAGTGACATTACTAGAAATTATATTTGTTTTTCTATAGATTGCCTATTCATGGCCTTGCCCATTTTTCAATATACATATTTATCATTTTCTTAGTGATCTATAAGAGCTCTTTATATGTTAATTACATTAAATTTATCACATATGACCTAAATATTTTCTTAGTTTGTCATTTGATTTTTAGTCGTATTTGTTGATTTTAGACAGACATTTCAGATACTTTTGGAGTCACATCTATATACTTTAAGATTTTGGTTTTGATATTAGACTTCAAAATAATTTCCCGGCTCCTAATTAGAACATTTCTCTCTCTTTTATGGTTGTGATTTTATTTTCTAACATTGAACTTTTGAATCTACTTAAAATTTGCTTTGGAGTGTGATTTGAAATAAAGATCTAAAATTGTCTTTCTCCAATTTTTAATGATTTAACCCATATTTAGGGTGTTTAGTATATACAGGGTGCTTTATACATATTAACTTCTAATCCTCATAACAACCTTATGAAGTAGTTTGCCTCATTGTTACAATGAAGAATGCAGAGGCATGGAGAGGCTAAGTACTTGCCCAAGGTCACAGGATGGTAAGAGTCAGTTCTATCTTTGCTCAAGGTCACAGGATGGTAAGAGTCAGTTCTATCTTGCTCCGGAGTTTTGTACTGTTAACCATTAGAGTCTGCTACCTCTGTTACTGTTAAATATTCATTTCTGCACTGTTTTGTAAGTAGCCCATCCATCTCTACTGTTTGGCAAAAGCCACTTTTAGCATGATGTGAAGGTATATGCATCCTCAGGTCTCTTCACAAACTTTCTCACCTGCTTAATTGTTTTAACCTCTACTGTAGTGAAAGTACCACACTTAAAAATTTAGGCTTTCATTTAATCTTTTCCTCATTCTTCTTCTTCAGGTGTTTTAGTATTGTTATACATTTTTACTAAAACCCAACTTTATAGAAAAATAAAAACCTGCACCATCTCTATTAAGGTTTTTTCAGTTCTATAAATTCTGGCTTTATTATAAGGAACCATGAACAGACTCTTAGTGGATTATGAGGAATTACTTTTTCACACTATGATGACTCAACTCTACGGCCACTGCAGGTCGAGTCTCCATTGGACATGAGATTGTAGTGTGATTAGCACAAGGCTGGTGATAGAATAGATGCTCAAGAATTATGCTATAAATGTAGAAATGAGAATAATGTGTCAGTCTCCACATTCTTTTTCTAATTTTCATTTGTATCCTTTCAGCCTTACATATTTAATGAGTAATAATGATTTTACTCAAATGAGATGAGGCATTGAAATCTATCCTCTCGTGCCAGTTCCTTTTGGGGAGAGAAAAATGCTGAGTTTCCAGGGTTACCCTTTCCTCCTCCACTGCTATTA
This sequence comes from Physeter macrocephalus, assembly GCF_002837175.3. Lineage (NCBI taxonomy): Eukaryota > Metazoa > Chordata > Mammalia > Artiodactyla > Physeteridae > Physeter > Physeter macrocephalus. Next base: position 48,517,060 of record NC_041231.1, on the reverse strand, counting down.
TCATCCTTACTGGAATGGATCAGGAGAGGCACCAGGATGTCTGGTTTCTCTGCAGGGGCTTTCAGAGATTTTGTTTTCAGAAAACTTTCCTCATTAGAGCCTAGGCAATTTGGGTCCACAAGAAGTAGTTTAGTAACACAACCCATTTTTTTCTTATAAGGAATCGTTATGTAACCCATTGTTTCTGAGAGAAATGGAAGCATCCATTATATGAAATACTAGTCATTGGAAACCAAGATGAGCAGGGAGATAGAATATCATTGGGTAACCTTTTGTTCTATTGAGATTGGCATTATGTATGGCATCTTTCCAAAACCGATCTATAAATAAAATTCCATACCTTTTTTTATTATGCCGCATGCTTTTCTTTAGGTCAGCCTAGCCACAAAATGGTCTGTATCCTAGGGATGAATGATGTCGTTCCAGGAAGAATGTTTTCCATTGAGTATTTTCATAGAATGTTCCATATATCAATATTTGTAATGGATTTCTTATGATGAGACTTTGGAATTGATGTGCTACTTTGAGGACCACATTGTTTTCTTTTTTAAAAAAATTAATTAATTTTTAAATTTAGTTTTGGCTGCATTGGATCTTCGTTGCGGTGTGCGGGCTTTCTCTAGTTGCCGGGAGCGGGGGCGGCTCTTCGTTGCGTTGCGTGGGCTTCTCATTGCAGTGACTTCTCTTGTTGCGGAGCATGGGCTCTAGGGCACGCGGGCTCAGTAGTTGTGGCTTATGGGCTCTAGAGTGCATTTACTCAGACTCACAAAGTCCACATCATCTCTTCCATGCACCCCTCACCACTTGCCCCATCACCTGCTTCAGCCACAGTGGCTGTCCTGTTTCTCCAACCTGTCAACCTGATATCCACTTGGGACCGTTATGTAAAGTTCCATTTGCCTAGAATGCTCTCCCCTCACCTTGGTATGGCTGGTATCCACTTATCATTCAAGTTTGTCTAAATCTTACCTCATCTGGGAGGTGCTTCCCCCAGCTGACCCGGTATTTACTTAGTCACTATCTATCAGATCACACAATTTTAATTCTTAATGTGACCCTTAATACTTTTTGATATTTTTGTTGCTTATTTGTCGGTTTTGTGTCTTCACTCAGTAAGATTTAAGCTACATGAGGGCATGGATCTTCTTTGTCACGTTCAGCACTGAAACCCCAGCACCTGGAAGAGTGAGTGACATTACTAGAAATTATATTTGTTTTTCTATAGATTGCCTATTCATGGCCTTGCCCATTTTTCAATATACATATTTATCATTTTCTTAGTGATCTATAAGAGCTCTTTATATGTTAATTACATTAAATTTATCACATATGACCTAAATATTTTCTTAGTTTGTCATTTGATTTTTAGTCGTATTTGTTGATTTTAGACAGACATTTCAGATACTTTTGGAGTCACATCTATATACTTTAAGATTTTGGTTTTGATATTAGACTTCAAAATAATTTCCCGGCTCCTAATTAGAACATTTCTCTCTCTTTTATGGTTGTGATTTTATTTTCTAACATTGAACTTTTGAATCTACTTAAAATTTGCTTTGGAGTGTGATTTGAAATAAAGATCTAAAATTGTCTTTCTCCAATTTTTAATGATTTAACCCATATTTAGGGTGTTTAGTATATACAGGGTGCTTTATACATATTAACTTCTAATCCTCATAACAACCTTATGAAGTAGTTTGCCTCATTGTTACAATGAAGAATGCAGAGGCATGGAGAGGCTAAGTACTTGCCCAAGGTCACAGGATGGTAAGAGTCAGTTCTATCTTGCTCCGGAGTTTTGTACTGTTAACCATTAGAGTCTGCTACCTCTGTTACTGTTAAATATTCATTTCTGCACTGTTTTGTAAGTAGCCCATCCATCTCTACTGTTTGGCAAAAGCCACTTTTAGCATGATGTGAAGGTATATGCATCCTCAGGTCTCTTCACAAACTTTCTCACCTGCTTAATTGTTTTAACCTCTACTGTAGTGAAAGTACCACACTTAAAAATTTAGGCTTTCATTTAATCTTTTCCTCATTCTTCTTCTTCAGGTGTTTTAGTATTGTTATACATTTTTACTAAAACCCAACTTTATAGAAAAATAAAAACCTGCACCATCTCTATTAAGGTTTTTTCAGTTCTATAAATTCTGGCTTTATTATAAGGAACCATGAACAGACTCTTAGTGGATTATGAGGAATTACTTTTTCACACTATGATGACTCAACTCTACGGCCACTGCAGGTCGAGTCTCCATTGGACATGAGATTGTAGTGTGATTAGCACAAGGCTGGTGATAGAATAGATGCTCAAGAATTATGCTATAAATGTAGAAATGAGAATAATGTGTCAGTCTCCACATTCTTTTTCTAATTTTCATTTGTATCCTTTCAGCCTTACATATTTAATGAGTAATAATGATTTTACTCAAATGAGATGAGGCATTGAAATCTATCCTCTCGTGCCAGTTCCTTTTGGGGAGAGAAAAATGCTGAGTTTCCAGGGTTACCCTTTCCTCCTCCACTGCTATTATCATCCTTACTGGAATGGATCAGGAGAGGCACCAGGATGTCTGGTTTCTCTGCAGGGGCTTTCAGAGATTTTGTTTTCAGAAAACTTTCCTCATTAGAGCCTAGGCAATTTGGGTCCACAAGAAGTAGTTTAGTAACACAACCCATTTTTTTCTTATAAGGAATCGTTATGTAACCCATTGTTTCTGAGAGAAATGGAAGCATCCATTATATGAAATACTAGTCATTGGAAACCAAGATGAGCAGGGAGATAGAATATCATTGGGTAACCTTTTGTTCTATTGAGATTGGCATTATGTATGGCATCTTTCCAAAACCGATCTATAAATAAAATTCCATACCTTTTTTTATTATGCCGCATGCTTTTCTTTAGGTCAGCCTAGCCACAAAATGGTCTGTATCCTAGGGATGAATGATGTCGTTCCAGGAAGAATGTTTTCCATTGAGTATTTTCATAGAATGTTCCATATATCAATATTTGTAATGGATTTCTTATGATGAGACTTTGGAATTGATGTGCTACTTTGAGGACCACATTGTTTTCTTTTTTAAAAAAATTAATTAATTTTTAAATTTAGTTTTGGCTGCATTGGATCTTCGTTGCGGTGTGCGGGCTTTCTCTAGTTGCCGGGAGCGGGGGCGGCTCTTCGTTGCGTTGCGTGGGCTTCTCATTGCAGTGACTTCTCTTGTTGCGGAGCATGGGCCCTAGGCCACGCGGGCTCAGTAGTTGTGGCTTATGGGCTCTAGAGTGCAGGCTCAGTAGTTGTGGCTTGCGGGCTGTAGAGCGCAGGCTCAGTAGCTGTGGTGCACGGGCTTAGTTCCTCAGCGGCATGTGGGATCTTCACGGACCAGGGATCCAACCTGTGTCCCCTGCATTGGCAGGTGGATTCTTAACCACTGCGCCACCAGGGAAGTCCCCACATTGTTTTCTAATAGATAAGACATTAACCTCCCACTTATATGGAGTAATTGTTGGTCCTAATGGTTAATCCTTGAAAACCAAAATAAATAAATAAATAAATAAAAATGTCAACTGAGTCATGCAATTTGGCTTTTATTATGCATGTGTTATATATGGCTTGGGTTCAGTTGAAAAGTGAAAACAAAACTGGACTTCAGTGGCCTCTGGCAACGTTCACATTTTGCAGTGCGGTTGTATGGTTCTGCATTACTCAGTGTCAACTGAATATATTTTTTCTGTGTGTGGTTAGTTTGTCTGTCATTAATGAAGTTCGCGATATTAGTTGCTTAAGAAAAATACACTCACCAAAAAACTAGGGTGGGAATGTTAATGTGCCTACCAGAAAGCAATTGTGTGAGTAATCAACTTAATGGTAATATTATTTTATACACTTATTTCTGCATGTATTAACATTTCCTCTTTTATGTTTCAAGTTAAGGGGCCATTCAAGGGTAAAACACTTCCCATAATATATGGATAGAGTTTGATAAGCTCCTAGGCCAAGTTAAGGGTAGAGCAAGTTTTTGTTTCACTTACTGTGTTGTTTTGTGCTTTCACCATGTGTGTACGAACTCTATACACATCTGCATAATTATTGACATGTACACATCAACATTTTTCCTTTGACATTTTCTCAGGCAAACTCGTTGCACTTATATTATTGGGGAGAAATAATTTATGCCAAATAATTTTAATAAGGTAAATATTTAGGGAAATGAGCAATGACTTTTCCCCCCTGGTTAAATGTTAAAATATATTTACAGAACCCATCATTGCTGTAGGAGTCAAAGAACTTGGGAAAAGGAAGAAAATGTGATAGTCTGTTAATTGGAAAAGGAAAAACAAAACAAACTAGAAAATATTTGCTGGCACTTAGATGAAATAGTCCCTGTGACATTTGATCAGTATTTACCTAAGGAAAACTGTGGAAAAAAATACGCATATTCTGATTTCCGGTGGTTTGTATGAGTTTAAAATTATATATGTTCTACACCAGGAAATGGTAACACCCTAGATCATCAGTTTAAAAAACTTAGTATTGTCCTTTAAATATAATGATTGCTTTTCCTTTTTGTACAAGTGTTACATTTAGATCTTCATTGTACGAAAACTGAAATACACAGAAAAGCCCAAAGAAGAAAATAGAAATTAGCTGTAACCCCATACCCAGAGATAATCATAGTTAATATTTAGAGTATTTCTGTGTTTCTGTGTGTCTTTCTCTCTATACGTCGTTTCTGTTTTAGATATGAACTAATACATTTCTTTGTGTGGTTCCAGTATGCATGAATTTCAACTACTGTGGTTTAGTTAAGTAACTCCAGTTTCCTAGAAACATGGCTCACATTTCACTTACCATGGTATATAAACTGTGAGTAATTGCATTAAGTATACAGTTCACTGCTAGCTTTTTAAATCAAGTCACTAAGTGAATAACAGATGCACATCACAATGAGTGGCCTATCACATCGCTTCTTTCAAAGTCTGTTGGTGATTTGTCATGGTGTTTCTGTTCAGGCTTCGACAGCAAAATCTGTAGTTGTGTTTCCTTCTCATCTTCCAGTGATAAACCCACAGGACATTTCACAAACGTGGATAATTGAAAAAGAGATTGAAAGACAAAAGTTGGGCAGAGAAAGGAAATGTGATAATGCTGGAAATAAAATTTTAATCAAATGTAAATGGAATTAGAGAATAAAAATCTGTGGGAATGTTGACCACTGCTGCCATTCCAGGAAGTCTAGATATGCAGCCAGAGGAACTCAGCAAAGGTGCATGTATTGACACTAGTGAGGAAGGTGGTTGTGCTGAAAAGAGTGAAGATCTCCCAGAGGAAGTGACATCAGGTAAACAATAGCATGAAGGGAACTCTCAGAGATATTTCACAACATTGAAAGACAAATGATAAAATATTAGAAAATGAGTCTGACAATTCCCCAAAGCATAGAAGAGATGCTCAGTTTATAAGTTATATGATGAGGAAAACACAACTACTGTTCAAACTGTTGTTTGTTGGTGTTTTACAGTGATGAAATAAAACACTTTAATTCTCAATGTTTCTAATGTTTCAAATTACAGTGTAGTAAATATCAGGGTTTAAAAATTCCCCTCTACATGCATAGCTGAGAATAAGAGTTTTTAATGTTTCGACAACAAATTTTAAAGGTCATGCAACAATTATATTTTTTTCCCATTAATTATTAAGGTCACTTTGTGTGATTTTAACTTGCACGGTCATTGTAGCAGTAGTTTCTGTAATAACTGTAGAGGTTACAGATAGTATATTTTCCATCAAAGAGACATCCTTTTCTTCTTAGGCATTTAGGGTAAGGGGTGGATCAACTTAATCCAGTCAGAAAGCAAGCTGTGTCAGGGCTGTCTTATTAAGACTCCATTCTAACTTTGGTACAGTCTGTTCTTTAGGCATGGCTTTCCTGGATGTTTGACTGAGACCTCTTAGTTCTTTGTCCCATCAGCTCTGTAAGACTGGAAGATTCAGCTCTATCCTTCAGAATGTCCCAGCCTCATTCTCACATCTAATGTCTCATGTACATGCAAACATATTAAGGCAAATATCTTAAGGGAGAAACCATCTGAATGCTTGAAATGGATTACTTTTCCTGACTGGTGGTTGTTTCTTTCGTTCTTTCCTTTTTTTTTTTTTGTTATTGGAGTATAGTTGATTTACAATGTGGTGTTAGTTTCAGGTGTAAAGCAAAGTGAATCAGTTGTATATATACATATATCCACTCTTTTCTTAGATTCTTTTCCCATACAGGCCATTACAGAGTATTGAGTAACTCGAGTTCCCTGTGCTATGCAGTAGGTTCTTATTAGTTATCTATTACATATATATAATATATATATATATTTATATATAGTAGTAGTGTGTATATTTCAGTCCCAATCTCCCAATTTATCCCACTCTGCCGCAGAGCAGAATAAAGAAAAAAGAATGAAAAGAATTGAGGACAGCCTCAGAGACCTCTGGGACAACATTAAATGCAAGAAAATGCGAATTATAGGGGTTCCAGAAGAAGAAGAGAAAAAGAAGGGGTCTGAGAAAATATTTGAAGAGATTATAATTGAAAACGTCCCAAACATGGGAAAGAAATAGTCAATCAAGTCCAGGAAGCACAGAGAGTCCCATACAGGATAAATCCAAGGAGAAACATGCCAAGACACATATTAATCAAACTATCAAAAATTAAATTCGAAGAAAAAATATTAAAAGCAGCAGGGAAAAGCAAATAACATACAAGGGAAACGCCATAAGGTTAACAGCTGATCTTTCAGCAGAAACTCTGCAAGCCAGAAGGGAGTGGTAGGACATATTTAAAGTGATGAAAGGGAAAAACCTACAGCCAAGATTACTCTACCCAGCAAGGATCTCATTCAGATTTGATAGAGAAATTAAAACATTTACAGACAAGCAAAAGTTAAGAGAATTCAGCACCACCAAACCGGCTCTACAACAAATGCTAAAGGAACTTCTCTAGGCAGGAAATACAAGAGAAGGAAAAGATCTACAATAACAAACCCCAAACAGTTACGAAAATGGTAATAGGAACATACCTATCGATACTTATAACAATTGTAAATATTTATGCACCCAACATAGGAGCACCTCAATACATATGGCAAATGCTACCAGGCATAAGAGGGGAAATCGACGATAACACAATAATATAGTAGGGGACTTTAACACCCCATTTTCACCAGTGGACAGATTATCCAAAATGAAAATAAGGAAACACAAGCTTTAAAAGACACATTAGACCAATAAACTTAATTGATATTTATAGGATATCCCATCCCAAAACAACAGAATACAGTTTCTTCTCAAGTGCTCATGGAACATTCTCCAGGATAGATCATATCTTGGGTCACAAATCAAGCCTTGGTAAATTTAAGAAAATTGAAATTGTATCAAGTATCTTTTCCGACCACAGCCCTATGAGACCAGGTATCAATTACAAGAAAACAACTGTGAAAAATACAAACACATGAAGGCTAAAAAATACACTACTAAATAACCAAGAGATCACTGAAGAAATCAAAGAGGAAATCAAAAAATACTTAGAAGCCAATGACAATGTAGACACGATGACCCAAAACCTATGGGATGCA
>NC_041231.1:48487378-48509269 GCF_002837175.3 Physeter macrocephalus | reverse complement strand
AAACAATAGTAAAGATCAATAAAACTAAAAGCTAGTTCTTTGAGAAGATAAACAAAATTGATAAACCATTAGCCAGACTCATCAAGGAAAAAGGGAGAAGATGCAAATCAACAGAATTAGAAATGAAAAAGGAGAAGTAACAACTGATACTGCAGAAATACAAAGGATCATGAGAGATTACTACAAGCAACTATATGCCAATAAAATGGACAACCTGGAAGAAATGGACAAATTCTAAGAAAAGTACAAACTTCCAAGACTGAACCAGGAAGAGACAGAAAATATAAACAGACCAATTACAAATGCTGAAATTGAAACTGTGATTAAAAATCTTCCAACAGACAGAAGCCCAGGACCGGATGGCTTCACAGGTGAAATCTATCAAACATTTAGAGGAGAGCTAACACCTCTCCTTCTCAAACTCTTCCAAAATACAGCAGAGGGAGGAACACTCCCAAACTCACTGTACGAGGCCACCATCACTCTGAAACCAAAACCAGACAAAGATGTCACAAAAAAGAAAACTACAGACCAATATCACTGATGAACATAGATGCAAAGTCCTCAAGAAAATACTAGCAAACAGAATCCAGTTACACATTTAAAGGATCATACACCATGATCAAGCGGGTTTTATCCCAGGGATGCAAGGATTCTTCAATATACACAAATCAATCAGTGTGATACACCATATTAACAAATCGAAGAATAAAATCCATATGATCATCTCAATAGATGCAGAAAAAACTTTTGATAAAATTCAACACCTGTTTATGATAAAAACTCTCCAGGAAGTGAGCATAGAAGGAACCTACCTCAACATAATAAAGGCCATATATGACAAACCCACAGCCAACATCATTCTCAATGGTGAAAAACTGAAACCATTTCCTCTAAGATCAGGAACAAGATAAGGTTGCCCACTCTCACTGGTATTATTCAACATAGTTTTGGAAGTCTTTGCCATGGATATCAGAGAAGAAAATGAAATAAAATGAATCCAAATCGGAAAAGAAGCAGTAAAACTGTCACTGTTTGCAGATGACATGATACTACACATAGAGAATCCTAAGGATGATACCAGAAAACTACTAGAGGTAATCGATGAATTTGGTAAAGTAGCAGGATAAAAAATTAATGCACAGAAATCTCTTGCATTCCTATACACTAACGATGAAAAATCTGAAAGAGAAATTAAGGAAACAATCCCATTTACTACTGCAATGAAGAGAAAAAAATACCTAGGAGTAAACCTTCCTAAGGAGACAAAAGACCTGTATGTGGAAAACTATAAGACACTAATGAAAGAAATTAAGATACAAACAGATGGAGAGATATACTATGTTCTTGGATTGGAAGAATCAACATTGTGAAAATGACTGTACTATCCAAAGCAGTGTACAGATTCAGTGCAATCCCTATCCAGCTACCAATGACATTTTTCACAAAACTCAAACAAAAATTTTTACAATTGGTATGGAAACACAAAAGACCCTGAATAGCCAGAGCAATCTTGAGAAAGACAAATGGAGCTGGAGGAATCAGGCTCCCTGACTTCAGACTATACTACAAAGCGACAGTAATCAAGACAATATGGTACTGGCACAAAAACAGAAATACAGTTCAATGGAACAGGATAGAAAGCCCAAAGATAAACCCACGCACCTATGGTCAACTAATCTATGACAAAGGAGGCAAGGATATACAATGGAGTAAAGACATCCTCTTCAATAAGTGGTGCAGGGAAAACTGGACAGCTACATGTAGAAGAATGAAATTAGAACACTTCCCAACACCATACACAAAAATAAACTCAAAATTGATTACAGATCTAAATGTATGGCCAGACACTGTAAAACTCTTAGAGGAAAACATAGGAAGAACACTCTATGACATAAATCACAGCACGATCCTTTTTGACCCACCTCCTAGAGAAATGGAAATAAAAACAAAAATAAACAAATGGGACCTAATGAGACTTAAAAGCTTTTGCACAGCAAAGGAAACCATAAACAAGACGAAAAGAAAACCCTCAGAATTGGAGAAAATATTTGCAAATGAAGCAACAGACAAAGGATTAATCCCCAAAGTATACAAGCAGCTAATGCAGCTCCATATCAAAAAGACAACCCAATCCAGAAGTGGGCAGAAGACCTAAACAGACATTTCTCCAAAGAAGGTATACAGATTGCCAACAAACACATGAAAGGATGCTTAACATCATTAATCATTAGAGAAATGCAAATCAAAACTACAGTGAGGTATCACCTCACACAGGTCAGAATGGCCATCATCAAAAAATCTACAAACAATAAATGCTGGAGCAGGTGTGGAGAAAAGGGAACCCTCCTGCACTATTGCTGGGAGTGTAAATTGATACAGCCAGTATGGAGAACAGTATGGAGGTTCCTTAAAAAACTAAAAATAGAACTACCATATGACCTAGCAATCCCACTACTCGGCATATACCTTGAGAAAACCATAATTCAAAAAGAGGCATGTACCAAAATGTTCATTGCAGCACTATTTACAATAGCCAGGATATGGAAGCAACCTAAGTGTCCATTGACAGGTGAATGGATAAAGAAGATGTATATATACACAATGGAATATTACTCAGCCATTAAAAGTAATGAAATTGAATTATTTGTAGTGAGGTAGATGGACCTAGAGTCTGTCATACAGAATGAAGTAAGTCAGAACGAGGAAAACAAATACCGTATGCTAACACATATATATGGAATCTAAAAAAAAAAAGTTCTGATGAACCTAGGGGCAGGACAAGAATAAAGACACCGAGGTAGAGAATGGACTTGAGGGCACTGGGACAGGGAAGGGTAAGCTGGGATGAAGTGAAAAAGTATCATTGATATATATACACTACCAAATGTAAAATAGATAGCTAGTGGGAAGCAGCTGCATAGCACAGGGAGATCAGCTCGGTGTTTTGTGACCACCTAGAGGGATGGGATAGGGAGGGAGGGTGGGAAGTAGGTGCAAGAGGGAGGGGATATGGGGTATATGCATACATATAGCTGATTTATTTCGTTATACAGCAGAAACTAACACAGCATTGTAAAGCAATTATACTCCAATAAAGATGTTAAAAATATGTATATATACCCAAAAGCATTGAAAAAAAAATAGTACTGCTCATTGACAATGCATCTAGTTATCCAAGAGCTCTGATGGAGATGTACAACCAGATTAATGTTGTTTTCATGCCTGCTAACACAACATTCATTCCGCAGCCCATGAATCAAGAAGTCATTTCAACTTTTAAGTCTTACTCTTTATGAAAGACATTTCATAACGCTGTAGTTGCCATAGAGAGTGATTCCTCTGATGGATCTGGGCAAAGTCAATTGAAAACCTTCTGGGAAAGGTTTACTATTCTAGATGCCATTTAACGTCATTCATGATTCATGGGAAGAAGTCAGACTCTCAATAAGAACAGGAGTTTCGAAGAAGTTGGTTCCCACCCTCATGGATTACTTTGAGGGATTCAAGACTTCAGTGGGAGAAGCAACTGCACACGTAGTGGACATAGCAAGAGAACTAGAATTAGAAGTGGAGCCTGAAGGTGTGACGGAATTGCTGCAACCCTGTGATAAAACTTTCATGGCTGAGGAGTTACTTCTTGTGGATGAGCAGAGGAAGTGGTTTCTTGAGATGGAATCTACTCCTGGTGAAGATCGTTGAAATGATACAAAGCATTTAGAATAGTACATACACTTAGTTGATAAAGCAGTGGCAGCGTTTGAGGGGATTGACTGCAATTTTGAAAGACGTTCTGTGGGCAAAATGCTGTCAAACAGAATTGCAAGCTACAGAGGAATTGTTCATGAAGGGACGAGTCCACGGATGTGGCAGACTTCACTGTCGTCTTAGTTTAAGAAATTGTCGCAGCCGTCCCAACCTTCAGCAGCCACAAAAATGACCAGGCAGCAGCCATCAGCATCAAGGCCAGGCCCTCCACCAGCAAAAAGATTGTGACTTGCTGAGGGTTCAGGTAGTGGTTAGCATCTTTTAGCAATAAATTATTTTAAAATTAAGGTATGTACGTTGTTTCTTTAGACATGACGCTTTTGCACAATAGACTATAGTAGAGTGTAAATGACTTCCACGTGCCCTGGGAAACCAAAAAATTTGTGTGACTCACTTTATTATGATATTTGTGTGTTTGTGATGAAACTGAACTTGCAATATCTCTGAGTTATGCCTGTACCACTGACTGTGGGAGATTTTACTCAGCCTTTACAGACTTTCTGTTCAGCTTACTAGCCTTGTGCAGCTTCAGAATCCATAAAATGTCTTCTGGGGATACTACTTTTGCATTTGAGGCCCCTGAAGTTTCCTATTTGTCATTCCAGCCCCATACAACCTTTTAAAACCATTGCTAGTTTCTCATGCCTTCAGTGGAGGCCCTCTCTAGGTACCAAGCCTACCTTTCAGCCAGCATCCAGAACCAGCAGATGCCCCCCTCCCTAGTGGGGGAAATGTTTGGAAGTGTCACTTCACCCTGGAAAAGTTCTCTACTTTCTGGATTTTAGTTCAGTTACTTCTTGGTGCTTTTGAGCTCTCTGTTATCTCTAGAAATATGATTTTGTAATTTTTCTAGTTGTTGTAAGGTGATATTATTGGCCTGTGTGACCCATTGTATCCTACTAGAGGCAGACGTGTCCTAATTCATTATATTCTGCTTTTATCTTTTTGAATTTCCTTTTGCTTTCTTTTGGTAACTTCATTTTTTCCTTAGCTTTTTAAAAACTGAGTGTGTATTTGTATATTTTAATTGTTGTAGTATCTAATGCTGTATGTTTTCCTCTGATAACTTTAACAGTATTCCATAGATACTAATGCATTGTTTTCATTATCCTTATTTTCATAAAACTTTGCAATTTGGATCTGTATTTCCCTCAAGAGTTTTAAAATAGCGTTTCAGAAAAGCTTGTTTGGTTTTTTAATTACTTAATAGTATTGGATAATTGCACTGAAGAATTTTTATGTGGGGGGAAATTTATTGATGTTTTCTTTGTGTCTGCTCTGGTGAATTTTCATGCGTTCTCTGTATGCTTGTGTACACTCTGTGTACATATGTCAGAATTTGACATATGTCTCAAAGATATAGCTTATGGAGCAGTTATCATGCATAGCCATACTAATAAGCTATCTTAGATGGAAGGAGGTGGTATATAGTACCCGATTATTAGTACGGTTCCATGTATTTCTCTTCACTACTTCTGATTTCTGAGAGTTGTTGCTGTGTTATTGGGCGTTTACATATTAGTAATCATTATGAACTTATTACATTTTATGATCTCTAGTTAAAATTGTTTCGTAAGTGTATCCTTAATAATAATTTTTTTTCTTTCTCTTCAGACCTTAATACAAAGTTAGAATGGAAAATTGGTATGAATTTATGTCTGTTCATCATATAACACCCTCCCAACCTCTTTTCCCATTGGTACCATTCTTTCTAAATGTGAGTTTTTCTACTAAGTCCTTTATTTCTTAGTAGCCTCCCTTAGGATTTGGCCCAGAGACTCATTTAATTAGCGAATGGTGATTCTAGTTAAGCTTCATAGCTTTATCATCGTGACACGTTTTGCAAGTAAACATGCTTTGGAAAGAATATCTAAAACCCCACCTACCTATTCTGACAGGTGCTTCCGTTCTCTGCAGAGACCAGAATGAACACCCTCTCCCATCTTCCTCTGTGGCATTGCATGAGAGATCACATGATTGTTGACAGTCGTTTGCCTGCCCCTTGACAGACTGTGTGGTGGTTCACAACTCATGTACTCAAGGATTCACATCTAGATGGCTATGCAGGAGCGTCTTGCTGGAAGCAAACAGTCCAGCAGTTCCAGTCCGTAGAAACAAAACACTCCGAACATGGTACCAGTCCATCAAAGAGTAGGAGGAGGAGAACAAGTATGGGGGCTAAGGCCTGAGGAGGTGAGGTGACTGGTAGTGTGGGACCCACCAGCGCCTGAGGTGGGGATGACTGTGACTCCCTTTCAAGCCTGGTCTAGAAGGAGCTGCCTGGTTGGAGATAGTCTCTCTAGCAGGTAATACATTACTGTTGAATAGGATTCTAATTAGAGTATAATGTTTTCCTCTGAAATAAATATAAAACAAAGTATTCATCTCTCTGAATGGTTATTTCCTGATTGCAGAATGAGTAAAATTTTAGATGATCCGTCTCATCTTATTAATCCCACTGGGTTTATTAAATGAGACTTATTTATGCTTGCAAATCAAATTGCTGTAAAAGGTTGTTTCAATAGACAGAGGCAAAATCATAATAAAATAATTTAGTAAAAATGGGAGCTAAGAGTATGCTTAATGGAACATGATTAGATTTAATTTTCTTACTGTTTCCATCATTAAAGCTCCATTATCTTTTCTGAAACCTCATTAAGGCTTCCAGCCACAGCACAACTCTGAGGCATTTCTGGGGAGCACATAGAAGCCTGTGAGTTCCATTAAAAAACAAAAATAGCCAGTAATATGCTGTTCTTTCATTTTTGCTATTTGATATCAGCGTCTCACATCCAAAGTATCATATATCCTCCTTCTAACCTCATCTCTCTCTTTTTTAATTTTTTTAGGCATAATCACCATGTGTGGTTATGTTTTTGGTTTTTGTTTTTGGCTGCATTGGGTCTTCGTTGCTGTGTCTGGGCTTTCTGTAGTTGCAGCGAGCAGGGGCTACTCTTGGTTGTGGTGTGCGGGCTTCTCATTGCGGTGGCTTTTCTTGTTGTAGAGCACGGGCTCTAGGTGTGTGGGCTTCAGTAGTTGCAGCACGCGGGCTCAGTAGGTGCGGCACGCGGACCCTAGAGCATGCGGGCTTCAGTACTTGTGGCTCGCAGGCTCTAGGGTGCAGGCTCAGTAGTTGTGGCGCATGGGCTTAGTTGCTCCATGGCATGTGGGATCTTCCCGGACCAGGGCTCGAATCCGTGTCCTCTGCGTTGACAGGCGGATTCTTAACCACTGCGCCACCAGGAAAGCCCTCTGACCTCATCTCTTGAAAGTCATATGTATCGTTATCTGAGAGCTTTCATACAAAAGAAGTTTGGTTTTATCGTTGAAAAGAAAACTAAGACTTACTTATGACTGTCCCTAAAGTGCAGAGGCTCTGAGAATTCATAAAAATCCTTCTGGTTATCCCTTTGCCTTCAAGGATATCCACAGCTAAATCATATTTGTAGATAATAACAGAATCAGTAATAGTGTTAGCCTTCTACTCATGGTGGAAGGCTAGTTAAGAATCCGTATGCCTTAAAAACCTCCAGAAGTTTTTGCCCCCTCTGTTTGCTGTAACTAAGGAGTGAGAGCTGGCCTTTCCAGCCAGAGAGGTAGAGCCTAGTGAATTTAGGCTCAGTCTGAAGTCAATGCCCAGAGGCCCGCAGGGCCAAGTGAAAGCAGGAAGGGAGTTGTGGAGGCCAGGTGATGAAGGCTGCTCAGAGCTGAGCTGAGCGAGGTTGGCAGGGAGTAACTCATGTGGAGTTGACCATGAGGGTGACATGGTGTCACTCCTGCCCACTCTGTGTGGAGATGATGTAACTCATATCCGTGAGTCATAGTGACAGTGGATGTCTAGTTTGCTTTCAACTCCACTGAATCCCCAAGAAATTAATATCCTGGGCATTTACTATAAACCAGGATTTAGTGTGGATTCCAAAAGTCTTAGCCAAGTGTTGAGAGCAATCGGCCTCAGTGTGCCCTTGTAACGTCTTCTGTCTCTCAACTGCATGTTCCTAAGTTGCAGGGTCTCTGCTCTTCCTCAGGTTCTAGACCTCCCCAGGTTCCTGCCCAGGTCCGTTCCCGTCTCCTTCCTAAAATCTTCTTTCATCTTCTCAGTTCTCCAAGGTCTCATTCCCTGGGATACTTAGAGTAGGGCTTGTCTTGATTGGCACGCCGTGCTGCCCCTTAGCCTGTTCTGACTGTCTGCCCTGCCCACCCACTGGATGGGAAGCTCCCCAATGGCAGTTATCTCGGGGCAGGTTTGGGGCGCTTCGTCAGGATCTAGGGCAGGCCTGGCATATGCTGGTCTTCAGTACAGATTGTTGAAGGAGTGACATTCATTTGTGTGCAGAGGAGATTTTTCATTTTTTACCTTCTTCAAAATTATATACTCTATTTTCTGTAACACAGAAGGGTATCAGTTGGGCAGGCTACTCAAAATGATGAATAATTAACAAATTGTTCATATAGTACTTTGTAAAGAGTTTTGTGTATGTCTGTGCAAGTGTATGTGTTTGTATGTTTTTAAATTTATGCAATTTCATGCTAAAACCTTTTTTCTTTTTTAGTGTGGGATCTTAGCTACCATCCATTTATTCTGTCCAAGTCAGTTTTGTTTTCTATGTTATAAAACTGTGATTAAGCAGACAGTAATTCATAAACATACTCTTTTTCTCCCTCCCTTCCAAAATTTATGCAGTGAAGTTGGCATTGATGGTAACTCAGCTGGATTCTGCTATTTGGGATTCTTCTAGGAGGCCGAAGAAAGGCAGGATTCTGAGGATTTTTTTCCTCACGTTATATCACAACTTTATATTGTTCTTGGGTTTGATTAGTGAGCATTCTGTGGAGGGGTAGATGGGGGGATGCCAATCTAGTGCTAAAACTTATATTTAAGTGATCTTTGCCACAATCCACGGATAAATATTTGAGACTGTGCAGGACAGTTTTGTTTAACTATAGTCACAAAGCTTAGAAATTGTTATATAATTTGACATTGTTTAACCTCTCATTCAAAGATTCATTTGGGAAAGACACAGCATCGGGTATAGCATCAAAGGATGTTAGGGAAGAAAAGGACCTTAGCTTGAGTCTCCAAGTAGATCATTTCTCTCCGGGCATCCAATTCTGCAGCCATAAAAGGCAGTGCTTCTCCCCTGCTGCTTGCTTCCAGTGGAGCTCGCAGCCCTGCACCTGGATTAGACAGCTGATGCAAAATGATGCATCTGGGCGCTCTGCCTTTCTGCGTTGCTGTAAGGGAAAGTCTCCCTGTCATCTGTATGGCTTTAGACAACGTGTTTCCAGCTGCCTGAGGTTTTGCCTCTTTCTCTGCCCTTGTTGGATCTGGTGACAATGAGTTGGACGACGTGGCCTAGAGTCATTGCTCTTGGCCTCTCTCTCTGGTGGAGTGCAGATCCCTGGTGGGAGCAGAACCCACACGTTTTGTTGAACTTCAGAGCATAGAGACGTGCAATGTTTCAGAACTGGAGCTAGTGAATTATTTCTTCTGCTTCCTAAACAGATTTTGGTTGGTTGATTGGTTTGCTTAACTTGCTACTTGTGCCCTGAGAGATGAGATTCTAAGTTTAGCCAATAAGACTGGCGAATGATAAAATCCAGTCCTCCGGGAGTGGGCTGTTTATGCCTGTGAAGCTCAGGGGCATCGCCTAAGGATCAGCACCCCTTCTCTGTTCACCCCACACCAACACAAGCTCATGACAGCCGTCACCATTCATTATCATGCACCCCAACAGGAGGAAGGATTCTCGGCCAGCCAATCAGCCCGAGGGGACCAGGCATCCAGTCATTTGCAGCTCATCAAAATTCACATGCAGGCCCCCACTCACTGCAACTAGAGAAAGCCTGCGCGCAGCAAGGAAGACCCAAGGCAGCCAAAAAATAAATAAATGTAAAGTAAAAAAAAAAAAAAAAAAATTTCACATGCAGGAGGGTCTGTGACACCATCACTCTACTCACAGGTGAGAGTGTGGTAGCAAGAAAGCAACCCAGAAGGAGGGCTCCACGAATCCAGAAACAGCTGGAAGTGCCCAGAGTTAAAAAGCACTTCCCCTTGCTTTTCTGCTCCCTGTCTGTTGAGAATGGCAGGGGTCCCCTGGGGGCTGACAGTAGACAGTGGTGACGTGCAGGAACAAGAGCTCTGTCTCTGTGCACCTCCCTCTGAAACACTGGTCAGCATTTATTTGGAGGCACCCAGTGGCTGGACGTGTGCTAGGTCTGTGCCTCACTTTTCATTCCAGATGGAGGTGAACAGCTACCTTGGATGCAGAGACCTCTTGATTTAGCACCTGCAGAGGAGGGGTTATTCCCTGAGCTCAGCCCTACTGGGCTCACTTTTCCTCTTGGGGACCTTCTGACCCTCTTTTCTTCCTTCCCATCCTTTCTCCCTCTGTAGTCTGTCTCCCTTCCATCCTTCCTCCCTCCCCTTATTCTTTTTTTTTTTTTTTTTTTTTTTGCGGTACGCGGGCCTCTCACTGTTGTGGCCTCTCCCGTTGTGGAGCACAGGCTCTGGACGCGCATGCTCAGCGGCCACGGCTCACGGGCCCAGCCGCTCCGCGGCATGTGGGATCTTCCCGGACCAGGGCACGAACCCGTGTCCCCTGCATCGGCAGGTGGACTCTCAACCACTGCGCCATCAGCGAAGCCCCCTTCCCCTTATTCTTAGCACTCGTTCTGATTTCTGGTTTTCTCTCAGACCTGCATGAGGAAAATTTAATGATGCCAACTTGACATCTAAGATCTTCAAGCTGAAGTTCATTTATTGAAATACAGGAGTTAAAAATATGAAAACACCATAGCTTTCCCTTTTCCCTCCTCCTCACTTGCTCATTCCTGAGCTCAAGGGGCTTTTCATGGACTGGTGGGACTGTTGGTTTCATGCAGAAACAATGCCGCGACCAAATGGGCACTCCATAGATGAGTCTTGGATGCCTAACCTATAGCCAAGGCTGCCAAGGGTGTTTGTCCCAGAATAGATATTAAAGGGGAGGGTCAACTGATGTCTCAGGGCTCTTAGACATACTGCCTGGTTTGACATAAGAAATTAATTTAAACTGTCAGTTCCCCTTTCAACTTCAGAAATGGACACTGGCAAGTATATGATCACTTTCTCCCATGGTCAAGTTGGTCAGTCTCCTGACTCTTCTTGTCTGCCCAGCCCATGCCCTGCAGGTTTATTGATCCTTTCTCTCAAACCTTTTCCCAGCAAAATACCCCTTGATCCCACCCCCCGCCCATGGTTGTCCAGCATGAACCACATTAACATTGACCAGTTTATGCTTATATCTAGGGAATCTTCCAATTCCATTTAGTTTTTTTAAATGCTAGAAAGAACACAAAATATCATCTAGGAAATGAAAAATTCCTGAGATGATTTTATCGCATTGCAGCCAGTTTGTTTTCCAAGATGTTACAGTTTTTATCATCGTGTGGCCAAAAATGAGCTTATCGAATGTTCCAACAAATATAACTTATTATCTAAGTAGAGTCTAAGAAAAGGAAAACTGCCCTCCATTATGGAGATTGAGAACAAAAGTGTGATCATGCATAAAATACCAAGTGCAGCAAATTTTAGGGAGAGTGACAGAGATCTGGGCTGCCTTAGATGCTGCTGATTTTTAAACATCACATATATGTGTTTGCAGTTCCCCTGATGTCTGATTTGTTACCTGCTCAGAATAATTTATTGGGAAAAGGTGCTCCTTGTTTAACATTTCTGTGAGATGGCTAGGCTCTCCTATCACCTCTTTAGAGATAACCCTCTGCAACAAAAACTGGTTGAAAAAATCCTGTCAGCTCCAGAAAGTATGTGCTTCCTGGGCATGGTGGTCAGTAGGCATTACGTTGAGGTTTTCCCATTTCCCCGGTGGTATCCCACCTACCTGTTCAAGGATAAGAGCTGACCTATCAAAGAAGATGCTAAGGACAAATGAGTGTGCAGCCCGGGGGAGCAGTACTCAAAGCATTACTCCAGTGTGCACAAAATTTTGTATCCATCTTTAAAGTTACCTCCTTGACTCTGCATACCTCGATATGATCGTTATTTATTCATTTTTTATTGAAGTATAGCTGATTTACAATGTTTTGTTAATTTCTGCTGTGATTCAGTTATACATGTATATACATTCTTTTCCATATTCTTTTCCGTTATGGTTTATCACAGGATATTGAATATAGTTCCCTGTGCTATACAGTAGGACCTAGTTTATCCATTCCGTGTATAATAGTTTGCGTCTGCTAATCCCAGACTCCCAACCCATCCCTCCCCAACCCCGCTACTCCACCTTGGCAGCCACAAGTCTGCCTCTATATCTGTGATTCTCTTTGTTTCGTAGATAGGTTCATTTGTGTCATATATTAGATTCTGCATATAAGTGACATCATATGGTATTTGTCTTTCTCTTTCTGACTTACTTCACTTAGTATGATAATCTCTGGTTGCATCCATGTTGCTGAAAATGGCATTATTTCATTCTTTTTATGGCTGAGTAGTATTTCATTGTATATATATATATATATATATATGTACCACATCTTCTTTATCCATTCCCTGATGTGAATTTTAGAATTGTGAGGCAAAGTGAGGTAATGGAAAAGGAAGATGCACTTCTGAGTTTAAGTCCTGGCCCTACTCCTTATGTTCCCTTCTCAGGGCTTTGGTTTCTTTATTTTTAAAATCAAATGATTGACTTAGAAAGTCCTCTCCAGTTCTTCCAAAGTCTGGTAGTATGATTCTTGCTTTGCTCCAGGCTTGTCAGCTGGTTTGGGGCAGGCCAAGGAGCTCTTATATTTTTTTCAGCCCAGTTTTTTTTTTCACTTACTGCACCATTTCTTTATGTGCCTTGAAACCCTAGGTTTAAGTAAACTTCCAGTCGTTTCCCGCTAATATCTTTTTCCTGCAGGATTTACTAGTTCTCCTTTGGGACAGGAACCGTCAGTACCAACACCTGGGGAACTCCCACAGTCAAGATAGCTGTAATTGAAAACTGTCTTGTGATAATTCTGTGTATTGATCTTTTCATTCATTTTTGCCTTCTGTAATATTTTCTTTCTTTAGAATAGGACACTTCTTTATATTTGCGAGCAGTTATCTTTAACGGAGGGTCCCATTAGAACTGTCAACGTCTTTCACGATTTTAGAGTGTACATTTTCCATGGAGATTCAGGTGCTTCATGAGTACTTGACAAATATGTAGCAGGTGAGAGAGTTTATGTATTTCATTTTAAGTCAAAATATCTGAATGTATCACTTATCGCAAACATTATTCAGATGTAAATAGATACTGATTGAAAACGTTTTGAGAAAGGTCATTTTTTTATCCTTTTGTAGTTCTGTTTCACACCCTTAAATAGCAAACTTTAGGCGCTCCATAAATATTTACTGATTGCTTGATTGAAGGCAGTTCCTAGTTGCTGACAAGTTCATTTCTCGAAGGAGCATCCCACAAACTGTATATCCCTTCCCGAGCTGTGTTCGTATAAGCGACATTGAGCATTTCCTTATTTTACCAGAGGCCACTGCATACTGGGCGCTGCACCTAGGCTCTGGAGACCCGGCTAAAAGTCCTAATTTTTCCCTCAAGGGGCTCGGCATTGGTCGAGGAGTGGATGAACAACAGTTAAGGGATGTGGTAGGTGCTGTGATGAAGGCAAGCACGGGAAGGTGATGGAAACGCCGTCCAACATGAGAAGGGCAGCCTTCGTGCCCGCACCCCAGCTTCAGCAAACAACATCTGGCCTGAATTTTTAGGAAGGAATATGAGTTTGCCAAGCCTTTAATGTTGTTTTTTTATTGTTGTTGTTCTTTTCCTTTTTTTTTTTTTTTTAATTCGGGTATAGCTGTTTTACAATGTTGTGTTAGTTTCTACTGTACAGTGAAGTAGAGCTCCCTGTGCTATACAGCAGGTTCTCATTAGTTATCTATTTTATACATATTAGTGTATATATGTCAATCCCAATCTGCTGATTCTTCCCCCCCTCCTCCTTGGTGTCCATACGTTTGTTCTCTACGTCTGTGTCTCTATTTCTGCCTTGCAAACTGGTTCATCTGTACCATTTTTCTAGATTCCACAGATATGTTAATATACAATATTTGTTTCTCTCTTTCTGACATACTTCACTCTGTATGACTGTCTCTAGGTCCATCCACGTCTCTACAAATGACCCAATTTCGTTCCTTTTGTTGTTGTTGTTCTTACTTTGCACGTTGGCAGGGATGCTAAGAGAAGGCAGGAGGGGTTTTGTGTCGGGATGCACACTTGTATTTTCTTTCTCATCTGTCCCCGCTATTTCAGGCCTGTATTTACCTCAGAGAGCGTGCTGTGGGCCAGAGTGGCCTGTCTTTCAACACTCCAGGCAGACACATGAAAGGGGTACAACCCATCCCTGGGGACACTGGCTCCACGGCCAGGGTTCTCCCTCCTAAATAGTGTTGGCTCGGGCCTACTGCGCCTGCCTTGAGGCCTAGGGCCCTCCTGGAGCCCAGAGGACGGAAGCTTCGTGCTAGAAGCCTAAATAATGTGAAAGGGCACGGCTGGGGAAGCCAAGTGACACAATTAACCTGCCGGAAGGGCATCCACAGTGCACTGCCATGGGTGTTGCACAGGACTGGGATTCTAGAGCCAAGCTGGCACACTGATTGACAGATGGTACCAGCTGAGCCAGACTCCCTTCTGTGCCAGCTGGAATGTATTGCTCATAATAACTTGTATTTGCTGCTAGAGGGGCTCTACCATGTTTGTCAGTCAAATTTAAAAACAATCTGAAACTCTTTTCTCTTGTGTGTTTAACCAGAAGGATGGAGGGAGATCTAAATAAAAGAAGGGACTTAATTTTATACCTCTAGGCCCTTAGGGTGAGAGCATCGTATGTTTTTGGCTACAGATGGGAGAAGAACATTTCCTGGCCCTCGGAGTCTCCTCAGAGTCTGCTCAGCCCCACAAAACCCCGACCACAGGGCAGAGGAGCTGGTTAACTGCTTCACAGCTGGTAGAGCAAAGGCCCAATAGCGGTTACCCCAGCACCAACTTCCTCATACCCCAAACAGTCCCACTTTGGACCCCTACATCCTGGCCTTTCTTCCCAGGAAATCCCATATGTATATTTATGAGGTAAATGAGTGAATTCATTTTAAATCAGTCTGTGCCCTTGCCGTTTAATCCAGTTTGTTTCCTTCCCTGTTCCTCACCCCCAGGGGTCAGTATTTGTCTCGATAAGTCTTGAGACTATTTCGAAGTCATAATGCAATGCTCCTCTGGGATTGAAAGCCTTGGAGCTCCAGTGCCCTTGGTCTGTCATCTCCTGGTTCTTGTGGCTTCTCCCCCTTTCAGGCCTTGGAATCCCACTGGGACTCTGGACAGAAACTGGACTGTGGGAAACAGTGGCCTCCCTCCATCCTGGATCTACTGTAGACTCCGACACACTCACTCCCCAGGCCCACGGCCCCCGATGTCAGCCCTGGGAGTGGAGCCTAATCTCTGCCACTTTAGAAAGAGGAAGCTGGTTAGCAGTCAGAACGGTGAGGCCGGAGGTAGAGATACCTTTAGGAGATGGTAGTGGCCCCGGCCAAAGAGGGCAGTGGCAGTGGGGATGGAGAGCAGATGACAGATTCAGGAGGGGCCCGGGGAGAACTAGGGGACTGTCGTGGCTGATTGGATGTGGGAGATGAGAATACAGACAGTAGTCCCAGGTGGTTCCAAGATTTATGACTGGGTAGCTGGGCGGATTGGAGGGTCGTTCATTGAATTGGAAAATGGAAAAGGAGAAAGTGTGAGGGGAAAGGAGCTGAGTTCAGTTTAGATTCCACTGAGTTTGAGCTGCCTGTGGGACAGCCTTGTGAAAAATCAATAATATGACAGTGTCCTCTTCTGCACGCGTGTACTCATGTGGTTTGGGTGCTCTGAAGGCTCGTTTCTGCAGGCTCCAGATCTCTAGCATTCTGACCATGCAGGAGAACGTATGAAAAGGAGAGTGGGTGGACACCCCACTACGTCCTGGGGCAGCACATCTGTACCAAGTGCAAGTACACGCGCAGTACAGGGGCAGCTTGCAGAGTAACGTAAGTTTTCCCCCTGAAAGGTAATGTGAATGTGTGTTGAATGGGATATGCTGTGTGTTTATTTCTAAGAGATCGTGGATGTCACGTGTGCATCACTTGTGTGTGCTTCTGCTTTTCGTTCTCTCGGTACTCTCTAACCTTGTAGGATCGGTTCTGTCTTCTAATGTGTTGTCTTTTGAATCCCGACCCACACCAAGGGCGGAAGAGAGTTGCCACAGTTCATTGTTTTTTTTTTGATCGTTAAAGGTATCTCCTACCTGGACTGTTCAGACCCCCGCCCAATTTTTTTTTTTTTTTTTTTTTTTTTTGCGGTACGCGGGCCTCTCACTGTACCGGGGCGCGAACCCGGTTCCCCTGCATCGGCAGGCGGACGCGCAACCACTGCGCCACCAGGGAAGCCCCCGCCCAACTTTTTCATCTGGACATCTGGAGTCTTCTAGTGCCGTTTCCATCTTCAGATATTAGCATCAAATATAACGCTCTGTTTACAGTGAAAGCGCTTTGGGAAAGGCTGATCGTTTTTTAGCAGTGTTTCCTTGCTGTGCCCTTTGGTGTTGCAGAGCTGTCCTCTTCAAGCACTGAAGCAATTAGTTTTGAGAAGGCTGATTCTTCAGGGTCCAGTGCTCTCCTGCCTTTCATTTGCTGAAGCTGTACATTTTAATGAAGTTGTTTCATCTCTGTTGCCGAACACTAGAATCCTGTGGCTTCAGTTCTAATTATCTCTACTGGCAAATGCTATGTTTTATTAGAACTCTCAAGTGCCCTGTTTGTTAAATGTCCGCACACTGTGGCGCTGGGCCCACAAAGTAGGTCAGCCTTGCTTATTGGGCTATGGATGAAGGAGTTAAAGATTTTCGTCACACTCTTAAAGTGCAGTTAGGATCGCCTTGGGTGTCTTTGTGTAGGATAGCAGTGATGGCTTCTCCTGTGAGCTCAGCTTCCTTTCTCACCCATCAAGCCTACGCTAACACTGAGTGTCTCAATCATGTGGCTATTGACTGTGCTAGTATGTAATTTCATCCTTGGGGGTGGTATGCCCTTTCTTCCCTTTCCTTAGTTGCCTAATACCCACATCTTGCTTCCCGGGTTGCATGTCTTACGGCAAATGATCTGTATTAAGGGCTCTTGTGAAGCCAGGAGTTCCCAGTGGTGGTGGCACAGGGCTGGTCACGTTGTAGCCGAAGACGGAGGGCAACATTACAGTCGCGGCCCCAAATCAATATGTCTGTGCCGCTTACACCCCTGCCTCTGGATTCCTTTAAGTCCGTGGGTCCTCAGGTCATGTTGGCTAACCTGGGGTGTGCTGACTGGTGACCCTGACACCCCACCCTCCGCTCTCCTGATCCATTAATGTGGTCACCAGGCAACGTCGCTTGGTGATTGGGGACCCCTGCCATCCTACAGACTGAATCCCGGCTTCACAATCGAGGAGCTGGGTGATCCTTGGCAAGTGACACTTCATCTCGCTAACCTCAACGTCCTTATCTGTAAAGAGGGGAGAACTGTAGTCACTTCAGGACTTTGGTGAGGATTAAATGAGATCGAATGCTTGGGGGTAGAGGCCGTGGCACATAGTACCTTATCAGGGTATTGTCAGTTCTGCCTTGTCCCGGCTCGGGCCCACGTGGCTGCTCTGCCTCAATCAGCACAGAAGCTGCTGGTGCCTGGGCCCCAGACCCTGTGCCAGACACCCTGTTGCAGGTCGTTAAAAGCTTCCTTCTCTCCTCACACCACTTTTCTTCCATGTGTTGGGGTGCCAGTGGTGTGGACCCCTTTCTTTATTAGTGAGCCATGAGGATTAAAAAAAAAAAAAAAAAAAAAAAAAGGCACCAGGATTTTACCTAGGCTTCTGTTACAGTCCTTTCACGCTGGGGCTCAGGTAGACCTTTTTAGGGAGAGGGCTTGTCTTAGCGGAACATCTAATGAAGACACAGCCTTTAATGAGCATCATCCCTTCCCTCCAGCTCTGACCCAAGGTCTTTGAATCAACCTTGTGGTTCCCTTTCCTCTTTACATCAGTCTTCCCGGGGCCTGAGAAGAACTCGTGTCCCACATGTTTACCCTGGTGGTTTCTCCCTTCATATAATTCTCTGCTCTGACTTTGAAAGTAAATATGATGTTTTTCAAAGCATAATTTATCCCCTGTGGGCTCTGAACATGGTTGTGAACAGCAAGAACAAACCTTAACAAAGTTGCTACGAGAAATGAAATAACTCAGTTTGAGAGAAAATAATAGAAGTATGCTTAATTCATATTTATGCCTTCTCAACTACTGTTCGCCTGTCTTTAGCATTCTTTCCGGGGGAAGTTGTGATCTAGGCCACAGCAATAACTGTCTGGGTTCCCCTAGAGAACCGTGTTGTCATCTTGAGCAGGAGCCATGACTCTGTTCCATGGTCTCCCTCCTTCATACTAGGTAAGAAGCATTTATCCCTACCAGAAGGAAGAGGAAGTAAGTACAATTTTATAATATAATTTTAATAATGCCCCTACTTTATTTAGAACAAAGTTCAGTCTACGAATGGTCTGAAACTCAACAACAAAGAAACTAAAACACAGCAGTGTTTTGAATAATGGCTAGAATAGAAAAGGAACCATGCCTCCCAGTCTGGTTGTAGGGTTATTGGTCTCTACCCTCTACATCAGATATGGTGCCCTGAGTGTTTCCAGTGATAAGGTTGGCAGGGGCTTTTGATAGGGTGTACCTTTACGCCCCTCTGCGGATTGAGTAGTGGGGCTGGCAGAGCCCTTCCTCCTGCAGTGATTCTGGAAACTCCAGGCCGGGAGTCTCAGGACCTGGCTGGCTGGGGTACGGTCCTGGGTTCTTAGTGCTCAGGGGTAATGGAGGTTTGGAAACGTGGCTTTTGTACTTAAGGGAAATGCCTACATCAACAGGTGGCCGTCGCTTTGTGAGCACAACGGAAACCAAAGTATTGGCTTTGCAACGAGCCGGAAATACTGCCAAGAGCACAGAAAAGGCGCATTTAATCATAAAAACATGTATATGGAAGGAACAATGGATTTATCTCCAGTAAAACTGACCTATTTTTGCCGACAGACTGGCCTTTGAACCAGGAGTGGTATGTGTTATTTTACCAAATGGGACCAAAAGAAGAGATTTGTTAGTGTCTTTTTTTTTTTTGGCGGTACGCGGGCCTCTCACCGTCGTGGCCTCTCCCGTTGCGGAGCACAGGCTCCGGACGCGCAGGCTCAGCGGCCATGGCTCACGGGCCCAGCCGCTCCGCGGCATGTGGGATCTTCCCAGACCGGGGCACGAACCCGTGTCCCCTGCATCGCCAGGCGGACTCAACCACTGCGCCACCAGGGAAACCCTGTTAGTGTCTTTATTCTTCACAAGAATAGGTTTCCTATGTATCGTTAGTTACTTTATCATGAGTAATATGTCATGTCATCTTCGTGCTTATTAATCACCCTTTCCTTCCAACCAATTGTAAGAACAATTAGATGAAATTGGTGGCAGCCCATTGCTTCCACATTAACATTCTTAAGCTGGTGTCAGTGAATTTTATATGGTTGAGGCTGTTCAGTTTGGCTTCTCCGTATCTATCGATTGACCTTTTTGAGCAGAATGAAGGTGTTTTTATTAAGCTTGGATGCCAATGAGAGTTATTTTACGGTGAGCACAATGCAAGGCACTGTCAGCATGTCGGGGAATGGCAGGCATGGCGCTGGATGGGCTCTGCTGTCCCCCGGGCCCGGCTGCCAGCCCCACAGCTAGTAAGACTTCTGTTTAGGCTCGTCTGATGTCTTTCCCTCACTTATACTTTCAGTGACCTTTTGTGTATCTGTCTGTAAAGGTAAAACAGAAACTCACAGCCTAATAGCATCAAACATTAACATCCACTCTTGACCCTGTGTTTCTAAAGAATATAAATTTTCAGCCAGTGGTATTTGGAAAGCAGACCT
The DNA here is from genome assembly GCF_002837175.3 of Physeter macrocephalus. Taxonomy (NCBI): domain Eukaryota; kingdom Metazoa; phylum Chordata; class Mammalia; order Artiodactyla; family Physeteridae; genus Physeter; species Physeter macrocephalus. Next base: position 48,489,516 of record NC_041231.1, on the reverse strand, counting down.
TTTGTCTTGTATTAAAGATATAGATGGTAAGACTCATGAAATCAAGTGGCTCCTGCTGGTGGGATGTACACGTCTGTTAACTGCAGTTTCAGAACCTGATGCTGCGTTGGTATTTTGGTGAGCTTTGGAAGCCATGTGTTCATCAAGGGAGTCCCGGTGTCTCTGAGACCTGGGCTACTGGAGCCTCTACCGTCTAGACCATCATTGGTCTTAAGGGCAGAGGAAAGACAGGACGGCGAAGTCCTCTCTGACCCTTAAAGCTTCTGCCCAGATGAGTCTGATTGGCCAAAGTAAGTCCAGTTATGGGCATCTCGAATTATGAGGGGGCAGGGAAGTGCCGTCCTCCTGCATATCTAGGAGAGGCAAGTGGGAAATCGTGTACATTTGTAATGACTAACTCGAAGTCACAAATGTAGATTCTTGAGTAAAACGGAAAGCTGGTTCCTTGAAAAGACCAATAAAATAGGCAAGGCTTTGGTGAGTCTGACCAATAAGGAGGGAGGAGACAGGTAAAAGGTGATGTCAGTCGGTTCAGAGAAGACAGGTGAAGACAGGTGACTGCTGTGTACGATTCTATTATGATACGTTTGGAAACTTGGACATTATAGGTGATTTTCTTGGAAAACGGAAATAAAATTGGGTCAGTGTGTACATTCCTGAGTATAAGATGTTTTTCAAAAAAAATATTTAAAGATCTACCGGTAAAAATACACTGAGCCCAGTTGCTTTTATTGGTGAGTTCTACCACATCACCCAGAAATAGATGCGTAATAAATATTTGTGGAACAAAATGGATGGATAAGGCTAGTGTGAAATTGATACTAAAATCAGATGAGGATGTCACTCATAGGCCAATAACATTGATTCAACTACCCTAAAACAAACTAGCTAACAGAACCTGGCAGCATAAAGAGTAAATCCAAGCCTGCTCAGGTGCTGCCTTCGGAAGGAGGTATGCCTTATGTGCCTTGTTTAGAACTGCAGCCTTCCCCCGCGGCACTCCCAAACCACTTTACCCTGTTCTGTTTTCTCCTGTAGTGTGTATCACCTTTAACAAACCATGGAATTATTTACTATGTTGTCTTGCCCCTCTGCTTCAAGGGAAACTCCACAGGGCATCCACAAGGGCAGGGCTGTTTCTTAAAAAATTAGTTAAAAAAATTTTTTTTTGGTCTATTCACTGACATAAGCCAAGTACCTAGAACAGTGGGCACTTAGTAAATATGTATTGCAAAAATGAGTTAATTCTAAATGCAATATGGGATCCTGGATTGGATCCCAGAACAGAAAAGGATGTTAGTGGAAAATGTGAAATTTGAATAAAGTCTGTAGTTCCACTGTTAGTTTTTTATCAGTGTTAAGTCCCTAGTTTCTTATTTTAAAGATTTATTTATTTATTATTTATTTATTTTATTTATTTTTGGCTGCATCAAGTCTTAGTTGCAGCACACCGGATCTTCGTTGAGGCATGTGGGCTCTTTTGTTGTGGTGTGCAGGCTTCTCTCTAGTTGTGGCATGCGGGTTTTCTCTCCCTAATTGTGGCGTGCAGGCTCTGTAGTTTTGCGGCACGCAGGGTCTCTAGTTCAAGCGCATGAGCTCAGTAGTTGTGGATCATGGGCTTACTTGCCCCATGGCATGTGGGATCTTAGTTCCCTGACCAGGGATTGAACCTGCGTCCCCTGTATTGGAAGGCAGATTTTTTTTTTAACGTTTTTATTGGAGTATAACTGCTTTACAGTGGTGTGTTAGTTTCTGCTTTATAACAAAGTGAATCAGTTATACATATACATATATCCCCATATCTCTTCCCTCTTGTGTCTCCCTCCCTCCCACCCTCCCTTTCCCACCCTTCCAGCTGGTCACAAAGCACCAAGCTGATTTCCCTGTGCTATGCGACGGCTTCCCACTAGCTATCTATTTCACATTTGGCAGTGTCTATATGTCCATGCCACTCTCTCACTTTGTCCCAGCTTACCCTTCCCCCTCCCCGTGTCCTCAAGTCCATTCTCTAGTAGCTCTGCGTCTTTATTCCCATCTTGCCTCTAGGTTCTTCATGACCTTTTTTTTTTCTTTTTTAGATTCCATATATATGTGTTAGCATACGGTGTTTGTTTTTCTCTTTCTGACTTACTTCACTC
>NC_041231.1:48432689-48487256 GCF_002837175.3 Physeter macrocephalus | reverse complement strand
CATACTGTTCTCCATAGTGGCTGTATCCATTTAAATTCCCACCAACAGTGTATGAGGGTTCCCTTTTCTCCACACCCTCTCCAGCATTTATTGTGTGTAGATTTTTTGATGATGGCCATTCTGACCAGTGTGAGATGATATTGCATTGTAGTTTTGATTTGCATTTCTCTAATGATTAATGATGTTGAGCATTCTTTCTTGTGCTTGTTGGCATTATGTATATCTTCTTTGGAGAAATGTCTATTTAGGTCTTCTGCCCATTTTTGGATTAGGTTGGTTGTTTTTTTGAAATTGAGCTGCATGAGTTGCTTGTAAATTTTGGAGATTAATCCTTTGTAAGTTGCTTCATTTGCAAATATTTTCTACCATTATTTATTTATTTATTTTTTGCGTTATGTGGGCCCCTGACTGTTGTGGCCTCTCCCGTTGCGGAGCACAGGCTCCGGACGCGCAGGCTCAGCGCCCATGGCTCACGGGCACAGCCGCTCCACGGCATGTGGGATCTTCCCAGACCGGGGCATGAACCCGCATCCCCTGCATCGGCAGGCGGACTCTCAAACACTGCACCACCAGGGAAGCCCTTTCTACCATTCTGAGGCTTGTCTTTTCGTCTTGTTTATGGATTTCTCGTTTTTGTGCCAGTACCATACTGTCTTGATTACCATAGCTTTGTAGTATAGTCTGAAGTCCGGGAGCCTGATTCCTCCAGCTCCGCTTTTCTTTCTCAAGATTGCTTTGGCTCTTCGGGGTCTTTTGTGTTTCCATACAAATTGTGACATTTTTTATTCTAGTTCTGTGAGAAATGGAAGGCAGATTCTTTACCACTGGACCACCATGGAAGTCCCAGTTCCGAGTTTTGATCAGTGTACCTTGGTTGGGTATGCTGTTAACATAGGGAACATCTGGGTGAAGGGTATATGGAAACTCTCTACACTGTCTTTGCAACTCTTCTGTAAATCTAAAATTATTTCAAAAGAAAATTTTATTAAAACTAAATTAGTTCAAAGAATTCTAAGATGCTTCAGCATTTAAAAAGTAAAATAAAATTTCCACTCAAATGACACCTTCTCAATGAGTCCCACCCTGACCCCACCTTGTAAAATGATGGATAGCCTCACTGCTGAACTCCCAACCGTCCTTTCCTGCTCTGCTCTTTTCTTTTTCTACCATAGCACTTGTTATCTTCTAACACATAGTCCAGTTTACTTATTTACTGTGCCTGTTTTTTGTTTTTTTTAGTATTTATTTACTTATTTGGCTACCCCGGGTCTTATTTGTGGCATGCGGAATCTCTAATTGGGGCACGCGGAATCTAGTTCCCTGACCAGAGATCGAACCTGGGCCCCCTGCTTTGGGAGTGTGGAGTCTTAACCACTTGACCACTAGGGAAGTCCCTGTGCCTCTTGTGTGTTGTCTGTGTCTGTGAGGACAGGGAACCTTGTTTTGTTCCCTCAGGTGCCTAGAACAGTGCCTAGTACATAATAGCTCTTCATTAGTTATTTGTTGAGTGAATTAATAAATATGATATAACTTATGTTTAGATAACAGAGCAAACCATGTATTCTGTGTGTGTGTGTGTGTGTGTGTGTGTGTGTGAGAGAGAGAGAGAGAGAGAGAGAGAGAGAGAGAGAGAGAGAGAGAGCGAGAGAGAGAAAGAAAGGGAGAAAATGAATAGGAAGGGGTCTGGATAGAGTCTACTAAATTGATACACCCATAACTGTTTAGGATAGGACTCGTTATTAACAGAGTGACCAAGGGGCGGGGCCAGGGCTAGTGTGGGACAAGCTAGCTGCCTAGAAGCACTCACTTCCAGCAAGTGCTTGCATTGGCACAGTCCTGAGAACGAGTGCCTCCATTCTTTCTATACTCTATGCAGCTGGCTTGCCTCCCCTAGTCCTGGAGCTTAAAGACTTTATTTTTATACTATTTGAAATTTTATGGTTTCAGTCACAATCAGTGCTAGTTGTTTAATTTTTTAAAATTTCAGAAGAGTGAAAAGGAAACAAAACTAAAGCAAGTTATTTTATTAAATTTATTTTATTTATTTAATTTTGGCTGTGTTGGGTCTTCGTTGCTGCATGCGGGCTTTCTCTAGTTGCAGCGAGTGGGGGCTACTGTTCGTTGAGGTGCAAGGGCTTCTCATTGCTGTGGCTTCTCTTGTTGCGTAGCACGGGCTCTAGGCATGGGGGCTTCAGTAGTTGCGGGATGCGGGCTCAATAGTTGTGGCTCGCGGGCTCTAGAGCGCAGGCTCAGTAGTTGTGGTGCACGGACTTAGTTGCTCCACAGCATGTGGGATCTTCCCAGACCAGGGCTCGAATCCGTGTCCCCTGCATTGGCAGGTGGATTCTCAACCACTGCGCCACCAGGGAAGCCCCAAGTCATTTTTAAGATCCCTTAAAAGTTAAAAAGAAGTTGTCTTTTGTGTCTTTACAGTGAGAAATGAAAGCCAAAGTTACTCCCTGCTGTATGATGCAAAGTGTTAGGGAAAGCAAAATTCACTTTTTCAGGTCCCAAGTGTAGTTTGTTACACTGAAGCAGTGATGCAGTAAGTCATATCCAACATTACCAGCAATGTGTAAGACTAAAGAAGGAGAATAGCAGTTTACTCTCCAAACTGCAGAAATACTTCTTTAAGAAGTTTTTCTTCTGTGATCTCAAAATCACTTTCAGGTGTGGTTTCCTAAGTTCCAAGTACTTGATTTCTGATCTCTCTGACTCCTTTGGTGCCCCTTGAAAGCACAGAGGGCTGTGTGGTTGTCCCTCAGTGCATGGGCAGGGGACTGCATGCAGCAGTGCTGGTGCTGAGCAATTCATACTGCCTCCCGCTCACCTAACTCACTGATGGGGCCTTACCACAGAGGGGTCTGCTTCACCCAAGTGCAAAACGATAATCATTCAACCTTGTAAAAGAATGAAGGGATGGAGGTCATTTGATCATTTGTCTTTATTACGATGTAATGCTATTTCTGTACTGTTTTGATGGAATGGTGGTCTGTTGCAGGAACATCAGGCGAACATTCTGGGTAACACCATGCAAAGTGTGGTTGCATTGCTCAACAATCTGGTCACCTGCAAAGATTTGAATGTGAAGCTACTTTATGAACAAGGTAAACGCTTCTTAGACTTCATCTTTGATTTTGTTGGATTTTGCCTATTTGTAAGTTTCCTCATTTTACATAGTAGAGAGTCAAGAAGTACTATTTAAAGTTGATCAATCAAAATAGATGTTTAAAGGTGTACAAATAATGATAACATTACCAGCAAAAATGGAAAGTGTCATTAGATTGTGATAGCTTCTCTGAGTTAATTCATTCTCCTTCATGGCACAAAATCAATACAAACTCCTTACGGATGAGAAACCAGAAGTAGAGTGTAAGCAGAGTATTTAGACTTATTTGTGCCTATCAAAATGAAAGCATATATGGTCAAAAGCCCCTTGGAAAATGAGACTGGATGAATTGAGGGTGGCTTTACTTTACACTTTATGCATATCTGTAATATTAAAATGAAAAACTTTTTAAGGACTTCATTTTTTTAGAGTAGTTTTAGGTTTAAAACCAAATTGAGAGGGAGGTGCAGAGATTTCCCATAAAACTCCTGCCCCCCACCCATGCATAGCTTATGCCATTGCCAACATCTCTCACCAAAGTGGTATGTTCTTTACTAAAGATAGACCAACATTGACATCCTAGTCACCCAAAGTCCTTAGTTTACAATAGGGTTCACTCTTGGTGTTGTACATTCTATGTGTTTGGACAAATGTATGACATATATCCATCATCACAGTATTATACGGTGTCTTTTCTTTCATTGCCCTAAAAATCCTCTGTGCTCTGCCTGTTCACACCCCTGCCTTCCACAACCTCTGATCTTTTTATTGTCTCCCTAGTGTTGCCTTTTCCAGAATGTCATAAAGTTAGAATCACACAGTAGGTAGTCTTTTCAGATTGGCTTCTTTCACTTAGTAATGTTTATTTAAGGTTTCTCCATGTCTTTTCATGGTTTGATAGCTCATTTCTTTTTAGCACTGGATAATTCTCCATTGTCTGGTTGTACCACAGTTTATTAATCCATTCACCTAACGAAGGACATCTTGGTTGCTTCCAGGTTTTGGCAGTTCTGAATAAAGCTGCTGTAAATATCTGTGTGCAACTTTTTGTGTGGACTTAAGTTTTGAACTCCTTTAGGTAAATACCAAGAAGTGCAATTGCTAATCATACACTAACTGTTTAATTTTGTAAGGAACTGCTAAATTGTCTTCCAAAGTGGCTGTACCATTTTGCATTCCCACAGTGAATGAGAGTTCCTGTTCCTCAGCATCCTTGCCAGCAGTTTGTGTTGTTAGTATTCTGGATTTTGGACATTCTGATAGGTGTGTAGTGGTAGCTCATTGTTTTAATTTGTCTTTCCCTGATGGTATATGATGTGGAGCGTTTTCTCATATTCTTGTTTTCCATCTGTATATCTTCTCTGGTGATCTCTGCTAAGATCTTTAACCTAATTTTTAACTGGGTTATTTGTTTTCTTACTGTTGGGTTTCAGGAATTCTTTGTCTATTTTGAACAAGTGTCCTTTATCAGATCTGTCTTTTGCAAATCTTTTCACCCAGTTTTGTGGCTTGTCTTCTGATTCTCTTGGTATTGTCTTCTGCAGAGCAGAAGTTTTCAATTTTAATTAAGTCCAGCTTATCAGTTATTTCTTTTATGGATTTTGTCTGTGGTGTTGTATCTCAAAAGTCATCACTATACCCAACGTCATCTTGTTATGTTATCCTCTAGGAGTTTTATAGTTTTGAATTTTTTACAATTAGGTCTGATCCCTTTTGAGTTAATTTTTGTGAAAAGTATAAGGTAGGTTGTGTGTGTGTGTGTGTGTGTGTGTGTGTGTGTGTGTGTTGCTGTCTAGTTCCAGCACCATTTGTTGAAGGGACTGTCTTTGCTCCATTGTATTGCCTTTACTCTTTTGCCAAAGATCTTTTAACTATATTTATGTGAGTCTGTTTCTGGGCTGTCTGTTCTGTTCCATTAATCTATTTGCTTATTCTTTCACCAGTACCACACTGTCTTTGATGTCTGTAGCTTTATAGTAAGTCTTGAAGTCGGGTAGCATCAGTCCTTCAACTTTGTTCTTCTCCTCAATATTGTGTTGGCTGTTCTGGGTCTTTGCCTTTTCATATAATCTTTAGAATCAGTTTGTTGATACTAATAAAATAACTTGCTTGGACTTTGATTGGGATTGCATTGATTCTATAGATGAAGTTGGGAATATTGTTGCATTTTAAACATAATGTTTACTACTTTTATATTAGTAAAATCTTTCATTTGAATGTTCATAAAAGTAAGACTTGAATGAGATCAATCAGTGGATAAGATCATTAAGTCCCTGTTCTGATTTTTTCTCCCAAGAATTTAGAGTTTTGTTTCTATGTGGTCATTATATTTAAATGTTGGCAGTATTTTTTTCCTCCCCTAAGAAAAATGTGCGTTCCCAGCAGTAATAAATATTGCCAACAGTTGAGGGATTTTAGTGCATAGAAATATTTATTCTTTTGTACAGCAGCATCCTATTCTGTTTTATGGGTATGTCAGAATAGACCAGTACTCTAATGGATATGGGTAATCTCCAATCTTTTGCTGTTACAGATAGTTCTGCATGAATAACCTTATGCATGCATACCTTCACACGGCAGCAGGCCTATCTATAGGGTAAATTCCTGGGTTTAGAATAGCTGGATCAAGGGGTATATGCATCTGTAATTTCCATAGATATTGACAAGGTGTTGTAAGTAACATGCCAATTTGTACTTCCATCAAGTCACATGAGATTGGTTGTCTTCGGACCTAAGAGTATGTTATGTTTTCCCCTTTGTTTGAATTTGTTTCTTTATAGTTTTCCTTATATAGGCCATATGCATTCCTTGTTGTTTCTCTCTTCCCAGGTTTCTTCCCATCCTTTTTGCTTGCTATTAGAAATAAGGAATTTTCTGCCAATATAGTTTTCAATTATTTTTTTTTAGTATGTGTTTGAAAGTTTTTGATTTCTATTTATTAACTATTTATTAACTTTGTTCCTAGGTTAATTCTCTTATTACTTTCCATAGTAATGGTTTCTAAATGATTCTGTGTACTTTCTGGTTATATAATAATAACCATTAGCAAGCATCTTTCTTTTCAACTTTTATAGTTCTACTTTTTCTCTCTTGTCCAACTGCAAGATTGAAAGAGAATGAGATAGAGGATACCTTGGTATTACCTCAGAATCTTTTGTTCTGTTTAAGAAGTACCTATCTATTTAAATTTTATCTTTTGTAATCAAGAATAAATAATGACTTGTCAAATGCTTTCTTGGCATCTCTGGAAATGAGCAAATGATTTTTCCTTGGATCTATTCATGTAACAGATTATATTTAATAGATTACCTAATATTAAATCATCCTTGCATTTGAGTCAGTAACCACACTTAATTGTGATATAATATTCTTTAATTGTGCTACTTAAATTCTTTGTTAATCTTTTATTCAGGATTTTCCATTGCTACTCATAAGTGGGATTGGTCTGTAGTTTTGTTTCCTGTTTCTTTCTTTTTTAAAAATACTGTTTTTTGCTAGATTTTGGTGTCATTGCTATGTTGCTTCTTTTTTTTTTTTAAAGGAAGTTTTCTCTCTTCTCTCTTCTTTTGAGCTGAATTTGAGATAGCAGAAATTATGCAGTGATAGGAGATGTAGGAATTCCATCCTAGCCAGTGGAGAAACCTTGCTATGCACCGAAGTAAAGTTACACCAGCCTGAAACTAAAGGCTACTCTAGACCTGCCATAGAGTTTCGACCATGTCCTAGGACTAAGGATTAAACCACTATAGACCTTTCCTAAGAGAGAATAAAACTAATCCCTCAGGGTCAAAAGATTCACAAGGAATTTAACTGCCTGCTAGAACAAAATACCACTTAAAAGATGACAATATAACCCACACTCTCTACAACATATTATCCACAGTGACAAGCATACAGCCAAAACTTAATATACATGAAAAAGAAATTAGAAAATGTGGCCCATGATGATGATGATGATAATAATAATAATAATAAAATGTCAGTTGAAACAAAGCCCAAGATCACCCAGATGTTGAAATGACCAGATCAGGCACCTTTTTCCTATCTGTTAAAAATGTTTATTAGCAAATAATAGAGAGGTAAGATAACCCTAGCACCCAAATGATGCTTTCTTGACGATCAGGAGATTTGAAAGGAGAGTAATGCTCTCACTGTATTATTCAAGGTGATTTCATGTGGTCTTGGCATTCTTGTACTTCCTAAAATCATCCCAAATTCTGAGAAACTCAAAACCAGGAATCTGTACCAGTTTTCATGTGTTGCACTTTTTTTTTTTTTTTTTTTTGGATAGAGTTTTTTCCAGGTTTTTAAAGATGCAGCCGAGCTACAACAATGTGTAGTTTAAGGTATACAATGTGATGATTTGGTAGGTGTATATATTGTGAAATGGTAGATCAGGCTTTTAAACATCTGTTATAAATATATCCAAGGCCAAAGAGAAAAGAGGTAGGGAATTTCATCAGAGAAATGTAATCTATGGAAAAATAGAGCCAAGTAGAAGTCTAGAACCAAAAAGTATAATATCTGAAATGAAAACTTCCCTGGAGTTTAGCAGATTAACAACTGCAGAAGAAACAGTAACTAAACTTGTAAGATTAGTAAAGTTTTCCCATTTGAAGAACAAAGAGAAAGATTTTTTAAAAATGAAAGAATGTCAGTGACCTGCGGGACAATAATCAAGCATTCTAATATATGTGTAATTGGAATCCCAGAAACAGAAGAGGGATAATGGGGCAGAAAAAGAATTTAAATAAATAAGGGCCAAAATATTCTCACATTCGGTGAAAATATTTGCTTACAGATCCAAGAAGCTAAGAAAACCCTTAGCAAGATTGAAAAACAGAAACTACCTATGCACATAATATCCAAACTTCTGAAAATTGAAGATAAAAATTTTGAAAGTGTTCAGAGAAAAATGACACATAAAGGAGGTCAGCAATACAAATGATGGCTGATCTCTTGTCAGAAACAGTAGAGGCCAGAAGAGCAGAAAAATACCTTGAGTGTTGACATAATAAAAGCTGCCAACCTAGATTTTTATATTCAGTGAAAATATCCTTTAAAAATGAAGGTGAAATATGGACATTTCAGGTAAATGAAAGGAAGGAATTTTCTGCCTAATGGTAAATGTTAAATTAACTTTTCAAGATAAAGGGAAGTGATACCAGATGAAAACTGAAACTCAGATCTGCAGAAAGAAATAAAATATACAAGGCAGGGCTTAACTAGAAAAGAGTATCTTTTTTCCCCTCTTCTCTGAAATTCTTTAAAAGAAAACTTACTAGGCAGGCTTCCAGAATGGGTACATTGATGACCCCCATAAACCTATCTTGCCATAAAAGTAACAAAAACACTGGAAAAAAAAGTTTGGTAGTAAACTCTGTGAACTCTGGAAATTACCACATTACTAAAGGCTTGCAACAATGTAAGGAATGTTTATTCAAGAAAAACTGATGAGTCTCTATGGGAAGAGAAGGCTCTCTGGCTGATGTTGAGGTCCCGCACAGAGCTGTAAAGTGCCTAAATGTTGAAGGCATTCTCCAACACACACACGCAGCCCCTTGGCAAAGGTGGAAGACTTACTGATTCAAGGCATTTAAGGAAATCTCTGGCCAGTCTTTAGTTGGGTGCTGAGCTAAATGACACAGACTTCTGTGGCTTGGCACTACAGGTAATACAGACTTAAAGAATTAGCACAGGAAAGTCACTGAACTAACTACAACAAAACAGCAATAACTGAAAACCGTTGGTGTGTGTGTGTGGGGGGGTCTGATTTCCAAAGTTTACACATTATGTGATCTAAGATATCCGGTTTTAATCAACCATTACAAAGCATGCCCCAAAAAATAAAAAACAGGAAGGTATGGCCTTCCTATTTTTCCTATATACAGGAAAAATGCAGTCAATAAAACTGTTTCAGAGGAGATCCATATGTTGGATTAACTAGACAAAGATTTTAAATCAGCCATTATCAATACATGCAAAGAACTATAGGAAACCACGTCAAAATTTAACGGGAAAGCGAGGAAATGATGTCTGCGCAAGTTGAGAATATCAATAAAGAGATAACATTATAAAAGGGAACCAAATGGAAATTCTGAAGTTGGAAAGTATAATAATTGAGATGATTAATTCACTAGAGGTTCTCAACAGTAGATACGAATTGGCAGAAGAAAGAATCAGCTAATTTGCAGATAGGTAGGTCATTACTACTGACCTTATAGAAATAAGAAGGATTATAAGGGAATACTGTAAACTAACTATATCCCAGTAAATTAGATAACTTAGATGAAATTTTTAGAAAGGCTAACTATGAAAATTGTTTAAACTATTAAAACATCTGAATCATTGTTCCTTTTCCATAAGAATGACCCGTATTTATAGCTTAGTAGGTTTTTCAGCCTGATTCCTGTGCATAGAAGTTAGGGGGCCCTAATACCTCTTTTCATTCTTAAAATGAATTTTCCCTGTCCTTTTTAATCCAAGCTGGTGGTTCTTCTGACATTATAATTCTAGCAAAAACTTTGTTAGTTTCCTGTAAATCTTATTGAAATTTATTCCATTAAACAAAAAGCCTACCCATGAATCCTTCAAACATTCTCCTCTCTAAGTTGGGTTGAGAATCAGGATACTGTGGAATAATGCCTGTAAGATTCTTAGTAGCCCTATTGGCCAGCTGAGAGAGTGGATGAGGAGTCAGATGCCTGAAACTGAGATTCCAGATGTTGCAGCTACTAGCCCATGAAAGCATGGGATTGCATGGCCAAGGCAGGATAAAGGAAAAAATCCTAGAAGACAGAATCTTAGGGAATTGAGAGGTCAGGCATGGAAGGATTGTCTATGATGATGGAAGGTATCTACTGAAATTTTGTGTTCAGAGAACTGTTAGATTTGGAGCACCGGAAGAAGCACGGGCGGATTTAACACGAAGCTTAAGTGTCAAGGGCCCTCATTTACGCAGGGACAGTTTACATTCGTGGTTTTTTTCTTCTTACAGCCTATTCCCACTCCCCAACTGGATAAGCTTCAGTTCTCATAGTATCTAGCCCCTTTCCGTGTTTTGTGGAGTGGAGTGGACATCACAAAAATAATTATGGCAAGAGTAGTGTTAGTGTAACATTGAGCTCAGAGAGTGAGGCAGCAGGGGTGATCTAGTGGTCTGAGGATGATGGCAGTTGGAGGAGGGGAAGTAGGTGGGACAGACTTTTGATCTGAGATTCAGTACATTATAGCCTGCCAGCTGGCTGCTTACTTTTACAAATAAATTTTTGTTGAAATACAGATATGTCCATTCATTTGCATGTTGTCTATGGCTGGCTTTGTCGTATAATAGCAGCGCTGAGTAGTTGAGACAAAGACTAAAATATTTTCCTTAGGGCCTTTTAAGAAAAGTTTGCCAACATCTGGTCTAGAAGCAGCAATGGGGTACAAGGCGACACCACTAAGGCCCAGTGTTAAATGCGGACAGAGCGGACAAAGAAGTATCCATCACTTGAAGGTCCTGTTGAGGAGACAAGGCTCCAAAAGGGGCAGGTTTCAGGTAGAGTAGGAAGATAAAAGGTACATATAGACAAGAAGTGGATGATTTGAGGGATTTAATTTATTTTATTTTATTTTTTTACGGTACATGGGCCTCTCACTGTTGTGGCCTCTCCCCCTGCGGAGCGCAGGCTCAGCGGCCACGGCTCACGGGCCCCGCCGCTCCGCGGCATGTGGGATCCTCCCGGACCGGGGCACGAACCCGTGTCCCCTGCATCGGCAGGCGGACTCTCAACCACTGCGCCACAGGAAGGAAGCCCAATTTGAGGGATTTAGCTGATAACTGACTATGAGCTCCAAATATCACAGTGGAACGGGTTCAGAGGTTGGGCAGGGATGGGGTGTGGCCTCTGAAAGGAGATGCACAAATCCTCTTGCTGTTTATACTATTTGTGGGTGACCGAGAGTCCTGAGCTTCTTGTGACAGCATGAGTACGGACAGAGGGCATGATGAGTCCAGGTGGTCTTAAGGCTGAGAAGGGTGGTCGGGCTGCAAGTGTGGTGGGGTGAGGAAAGATAGTGGGATTCCGGGAGTACACCGAGGTTGGGATCTCCTCCCTGACCCTTGCTAGGGGAGGTTAGAGGGGAGGAGAGGCGAGGCCCTTGTGGCTGCAGAAAGTCGGATTTCATTCTCCAGAGATAACACCAGGTCTGACTTCCCGTTATACTCTGCTGCTTTCCAGACTCTTTGGCTACTAAATGTGTGGGCTGATTTTTCCAAAGTTGGGTAAAAGATCTGTTGGGTGTTTGCCAACCCCGAGTGTATTAAGATTCAGTGGAGCATGGCCACATGAAGAGTTACGAATGATCTGCCACTGTATGGGCTTGAATGTATGCGGCTGGCTTGAATGAAGTCTTCTTGTTAATTTTTATTTTGGATCAGTTCTGGCTCAGTCATTGCTTTATATGTTCATTACGTGTCATACAGAATTAAATTCCCTATTCCAAACATAGTTAACTTGTAACATTAATACCTTAAAAAAATCACCCCACTATAAGTGAGCTGTACTGCAGATGAAGCAGAAATGATTATTCCCGCCTTGAAGTGCTTCATTACGGTGCTGTATTAGGCCAGTGTCAAACTGAGTTTCATCCTCAGACCACACACTAACACCTAGCGGTAGAATGAATTCTGAGGCATACATTTTTTTGCCCCTCACGTTTTAATATCTCTGAAATAAGTACGTCACCCACTGCTATCCACATGGCAGTCCTCATGTAGTTTTTGCTGCTGACGTGTGTGTGTTGAACCTTGTGGACTGGGTGTGAGTGCCCTGGAAGTGAACCCAGAGACCTCAGGAGAGATGCTTCGTGCCGCTCTCTTGCATCCGTGTTCTCATGGAACAAAGCTTATGGAGCAACATGGACGTTGACGCTTCCGAGTTGACAAGTAAGGAGCGTCAGCCTCCAAACGGGAAGAATTTTTTAGAAAAACTCAACCAATTAATTTTGCTTAGATTTCCTTTTTTATGTATTGTAAAGGCAATATATGAGAAAATCCATATCAAAATGAGTCTCAGAGCACGTGCATTGAGCGTAAGACGAAGTTCTAAGTGATAAAGCGTGTGCCATGTAATTGGTAGCGTTTTTTCTTTCTTAGTGGTGCTTGAAATAATGCTGTTCCTTCTCATCACTGGCATCTTAGACTCATTGAGGTGTGGTAGGTAATATATGTGAGGACCTCCGTACAGCATCTGCCACCTGGTAAGCAAAGTATGCAAACTCTGATGAGAAACAGAGTCATTGACACATCACCAGTATGCAGCTGCATTGTATAATTCAGGTTTTTTGCTTAAACATTTTCATTTTTAAATGAAACGTTTAGGGAAAGAGTTAAAAAACAAAGACCTTTCGTTTATATTCGAAAAAAGTGTTAGAGTTATTAACATTTTACAATTGGCTGCTGGCTCACCCGTGTGCAGTGACCTTTTGATAATGGATATTAATTCCAGCTTCAGTTTTACCAGCAGAGCTGTCAGCATAACGGATGTACATGACACACTGCAGTAGCCAAAAAACTGTGGCACCTCCAAAGGAGCATTTAAGGAAATTGTTTGTCCCCGTTGGTTTATGGTGTGTCAGAAATCAAAACACTCATTTCTTGCTAGGTGTATTATAAAACTGCCTAAATTGGTGTTTCCTCAAGAGACCAGAAAAGCACTATGAGAGCTGTTTGGGCTTTGAAGGTGTACTTGATAGCTCTCTTAGATTCCTTTACATTTAAGAATAACATTCAAAATGATGTCGCAGAGCAGGAGTTGGCAAACTTTCCTGTAAAGGACGAGATAGTAAGTATTTTAGGCTTGTAGGACCGTATGATCTTTGTCACTACTGCTCAATACTGCCAATATAGCAGGAAAGCAGCCACAGACAATGCATACATGAGTGGTTATGACCTTGTGTCCATAAATTTTCTTTAAAAAGTTAGGTGGCCAGCCCACTGGCCGTGGTTTGCCAACCCCTCTTGTACAGTAACTAACTCAGACTCTCCCAAAACTACTCTGAAATTTTCACATCAACATACCGGTAAAACTTAGTTATTAAACTATGATTCAACTTAAGAAGTAACCGGGGCTTCCCTGGTGGCGCGGTGGTTGGGAGTCCGCCTGCCGATGCAGGGGATACGGGTTCGTGCCCCGGTCCGGGAAGATTCCCCCATGCCGCGGAGCGGCGGGGCCCGTGAGCCGTGGCCGCTGAGCCTGCGCGTCCGGAGCCTGTGCTCCGCAACGGGAGAGGCCATGGCAGCGAGAGGCCCGCGTGCAGCAAAAAAAAAAAAAAAAAAAAGTAACCGAAAATTACATTTAAATGAATATATTCAGAAAGAGGCCACTGCCTTCACAGTAGTGTGAGGATTTGTGAAGAAGAAGTGGAATATTTGCCCTAAGGGCTTAGTCTAAAAATCATAATAAATACATCTTACTGAGTCAATTAGCCTTTGTTAGATAATAAACTACCCCTTAAAGCTAAGTGACTTAAAATAATAGTCGTTTATTTGCTTTCTCTAACGTGGGTTGGCAGCACAGGCTGGGCTCTGCTGGTGTCACCTGGACTCACTTGTGTGTGTGTGTGTGTGTGTGTGTGTGTGTAAGCTGCAAGGGCCCTTGTGGCCTGGGCTCGGGAATCTTCTGTCACTTCCATCACATGCTATTGACTGAAGGAAATCACTAAGGCAGCCTGGGTCAAGGGATAGGGAAAGAGGCTCCGTCTTTGACGACAAGAGCTGCAGTGAATCCATGACCATCTTTAGCATAGTTACCTAGACATTTAGAACCAGAGTTTACATGACACCATGACTGGCGCACGTGGGGTTGGCAAACTACCCTGTAAAGAGCCAGATTTTACATATTTTAGCCTTTGTCGGCCATGATCTGTTGCAACTACTCAGTTCTGCTCTTGTAGCAGAAAAACAGCCATAGACAATAAATACATCAAGGGATGAACGTGACTGTGTTTCAGTAAAAATTTATTTACAAAACAGATGATTTTCCATCCTGATCTAGATCATCCAGTCTTTCAACAAGTATTTGTGTGCCAGGCATTGTTCTCGGTGTAAGGAATATGGCAATGAACAAAACTGGCAAGACCTCTGCCTTCATGGAGCAGACATTCTGGTGGAAAAAAATAGACCAAAAAAAAAATAGACAACAAACCAAAAAAATGAACAAGAAGTGTACATTAGATAAAGTTAGATGTTGCACGATGATAAATACTGAAGGAGTAAAAAAGAAAAGGGGGGTATGAGGTGTCTGGATGGGAGTGAGGTCGACATCCTACCTTGGGGAGCCAAGGACGCCTTACTGTGAATATGGTTGTTAAGTAAAAGCTGGAAGGAAGTGAAGAAGCAGCCATACAGATAAACCTGAGGGAAGGTGGGTGGAGAGAACAGTAGGTGTGAATCCTAGGTGGGAGCCTGCCTGGCAGGTCAGAGGAACAGTGGGGAGGCCAGTGTGGCCGCAGCACAGGAAACACCGGGCAAGACAGGAGGAAAAACCAGCAGAACTGGCTGCTGCCTTCGGGGAGTACAGAGTCGTTTTTGTCAAAAGCTGTTTGGAAACTTATGGCTAGACTGCAGTTCAGTTTGAAGTCAGGATTAGGAAATTGGTTGGTAATTACTGACTACCTACTTACCCCTCTATCTTGGTTGACTAGTGAAGATTAGACCAGTGGCTTGGGAATCAGTGGGACTGAGTACTGTCCCAGGTGAGGCTAATGATAACCCAGGTTGGAAAATCTTTGCTGTGTAGACTCAGCTCCCACACAGAGCCGGACTCTTGTTTGCTGTCACCCTGAGGGATTGCTGTGTGAATGGGTCTGGAATTAGAAAGCCCTTTTTCTGTAGGAGCAGCACACTCCATCCTTTGAAGAATTCTAATTGTTAGAAAGTGTTTCTTTACCTTGAACTAAAACTGGCTTATCTGTGATTTTTACCTTAGTTCATTCTAGTTTTCCCTGTTGGGACTACTTAGACAACATTGGTTTCCTTCCTTCTCCCTCCCCCCCCCCCCCCCCCCCCCCCCCCCCCCCCCCCCCCCCCCCCCCCCCCCCCCCCCCCCCCCCCCACTAAAACTGGCTTATCTGTGATTTTTACCTTAGTTCATTCTAGTTTTCCCTGTTGGGACTACTTAGACAACATTGGTTTCCTTCCTTCTCCCTCCCCCTCCCCCTCCCCCTCCCCTCCCTCCTCCCTCCTCCCTCCTCCCTCCCTCTCGCTGCATAGGGTCTTAGTTGCAGCACACGGGATCTTCATTTAGGCATGTGGGAACTTTCATTGCAGCACATGGCTTCTCTCTAGTTGTGGCGTGCGGGTTGTTTTTTCTCTTCTCTGGCTGTGGCACATGGGCTCCAGGGCGCGTGGGCTCTGTAGTTTGTGGCACGCAGTTTCTCTATTTGAGGTGCACAGGCTCAGTAGTTGTGGCACATGGGATTAGTTGTCCCGCAGCATGTGGGATCTTAGTTCACCGACCAGGAATCGAACCCCTGTCCTCTGCATTGGAAGACAGATTCTTTACCACTGGACCAGCAGGGAAGTCCCTTAGATAACATTTGTTATTTCAGTTACTTATAGGAGGAATTAAATACCTTCCAGTATGCAAGTAAAGTTTAGACTGTAGTAATATCACAGTTGGTATCTTATAATATTTTACATTTAAGATGCCAGAAATATTTTGAGTTTTTTCAGCTAACTATTGATAAGAGGCATGTGTATTTCTTTACTATCCTGTGTAACTATTTATAGCATCCCTTGTTAACATATCTGTCAATGTTTGGTGTTCCTTGATTTCAGTGTTCATTTTACTTCGTCCTTTATTGAGGGGATTTATTCAATTATACCTATTCATTCTAGATGGAGTTTATTTCAAGTTCATTTGGCTGTTGTTGGATTACAAACCAGCCCAGAATTCAGTGAATTAAAGCAAAAATCTGTTATTTTGACTCTCATGTCTGTGGGCTAAGCTCTAGGGTAGGCTGTGAAAACTCTTACATTAACAAATTGCCTAAGTTGGGGTAACTCCAGTGGACCCCAGTGAAGTTGGGTTCTTCTAAAGTTCTGCTTGGTTCTGGGTTGTCTTCTCAATCCTTAAATGCATTCAGTGGTCATGGTCAACGTCACCAAAATAAGCATGGTAGTCTTTCACCAAACAAGAGCCCCTGACTGTGACTCCCTGACTGCTGTGGCTTAATTTCCTTACTGATCTCAAGCATTTCACGTGAGTTTCCTGCACCCTCATCTTTCTGAATGCCCTGTTCTACCTATCAGCATTTCCTGTGGTCTCCATGCCTAAAGATTCTGTGATGGGGGAGCTAGGACTGATTTTAAGGATTGATTTTTTAAAAAATTATTTATTATTTGGCTGCATTGGGTGTTAGTTGCAGCACGCAGGATCTTCGTTGCAGCATGTGGGCTCTTCACTGAGGTGCGCGGGCCCTCTAGTTGTGGTGCTCGGGCTCCAGAGCACACAGCCTCAGTAGTTGGGGCACGCGGGCTCTCTAGTTGTGGTGCATGGGCTCTAGAGCATGCCGGCTCAGTAGTTGTGGCGCACAGGCTTAGTTGCCCCCGGGGCATGTGGGATCTTAGTTCGCTGACCAGGGATCGAACCTGCGTCCTCTGCCTTGGAAGGTGGATTCTTAGCCACTGGACCACCAGAGAAGTCCCAAGGATTGATTTTTTTTTTTAATGTTATCTCCAAGATAGTTCTAGAAAATACTCTTCTGTATTTAGTGAAATTTCACTTGTTTAATGTGTAGGTTTAAACATTGAGGTATAATTCACATGCCACAAAATTCACCATTTTAAAGTGCACAAGTCACTGCTTTTTAGTGTAGTCACAAGGTTGTGGGACTGTCTCCATTATCTAATTCTAGAACACTGTCATGACTTCAGACAATCCCGTGTACTCCTTAGCAGTCATTCCCATTCGTTCATTTCCCACAGAAACCACTAATCTCCTTTCCATCTCTATGTATTTGCTTATTCTGGACATTTCATATAAATGGAATCATATAATATGAAGCCTTTGTGTTTGGCATCTTTCACTTAGAAAAATGGTTACATTTTAATGTTAAAAGGCTCAAATAATCTAATTAATTAATTAATTATTATTATTATTATTATTTTTGCGTTACGCGGGCCTCTCACTGTTGTGACCTCTCCCGCTGCAGAGCACAGGCTCTGGACGTGCAGGCTCAGCGGCCATGGCTCACAGGCCTAGCCGCTCCACGGCATGTGGGATCTTCCTGGACGTGCAGGCCCAGCGGCCATGGCTCACAGGCCTAGCCGCTCCACGGCATGTGGGATCTTCCCGGACCGGGTCACAAGCCCATGTCCCCTGCATCGGCAGGCAGACTCTCAACCACTGCGCCACCAGGAAAGCCCTCCTCCTGTTTTATGTCTTGGTTTTTTGGCCGCGAGGCATGTGGGATCTCAGCGTCTCAACCAGGGATCGAACCTGCACGCCCTGCATTGGAAGGCGAAGTCTTAACCACTGGACTGCCAGGGAAGTCCCAAATAATCTAATTTAAAAACTTCTCACCTGAGAAACTTTTATATGTTTAAATGACAGTTATTTTCATCATGTACTTGAACTTTTCTGATTTCTCACTACCTTGATATCACTAAAACTTTGCATTAACAAACTGCCCCTATGCGCTTCAAAGAGTATTTAAACATGTCTACATGAAGTTTTGAATCTGAAGTAAATTCTTATGCGATGAGTAGGTATAATCCAGCTCTTAGTTTTAGAAATTGTTCTCATTTTAAATGAATATAGGGGAAATGTATGAGTATAAGATATGAATGCTCTCAAAAATATGGAACTCTAGCTGAACATAGAGTGGGCATTTCTTGAATTTGACATGACATTATTCAGTAAGGTAATATTACCAGACTTCATTTAAGAATAGTATAAGGTGGATGCCAAGTTGGCTTTTCTTTTCTCTTAAAGATGCTTTGACGGGCTTCCCTGGTGGCACAGTGGTTGAGAGTCCGCCTGCTGATGCAGGGGACACGGGTTCATGCCCCGGTCCGGGAAGATCCCACATGCCGTGGAGCGGCTGGGCCCGTGAGCCATGGTTACTGAGCCTGTGCGTCTGGAGCCTGTGCTCCGCAACGGGAGAGGCCGCAGCGGTGAGAGGCCTGCGTACCACAAAAAAAAAAAAAAAAAAAAAAAAGGTGCTTTGAGAACTCTTCTCTGTTAAGCTAATGCTTGGATAAAGATAGGCTTGTGACAGGGAGATCACCTCTGTGCTTTGTGACCACCTAGAGGGGTGGGATATGGAGGGTGGGAGGAAGGGAGACGCAAGAGGGAAGAGATATGGGAACATATGTATATGTATAACTGATTCACTTTGTTGTAAAGGAGAAACTAACACACTATTGTAAAACAGTTATACTCCAATAAAGATGTTAAAAAAAAAAAGATAGGCTTGTGATAAAACTTGGGGAAAACAAGGATCCCAACTTAAATCTCAGGTTATATCTTCCTTCTCGGACAAGAACACACTTCAGCATTAGTTTTCAGTGCTGCATGTGGGGACGATATAAAACTAGGTATCTGGAAAAGCCTTCGTTGAACTAGATATTTACATGATAGTATTTTCCTTTAATGGAATCACGAGGTAAGATACAAAGTTCTCTTTCAGTTTCTATTGCTATGAAGTGTATCTTTTCATTTCTTGTCTTGCCACTCATATGAACCAACAGTTTACTGTACTGAATGAATCAAAGAAAAAGCAGATACTTTTCCCTTTTCCCCATTTACTTGGCTTCCTACTTGTAAAGTGGCTGTAAAATTATTTGACTCATTCAGGTACTATGCAGGTAAATGAAATCTTAAAGACTTCTGAAACCTGTCAGGAAAGATGCTGTAGTTAACAAGCCCTCCCTAACAAGTGGGCTGTAAGATGAATTCTTTATACGTAAATGTCTGTGTCTATAAATTTCCATTGATAAATTCAAGTATACAGTTAGACCTAAACTCTAACAGAAAATCATAAAAAACATTGATCTGGGAAGGCAGTAATTTGAAGAGTGGTTTCAGGGTATAGTAGTATTAAGTGACCTCCAGCCTGGACTGTCTGCCAGTCTGTGCTTCTCAAGGGCATGTCTGTCTATGGGCTGTGGTCAGTCTCCTGTCTGATCGTTATTTATACGTCCTGCTCTCTGAGGGAGTACATTATTTTAATTTTCCTTTCATAAAGTGAAAATTTATGGAGATCTGAAATTCCATCATTCTATTCTGTCCTTATAGTAGCACCATGAAGTTGGTTTCCTCATCAGTAAAATAGAGCTTAAATCTTCTTTGCAGGGTTGGTAAGATTTAAAAGAGATAATGCATCAATATGTAAAGTGCTTAATAAATAAAGGACTCCCAACAAATAGCAGCTGTATTATTACCACTATTTGGTACCATCCTTGGGAAATAATAACGACTTGCTAGGTGAATTAAAGATTTGATTTTTAAAGGCCCTTTTGAATGTTTCTGGTAATAGGAAAAAAGTGACTTTTATTTTATTTATTTATTTATTTATTTATTTATTTATTTATTTATTTATTTATTTATTTATTTATGGCTGTGTTGGGTCTTCGTTTCTGTGCAAGGGCTTTCTCTAGTTGTGGCAAGTGGGGGCCACTCTTCATTGCGGTGCGCAGGCCTCTCACTATTGCGGCCTCTCTTGTTGCGGAGCACGGGCTCCAGACATGCAGGCTCAGTAATTGTGGCTCACGGGCCCAGTTGCTCCGTGGCATGTGGGATCTTCCCAGACCAGGGCTCGAACCCGTGTCCCCCGCATTGGCAGGCAGATTCTCAACCACTGCGCCACCAGGGAAGCCCCAGTGACTTTTATTTTACATCCACATTCCCAGACCCACATAGAGCAAAAGTACAACTCCATTTTTAATGAAATTTTTAAAAAAAATGCAAAACACTTAAGCCAAAACCTTTGAAATATATCTGCCAAATATTGTGAATTTTATACAAAGGTGAGCAGTATATACCTCAGTAGGCTGAGCAAGGTATATATTTTCCCCACATAAATGCCACAGTCCTGAAAGACAGCTTCCTGGGCCCTGCGTGGCACCCAGGGCTGGGTGGGGAAGGGTAGAGAGTGGATTGGGAAGGGAGGCAGGAGACATACAGCAGGTGAATCAAGATCATTTTTTCTTGTTAATCAAGAAGCTAAAATTTGTTTTGGATTCTATTTTGTTTATAGGAATAGGCAATGCTGTCTTAATTCCCCTCCAACCGTGCTGTAGGACTTGGGTCTCACTGAGGCCCTGTATGAGACCTACAAGCAAGAGATGGGGGCAGAGGGGGTCTTTCAAGAATCTTTCACTTGCTCAGGTGGCGCAGATGCCCCAGTTGGACAGTTGTATGGAATAAATCACAGAAGAGAACAGAAGCAGTGTTTCAGAATCCTAAAATGTTTATTTGGACCCTGTTATATTTTCCGGTGATGTTCTCAGCCCCACCTTTCACCTGGGTTTGCCTTGCCTTCTTTATTTCAGCCTTCGCCCCTCTTCCTCTCTCAGGTGTGTTCCTGTCTCTGGCCTACTTCAGGCCAGTGGACTCCATACTGGGTCCCAGTTTTCTTTTCAGCTCTAATCCTGAGTATTTTGGAGATCAGGAAAGATTGGAGGAGAGCATTGAGGGCCAATTTTAGGACTGTGGTGTTGATGGTTTTTCCCTGTTCTTTCTCCTGGACTCCTGGTTGGCCATTGATTTGTTTCCAGGGTCACTACTGGGCATCCCTTTGAAAGTGCATTCAAAGGATGAAGAGGTGAGAGAAGGAAGAATAAGAATGGGGAAGGGGAGAATGCATTTGGGTGAATGATAATCGCTTGTTCCTGGACTCCGTCTACCTTTTAGTCACTGTTTTAAAAACAGCTTTATTGAGATTTAATTGACATACCTTACAGCTCACCCATTTAAATGGTACAGTTCAGTGGGGTGTTTTTTTGTGTATTCACAGAGTTGTGCAATCAGTTTTAGAACATTTTTTCATCCTAGGAAGAAACCCCATGCTGGTCAGCAGTCATTCATCACATCCCCCTAATCCCCTCTGTCTAGGAAACCATTTATATATTCTGTTTTTATTGATTTACCTGTTCTAGAAATTTCTTATACATGGAATTATATAATATGTGGTCTTTTGTGACTGGCTTCTTTCACTTAGCATCATGTTTTCAAGTTTTATCCATATTGTAGCATATCTCAGGACTTCATTCATTTCTTGCAGAATAATATTCCATTGTATAGATATACCACGTTTCGTTTATCCATTCATCAGTTGATGGACATCTGGTTTTTCCGTCATTCAGTTATTGCAAATGCTGTGAATATTTATGAACAAGTTTTTGTGGGGACATATGTTTTCATTATTCTTGACATATATCTAGGACTTGAATTTCAGGGTCATATAGTAACTTTATTATTAATCTTTTGAGGAATTGCCACACTGTTTTCCAAAGTGGCTACACCATTTAAAATTTCTACCAGCAGTGTTATGTGGGGGTTCCAAATTCTCCACACCCTTTCCAACCCTTGTTATTATGTGTCCTTTTTTATTATGGCTACCCTAATGGTGTGAAGTGGTATCGCACGTGGTTTTGATTTGCATTTCCCCAAAGGTTAAGGATGTTGACATTTTTTTCATGATTTGTGGAGGACTGACCTTGGAACAGAAGAATCTTGGAGAAGGAGATGAGAACTCTCTGCTGTATTTTTCATGTAGCGACAGCCAGAATGATCATTTTAGGGGGCAAATTTTATCATACTACTCCCTCTGCTATAGCTTTCTGCTGCTGTTAGGAGCAAGGCTGCAATCATTAACAGAACCAATAGCTCTTATTTCACCAACTTCATTTCAAGCCACTTTTCCCTCTTTTGTCTGTGCTGTAGCCACAGTCACCTTGTCTCTGGTTCTGTCAGGTACTGTGCTGCTTTCCACCCCATGCCATCCCACGTACCATTTCCCATCCTTCTTACCTTATTACTTCCTTCAGTGCTCAGTTTAAACACCATTTTCTCCAGGAAGCCTTCTTTGCTATCCCATATTCTCCTTTGTTGCACCTATTACAATTTTAATTAAAATTTGAATTATGTAATTAATTGGTTAATGTCCATGCCATCTGCTAGAATGAAAACCTCACAGAGACAGGAACCTGCCTGTCCCATTCACAGTTGCATCCCCTGCACAGTTCCTGGTGCATGGTCGTTGCTCAATAAATATGCACTGAGCGAGTGAGTGATAGTGGATAAGAGTAGGGCTCATGTTCCATTTCTAGAATAAGTGCTTTGAGTCTCTGCACCTACTCCCAGTCTCAGCCGCAGTATGCCCTATGCCATATGTGTTGTCTGACTTCAGACCTCATCTGCAGGGATGTGTTTCATATCTTTATTCCCTCGACGTAAGTTTATTCAGAGCCTGATATACATAAGACAGTAGAAGCGGAGTTCTTTTAAGGCCACCAAAATGGTTAAAATTTGGGCTGCTTACCCAGGTCTTACCCAGTTCCTCACTTTTGGAATCCAGCTGACTAATCTCCAAGGGGCGGATCCTGTTGCTTTGGAGCACGACAAAAACCACTAGTAGAAACTGAGAACATAATCTTGGATTTTGCAGAGCAATTTTTGGGAGCTACAAACTTACAAGCAGTGATTCTATTTTTGCTTCCTTCATTTTGTCTGACCTTAATCTTGAAATATGGAGAACTATGTGTTAAATAGATTGAACTGTCCACTTTTTCTTCTTTAATGTTTCATTGAGATGGAATGCCTTTATTCCCCTTCCCAAGAGTCTTGTCACCAGTGCTCACTTACGCTTCTTAATCTGAAATACTCTGAGATATCAAAGCCATATTATAACTTATCAAAAAAGTTTTTTTAATAAAAGGAAAGACATTTAACAAGCTCTTTGGCTAGGTCAGATTAAAAACATGTTAAAAATAGGAAGGAGGGACATATAATAGAAGGTGCAAATCTATAATAGTGTCGGGAAATAGCATACAATGAGTTGTACCTCTTATAAATATATCTCAAAGAGCTACTCAAAGAGGTTTGAAGCTATCTTCCCAGAAAAAGAAAAGATGTAAGTCCATTATTTAGGGAAGAATTTGAGAAGTTAGCATGTGCGTGGAAGAAAGTAATATGGTATGGTCATTGAAATAGCTGGGTTTGAATCCTGAGTCTACAGTTTATTTGGTGAGATATTTTGGGTCTTAATCTCTTTAGGATAATGGCACCTATTTCATATGTTTGTTTTGAGGATTAAATGATCATATATGTAGATTTGTCATGTATAATTAATACACTTAGCATAAGTATTTAAAAATAAGTACTAAAAATAACTGAGTGGTCCTCACATGGGACCATATAAGCAGATCATTAGAGTGAGAAAAGTGAAGCCCAAGGTAAGATATTAGATTCTAAGACAGTATTAGGCATTTTATTTATTTATTTATTTTTTAATTTTTTTTTTTTTTTGTGGTATGCGGGCCTCCCTCTGTTGTGACCTCTCCCGTTGCGGAGCACAGGCTCCGGACGCGCAGGCTCAGCGGCCATGGCTCACGGGCCCAGCCGCTCCGCGGCATGTGGGATCCTCCCAGACCGGGGCGCGAACCCGGTTCCCCTGCATCGGCAGGCGGACGCGCAACCACTGCGCCACCAGGGAAGCCCCAAGGCATTTTAAATGAGTTAAACTTTACTGCTCCAAGTAGGTTACAATGCAGTGTATTGAAAAATTCACAAATATGATCTCAGAGCCCCTTTTTTTTTTAAATTGAATTATAGTTAATTTAAAATGTGTTAATTTCAGATATACAGCAAAGTGATTGTTATACATATATATATACACACACATATATATATACTTTTTCATATTCTTTTCCATTATAGTTTTTTTCACAAGATACTGAATATAGTTCCTTGTGTTATACAGTAGGACCTTGTTGTTTATCTATTTTATACACAGTAGCTTGCATCTTCCAATCCCAACTCCTAATTTATCCCCCCACCCCTTTCCCCATTGGTAACTATAAGTTTGTTTTCTTTATCTGTGAGTCTGTTTCTGTTTTGAACTTATTTAGTTCATTGTATCATATTTTAGATTCCACAGATAAGTGGTATTGTATATTTATCTTTTTTCACCTGACTTACTTCACTTAATATGATAATCTCTAGGTCCATCCATGTTGCTGCAAATGGCATTATTTCATTCTTTTTTATGGCTGAGTAGTATTCTATTTGTGTGTGTGTGTGTGTGTGTGTGTGTGTGTGTGTGTGTGTGTGTGTCTCACATCTTCTTTATCCATTTTATATGTGAATGGACATTTAGGTTGCTTCCATGTCTTGGCTATTGTAAATAGTGCTGCTATGAACATTAGGGTGCATCTTTTTGAATTAGAGTTTTCTCTGGATACATGCCCAGGAGTGAGATTGTTGGATTATATGGTAACTCTATTTTTAGTTTTTTAAGGAATCTCCATATTGCTTTCCATAATGGCTGCACCAGTTTACATTCCCACCAACAGTGTAGGAGGGTTCCCTTTTCTCAGCACACTCTCTAGCATTTATTATTTGTAGACTTTTTAATGATGGCCTTTCTGACTGGCCGTTGTTCTTTTTTTTATAATTAATATTTATTTGTGGGATCCTTCCTTCCTTCCTTCTTCCCTCCCTCCCTCCCTCCCTTGCTTCCTTCCTTTTCTATTGAGATATAATTTACATATAATGTTGTATATGTTTAAGGTATACACTGTGTTGATTTGATACACATATATTGCAAAATTATATTATGCCACATAATTACCATTTCTTTTTTGTGGTGAGAACATTTAAGTACTACTGTCTTAACAGCTTTCAAGTATATGATACTGCATTATTAACTATAATTACCATGCTGTACATTATATCCCTAGAACTTATTCATCTTATAACTGGAAGCTTATACTCAGAGCTATAGTTCTTAAGAAGTTACAAAGAAATAGGGGTGCCTAGGAGCTTAGGATGGAAAATATCTCATTTACAGAAAGAGGAATGGAGGAATTTCAGAACTATAGATAAATCTGGCTCCATAAAATGATGATGATGTTAGTCTGTGATAATTGAAAAAAGGAGAGGCTAATCAGGGAAGGCCTGAGACCATATTTAAGAGGCACTAATAGAGAGGACTTCTTGGAGATGGAGATCATTAACTCTTAGATGATATAATTAGGCTGTGAACATTTGTACAGATGACTTTTAAGTTGAGTAATGCTAGCTTGTGGGAAAAAAGAACCAAAATTTCAGTAGATTAACACAAAAGAAGTTTATCAGTTGTATAATAGTAGAATTTGTGGCCTTCCTGGTCAGTGGGCTGCTTTCTTTCATCCCATTCCATTTCATGGATCTGTCATTCTCCTGGGTCTTTGAATCCTCTGCATCCAACAGGCAGAAGAGTAATATAGTGGAGAAGGCAGCCTGGTTCTCAAGAACCCCAGCTAGAGGTGAAAATACTTGCAAATCATCTATCTGATAAGGAATTAATTTCCAGAATATATAAAGAACTCCTACAACTCAACAACAACAAAAATCAAACAACCTAATTGAAAAAGGGGCAAAGAACTTGTATCGATACTTCTCAAAAAAAAAAATACTAATAGCCAGTAAGCACATGAAAAGATGCACAACATTATTTGTCATTATGGAAATGCAAATCAAAACTATAATGAGATATTTCTTTGAACTTATTAGAATCACAACTATTTTTTTAAGAAAAGGAAAATAACAAGTGTTGGTGAGATACAGAGAAACTGGAACCCTCATGCATTTCTGGTGGCAATGTAAAATGGTACGACTGCTGTGGAAGATGGTATGGTGATTCCTCAAAACTTAAACATAGAGTTACCATGTGATCTAGCAATTCCCCTCCTAGGTATATGCCCAAAAGAAGTGAAACAGGGCCTCAAACAAATACTTTCGTGTGAATGCTCATTGCAGCGTTATTCACAATAGCCAAAAGGTAGAAATAATCCACATGTCCATCAGCAGATGAATGGGTAACAAATGTGGTATATATGTACAGTGGAATATTATTCAGCCATAAAAAGGAGTAAAATTCTGATCCATGCTACAACATGGATGAACCTCGAACACATTATGCTAAATATTAGAAGCCAGACACAAAAGGACAAATAATGTATGATTTTACTTATATTCTACAGAAAGTAGAATAGTAGTTACCATGGGCTGGGAGAAGGGGGAAATGGGGGAGTTTTATTTAATGGGTACAGAGATTCTGTTTGGGATGGTGAAAATGGTCTGGAAATAGTGGCAAAGGTTACACTGCATTATTAATGTATTAAATGTCACTGAATTGTATAGTTAAAGTGGCAAATTTTATGTTATATATGTATTTTTACCATAGTCAACAAAGAAACCCAGCTGGAAATGACACATGTCCCTTTTGCTCACATCCCATGGGTGAGAACTGGTGTCTGGGCTATGTGAGGACGCAAGGAGTTAGGGCAATGGAGAGCCTGGCTGAGCAGCCACTTTCCAGCAAAGATTCCACAGTTTGGAAAGAAGAGCACAAATATTTTGCAGATAGCAACTCTTGTGACATCAAAGACTAAATTAAAAAAAAATTTTTTTAGTATGTGTGTATTTTGCAAGATAGTAAATCCACTTTGGAAGTAACTTCTTTGAAACTGTAGGATCTGAAGATCCTGAAAAATTCTTATCAAACATGAGCCTTGTAAAAGAAATTAATATTAAAGTTCCCATTTTACTAATTATAATGTATGAAATGTTTAAAATGAGTTAAGTGTTCCTTATATTTGTGTTTGTTCCACGTCTTATTATTAAGGTTTCCATGAATGCACTTTGATTTTCCTGTCCCTGTTTTCCCCATATGTTCACACGTGCTTCAACTTCAAATTCTCGACCACATTGCTTTCAGCAGGTGGACTACCGTCTGATGGCCCAACTGTGAGGCATCAAATGACTCCTCTGTATAAGGAAGAATGTTGAGTTTACTTTTGGGTAAACATTAAAGAAACCTTGCAGGTGAAACTAGAGGCTCCTTAGCTTTAGACATCCATGGTGGAGAGGCTAATGGAAACCATTCCTTCTAAGAAGTGCAGAGGATGCTGGGATGTTTGGCTTGTAAGCCAGATGATTAATCAGAGCTTTCAGCACTGTCTGCAAATGTGTCTCCCTCTCCTGGGAAATGGGAGGAGGTTCATGTTGTGAGTTGCTCCAGTAGGCAGGACTTTGGGTCCTAGGGAAAGTTCCAGGGCAGCCACTTCCTGTTCAGCATAAGACAGTTCTTTCCAAGGGTCTGAAAACTTAAGTAGAGAGATGTCGGCTTCTGGACAAAGTGAGTGCCACAAGTCTCCAAGGGAGACCAAACAGAGAAGCAATTCCAGTGTGGAAGGGAGGTTGGCTGAGGGCCTCTAGAGCCCCTTGACAGCTCTAGAATTTCTGTGATTCTTTCTTATACTTGCCAGTAGTTTGCAAATATTCCTACAACCTCTAAGATGAAAAGCAGAGGAGAAGTTAATGTAATGAAAGAAAACTATTAAGATGTAAATTGTTTTCTCTGTTAAGCGCTTTCCCAATGTGCTGAAACACACATTTACTTTTATTCCCTCCTGTCTAGGCTGCTGACACTCAAGAACTAAAGATGGAAATGTGGAATCAAGCAGGTTATACCTGTACAGAGAGAGACAGCTAACATCTGGCTCTTTCTTTTTTCCTTTAAATGATATAATCAGTGTTGCATAGTGTGTCTAACGCCTTCTCTTTTATATCCTTAGTTTTAGAGAAAAAAATCAAATGCCAGGTGGCCATTATTGCAGCACATTGTTGACATATTCAGCAAACAGTAGGCCATTTAAAGTGACGACAGTTATTAATGGGATTAGAGCAGTAATAAAACTTTATAGAGGAGTTTAAAAACTCGTTTACAGACCATGAAACAAAGCTAATAGTCAACCTTCATGGGTGAAGTGTTCTATTTGTCCTGTGGTCCACTGCTTTGACTTTCAGTCAAATGTCAAGAGATCACTGAGATTTCAAATGTCTTTATGTGCATCTTATTGTTAAAGCCTGTAGAATTTTGCACAATTAAAAAATGAGTCTCCAAAGAGCAATGATTTAGTGTTAACATTTTCAGTAAAATGTAAGCTATCAGCTCTTTCCATTTACAGATACATAAATGAGTGATTGGCAGACAGTATGATCTTCTGTCTATATAAGCACCAAATTTTGGATTTAATCCAGTTTTTTTCTTTAGGTATCTCTTGGATATTAGGTATAAATAACTGAATAAATCATAGGGCTTTTATTTCTCATTCTGTTAACAGTTTCCACCGTAATTGAGTCTGGGCATTATAGTTTGTCCTCCCCTCCCTCCTAAGAGCTCTTCCACTGCACCATGCCCAGAAGACTTCCTTTCCTGTTGGAAACAATTCTTCTGGTTTGGGTTTTGTTTCCTTCAATTTCATTCAGTAACCCTTTTTTGAATCACAGAGGGTTTACAGTTAGAGTATTCCTAAAAATCATTTATTCAAAAACTGCTCATTGTACGGATGATGAAAGCAAGACCAACAAGGTGCAGAAACTTGCCCTGGGCTCCTCGAGCTGGAAAGCAGCTGGGATGACCCTGAGATGTAGAGATTGTAACTTGAGCCCCTTTGCTTCCTATGCCTTCACCAAGGGCTGGCTCACCTCCATCTTCAGAACTGCAAGTGTTTGGTCAAAGCACCATTGGGTATTTTCTTCTGCCTCTCATTTGGAGCCAAGCTTTTGCTTTAGTTTTGTTTGCTGTTGATGAAATTGACTGGAACACTGCCTTCTTTCTTTGAGGGTAATATTACTGATGACTCGTGGTCCTCCTTTAAAGATATGGGTCAGTATCTTCTCCCTTGATGTCCTTGGTGACCAGTGGCATGCCATATATATATATATATATATATATATATATATATATATATATATTTTCCCTTGATGTCCTTGGTGACCAGTGGCATGCCATATATATATATATATATATATTTTTTTTTTTTTTTTTTTTTTTTTTTGAGATATCTGGCCAGCATTGAGAAAAGACATCTCTGCCCAGAGAATAAAGCCATGCATTATTTTTTTTTTTTTTTTTTTTTTTTTTGAGATATCTGGCCAGCATTGAGAAAAGACATCTCTGCCCAGAGAATAAAGCCATTTTTTTTTTGCGGTACACGGGCCTCTCACTGCTGTGGCCTCTCCCGTTGCAGAGCACAGGCTCAGCGGCCATGGCTCACAGGCCTAGCCGCTCCACGGCATGTGGAATCTTCCCGGACCGGGGCACAAACCCATGTCCCCTGCATCGGCAGGCGGACTCTCAACCACTGCGCCACCAGGGAAGCCCAGCCATGCATTTTTAAATCCTGGGCTTCCACCAGCTGAGCTCTCTATCTGGGTATGGCATTCACCCTAGTTCCCTGATATGTAACTGGTATGGAAAACTTGATACGTACTTTAAAGATAAGTTTCAAATAATCAAAAAAAGTGAGGAGTTGTTATATTTGAAATAAAGAAGAAAGAGTAATTGTTTGAGGACAGGTCCATTTTATGAAATTGAAGTAGTAAGCTTCAATTCTCAGTCCTCCTAATCATGTCTTGGAGGTTGGTGGAATTCTCAGTCCTCCTAATCATGTCTTGACAGGATGGCCAATCCAAAGGGTTTTGACTCAGACAGCTTGATCAGGTATTTATTATTGGGTAAAGAGATACTCATTCAGATTTCTCTAGCACAACACCGGGCATGTCATTGTTGCTCAACAAATATTTATTTATTTACTTTACTTTCTTACTTAGTTACTTACGGTACACGGGCCTCTCACTGCTGTGGCCTCTCCCGTTGCGGAGCACAGGCTCTGGACGCGCAGACTCAGCGGCCATGGCTCACCGGCCCAGCTGCTCTGCGGCATGTGGGATCCTCCCGGACCGGGGCACGAACACGGGTCGCCTGCATCGGCAGGCGGACTCTCAACCACTGCGCCACCAGGGAAGCCCAACAAATATTTATTAAATGAATCAGTAAAAGAATGAATGAGCAAATGCACTTGAAAATTAAAGATAATTGCATATGGTGTGTGCTTGTGAGAGGATCAGGTGACAGGAGAGAGAATAGGTCCAATAATAAAAATAACGACAGTAATTACAGTAATAAGATGTAGGACCCAAGATGGCATGTTTTCTAAAGACCAAGGTATCTATCCTTGAACAACTCTGAATCAGGGTCTCTACCTGGCAAAGTGAATGTCCCTTGAGGAAAACCAGTCATCCACATCCTGAGAGCCCATAGAGGGAGCTTTCAGAATGGCACCATGAAAGTGGAACCTGGTTTTGGCCTGAGGGGTTATTTTACTTTAAAGTTGAAGTGTCTGAAAGTAAAACGTAGGTAGCCAATGATGCTGTAGACTCATATATTGTTTAAGGGGCAAAAATGTACAAATATATACCAATGTAAACCTTTTCACAAGCCCCCATTACAACTGTGTAGCAAAACCAAAGACACCACACAGACACACACACACAGACAGACACACACACACACAGACACACACAGACTTTCCAATTAAATGTGTCTAATTCTTTTCTGGTTTAAAATGGCCTGATCGTAAATCAATCTGCAGTCTTTTCAAAATCCAGCTCCCTTTGAGAACAGTTTCTCCTCTCCCACTCCTCCCCAAGACAGTCTGGACCTACAGGGGTGCTTGTGTGTCCTGGTGGGGCTGGGGGAAGGGAGAGGCTCTTTGGATCCCCTTACAATGAGATACAAATGAAATAAACATTATTTTAAGCTCATTTCCTTCATTTTAATGGTATGAAATGCCTTTTAGATTTTAATCAAATATGCTTCATTATTTTTGAAAATGTGATTTAGCATTTTATGATAGAGCAGTTGGTGATTTAGTTTATCTTTCTCTTAATTAGTAGACTTTAGTTTTTAGAGCAGTTTGAAGTTTATAGAAAAGCTGAACAGAGAGGACAGAGGGGCCCCCGTATGTCGTCCTCCCCATCTCCCCTGTATGGGTTCCCTTCTTATTAACATCTTTCATTAGTGTGTTATATTTATTATAATTGAACCAGTTATTATAATTGAACCAATTGATACATTATTATTATATAAAATCCATAGTTTTCTTTAGGGTTCACTCTTTGTATTATACAATCCTGTGGGTTTTGCCAGGTATATGATGTCATGTATCCACCATTACATTATCATACAGAATAGTTTCACTGCCCTAAAAATCCTCTGCTCCACATGTTCATCTCTCCGTCCTTCCCACCCCAAGCCCCTAATCTTTGTAATATCTTTCTCGTTCTACTGTTTCCGGAATGTCATCTGTTTGGAAGCATCCAAATGCAGCCTTTTCATACTGGCTTCTTTTACCAAACAGTACGCATTTTAAGGTTCCTCTGTGTCTTTTTGTGGCTTGATAGCTCATTTCTTTTTATTGCTGAATAACATTCCATTGTATTTACCTTATTTATTTATTTAGGCTGCACCGGGTCTTAATTGTGGCACGTGGGATCTTTGGTGTGACATGCGGGCTCTTTAGTTGTGGCCTGAGGACTTCTTAGTTGCGGCATGCATGTGGGATCTAGTTCCCTGACCAGGGATCAAACCCAGGCCCCCTGCATTGGGAGTGCGGAGTCTCACCCACTGGACCACCAGGGAAGTCCCTACCATATATAGTCTATCAGTATTCCATTGTATTACCAGTTTGTTTATCCAGTTACCTATTGAAAATATCTTTGTTGCTTCTAAGTTTTGGTAATTATGAATGAAGCTGCTATAAGTATCTGTGTGCAGGTTTTTGTGTGGACTTAAGTTTCCAGCTCATTCTAGAAAACACTTAAGGAGCAGAATTGGCTGGATTGTCTGGTAAACCTATGTATAATTTTGTAAGAAAGGCCCAGACTGTCTTCCACAGTGTCTGTACTGCTTTGCATTCCCACCAGCAATGAGTGAGAGTTATTTTTACTCCGCATCCTCACCAGCATTTGGTGTCAGTGTTTTGGATTTTCACTATTCTAATAAGTTTGTAGGGGTGTCTTGTTTTAATTTGCAATTCCCTAATGATGTACGATATGGAGCATCTTTTCATATGCTTATTTGGCATCTGTGTGTATTTTCTTTGATGAAGTATGTGTTCAGATCTTTTGCCTGTTTGTTAATTGGGTTGTTTGTTGTCTTATTGTTGAGCTCTAAGGAGTCTTCCCATATTTTGGGTACAAGTCCTTTCTCAGATATGTGTTTTGCAAATATTTTCTCCCAGTCTGTGGTTTATCTTTTTGTTTTCTTCTGGTTTGATTAGTTTTGATATTTGGTTTTAATGGCTGTTACAGTTGAAAAGTAAACCTCATCACAGTGCATAGATCTTTGTGGAGAAAATGCACCATTGACTCTGCTTCCTAAATTATACTTATTTTCAAAACCGTATGCCAGTTATGCAAATATTTTAAAAAATAATTCGTCTAGTAAAATTTCATTTTCCCAGAACATTGCCTAGTCTTACAAACTAATTGGAACACATTACATTCTTCTATAAGAATTGCTTGGAAAACATTTAAGTGGGTGTGAAAATAGCCTCCATTTTTTGGTTCTATCTCATTTACTTTTTACTGAGTTTTAACATGTAGTAATAAACTACATAATTTTAAAGCATACAGCTTAATGAATTTTTACACGTGTATAAACTTATAAAACCAACACATAGATCCAGATAAGGAACATTTTTACTACACCAGAAAGTTCCTTCATATCTCTTCCCAGCCCATGCTCACATCCAGGGCCAATCAGTATTCTTATTTCTATCACCATTGATTAGTTTAGTCTGTTCATGAACTTCATATAAAAGAAATATAAATATATCCACTTTTGTGTCTGGCTACTTTCATGGCATAATTTCTGTGAGACTCATCCACATTGGTTCTTTTATAAGTTTTTTTTTTTTAAACTTAAAAAATTTCTGTTTAGTATCCCATTGTACTAATGCATTACAGATTCTTTCTTTTCCTACTGCTAAACATTTGGCTTGCTTTCAGTTTATGTCTGTTATGAATAAAGCCGTTGTGAACATTCTTTTTTTTAATATAAATTTATTTTATTTTTGACTGCATTGGGTCTTCGTTGCTGTGCGCGGGCTTTCTCTAGTTGTGGCGAGCGGGGGGGCTAATCTTTGTTGCGCTGCATGGGCTTCTCATTGTGGTGGCTTCTCTTGTTGCAGAGCACGGGCTCTAGGCACGTGGGCTCGGTAGTTGTGGCTCACGGGCTGTAAAGTGTAGGCTCAGTAGTTGTGGCTCATGGCCTTAGTTGCTCCACGGCATGTGAGATTTTCCCGGACCAGGGCTCAAACCCGTGTCCCCTGCATTGGCAGGCGGATTCTTAACCACTGTGCCACCAGAGAAGTCCCTGAACATTCTTGTACATATCTTATTGTGGACATATCCCCTCATTTGTTTTGGATACATACAGAACCACGCATGCACACCCACACAGACGCACATACTTACATACATACATCTACTAGTGGAATTGCTGAGTCATAGGGAAGACATGTTAGTCTTTAATAGATCTTGCCAAACCATTTTCTCAAGTGTTATGCTAATTTGTACATAAACTGGCAATGTAAGAGAACTCCAGTTGCTCTAGGTATTTGGTTTTTGTCTTTTTTAGTCTTTCTGTTGGTGTGTAGTAATATCTCGTGTTTTAAATTTATAACATTTTTATATATTGATTGGCCATTTGGATATCCTCTTTTGTGCCTTGCATGTCTTTCACTCATTTCTAACGTTGACTTGTGTTTTTCTTACTGAGTTATAGGTTTCTTTATATATTGGAAGCAGGAGTCCTTGGTTGGATATGTGTATTGCAAATAATTTCTTCAATTTTATAGTGTGTCTTTATACCCCTCAGTGGTAAACTTGAGGAGCAAATGTTCTTAATTTAATGAATTATACAGTAAGTCCCCTACGTATGAACGAATTCCATTCCGAGAATGCGTTCGTAAGTCTAATTTGTTCGTAAGTCCAGCAGAATTAGCGTAGGTACCCAACTAACACAATCGTCTATGTAGTACTGTACTGTTATAGATTTATAATACTTTTCACACAAATAGTACATAAAAAACAAACAAAAAATAAAGAAAACATTTTTAATCTTACTGTACAGTACAACAGCTGGCATACAGGGGCTGGCATCGAGTGAGCAGGCAAGAAGAGTTACTGCCTGGAGGAGGGAGAGGAGTGGGAGATGGTAGAGCTGAAGGGCCATCAGCAATAGGAGATGGAGGGCAAGCTGCAATTTCACTCACGCCTGACGTTGATGGTTCTGGTTCCTTGCTGGAACCAGATGCACGTTTGCATCTTTGAAAGTTCTCAACTTGAAGGTCCATTTGTAGGGGACTTACTGTAATTTATATTTTTATGGTTAATGCTTTTTGTGCCTTGTTGAAAAATTTTTGCCTGTGCCATAGTCATGAAGATGTTTTCCTATGCTTTCTTCTAAGCTTTGTTATTTTCCTTTTATATGTAGGTCTATGAAACATCTCAAATTACTATTCGTGTATGGTGTGATAAAATGGTCATGGTTCATTTTTTATCTTCTGCATTATTCATTTAAAGACGTTTTCTCTTTGTCTAATTTTTCTTATGGTATATATCTGAAGATTTTCAGCAGATATTAGAACAAACTATGCTATGGAAAAACTCCATCAGATGATGCTCTATACTTTTTCAAACATCCTTTTTCAAAATGCTCTCTTTATAGTAGTTAACGTTTTCACTCAATGTTAAAACTTCTCTTTCACCTTGAAGGGACAGGTGAAGAGTGTGTTAAGAAGGGATGTGTGTGTGTGTGTGTGTGTGTGTGGTAATCATCTGCTAGATAGCATACTGACAACTTATTTGTTACCACACAAAATCTTAGCAAGTATCTTTTTATAAAGAAAAAACTGCGTAAGTCATTTTCAGGTTTAGCAGCTCTTTTAAGATCTTGGTCATGAGATTAGCAATGATCACTCTACATCTCATTACAAAATATTATAAAGACCTTCCTATTTTAAAGATCTTGGGTTTTTTTTGTTGTTGTTGTTGTTTTTAAAAAACTAACCCCATCACTGGCTTAGTGTTTGAGAGTGGGCCCTCTTCATCCAGGTTGCCTGGGTTTAAGTCCTGGTTCTGAAACTTATATCCACAATGACCTTGGGCAAGTCTTAACTTCTCTGTGCCTCAGTGGCCTCACCTGTAACAGTAGGTTTAATTACAGTGTCCAGTATAGGGGTTGTTGCAAATAGTACATGAATGAATGTCAAGAGGTCAGGATGTTGTCTTGTACAAAGTTCATGCTCCATAAATAGTATACATTCAAATACTGTCAAGTATGAAACCTCACAGAGGCTTCTGTATATCTTTCATTGTTTCCTAAAATGTTGAGAAATACTAGACTGAAAATCACATGAAACAGTTTTATTTTTCTATTGTAGGTGCTTAGTATAAAATTCTTTCCAATGATGGTGGGAGTTAATATAACTAACATAATCATATAATCTCTAGCTAAAATGTCAAGATAAAATACATTGCAGGATTTGTTGCAATAGTATTAGCTTTCAGAATTTTAGTTTTTTAAGCTGACTTTTCAGATCTGATTAGGTTGTCATTGTTTTTAGCATCATACTGTAGCTGAGGAAAAGTGTAGGAAGCAGAATTGTTCTGAATTTTTGTTTGTTTGTATTATTAGTATTAACTTCAAGTTCACTTTTATTCAGGAGTAAGATACTTTACCTTTTTTAGAAAAAAATTTTGGCTGCTTTGGGTCTTCGTTGCGGTGCGCGGGCTTCTCATTGAGGTGGCTTCTCTTGTTGCAGAACACAGGCGCTAGGCATGCGGGCTTCAGTAGTTGTGGCACGCAGCCTCAGTAGTTGTGGCTTGCGGGCTCAGTAGTTGTGGCTCGCGGGCTCTAGAGCGCAGGCTCAGTAGCTGTGGTGCACGGGCTTAGTTGTTCCGTGGCATGTGGGATCTTTCCAGACAAGGGCTCGAACCCGTGTCCCCTGCATTGGCAGGAGGATTCTTAACCACTGTGCCACCAGGGAAGTCCAGTACTTTACCTTTTGATTATAATTTAGTTAATGCTAAATGATATAGTTGGTGCATCCATTGAACCAGATGCACATGAACTGCTATTATGTCCCAGTCCCTGGAATTTTACAAAACCCATGGGATTGCACACTCTCCCTTCCTGAGTCCTGCAGCTCACTCTTTTCCCTCTGGATAACCAAGCACCACTCTCTTTGTTCAGCAAAGTGATGCATAGATCCAGTGGAAATACCAGTTTTGTTATTATTTTTGGTAAAAATAATTATAAGTTAAGTTCTTATATTTTCTTATCACACTCCAGTTGATCACTTTGGCCTGCGGTCTAAAATAACAAAAACACTAGCTTAAGTAACAGAGGACACGGAAATGATTCAATAATGAAGGACTCAGTGTTGGAAGGCAAGAAAATTAATCTGAGAGGAAAAATAAACTATTTATGGGAGACAGGCATTTCTAGTTTAGTTTTTTCTTACTATGTGGACAGTTAAAAGAATAACACTACAGAAATGCATTTGACAAAATATAACACCTATTTGTAATATAAAAACACTTAGCTTACTAAGATTAGAAGGGAATTACCTTAGTTTGATAAAGAATATCTCAAAAAAAACTAAATTAAAGCAAAATATCATATTCAATATTAGAACATTGAGAATTTCACCCTGGGATTCAAACAGATCAAAGATATTCATCATCATCACTTTCAGTAAACATTGTATTGGATGTCCTAGCCACTGCAAGAAGGTAAGAAAAAGAAATAGATGTGTAAGAATAGGAAAGAAAGAAATAAAACTACTATTATTTTCAGATGACATGAATGTGAACCTAGAAAATTAAAAAGAATCTATGAGCTATTGACATTAATAAGGAAATTTATCAAGGTTACCAGTTACAAGGTCAATATAAAAATCAATTGATAAGAATATTAAAAAATCAATCATGTTTCCACCAAGTTTAAACCAAAAATTTAAGACTTGCTGTGTATAAGTAGCATCCAAAATTCAAGTAACTAGGAGTAAATCTAATGGACAAAATGTCTACACTGAAAACTATAAGACGTTATTGAGAGGCATGTACAAGGATGTTCATAGTACAATATTTATAATTACAGAAAAGTGGAAACTACTCAGATACTCATCAACTTTAGAATGTTTAAATATACTTTGACTTATTCACACATTGTAATGCTACACAGCAGTGAGAATAATGAACTACAACTACTCTTAGTACAGTGTGAATGGATCTCATGAACATAACTTGTGATTCTAGTTCTGCCGACTACAAAACCAGGCAGTTAATCCTTGAAATTGGAAGTCAGTGCAGTAATGACTTTTGGGGAGGAGAACAATGTCTGGCGGAAGAATAAGAGGATTCTGGGTAATGGTGATTTTCTCTTTCTCAAGCTGCACGCTCTTTACATGGGTGTTTTCAGTTGGGGAAAATTCATCTAGCTGTGCACTTATATTTACACATTTTTTTTGTTTATAGCAATAAAAAGTTTTTCTAAGAAAATCTATTACTGTTCGTATACACAGATGGTAGGTTAACACTGAGTAGGTGTTAACCTACTCAGTTAACACCTACCTTAGATTCAGTACGTCAGATTGGTTTGTCATTTGATAGTACCACATAGTAGCTGTGTGACCTTGTGCACTCAGCTAGGGCACATGTGTGAATTGCTTCCTCATCTGTAATATGGGGATAATATCATCATTGTTTAGTTATGCTGAGAATTAATATGGCACATAAATGTCACTGAGAAAATGATCATTTCCCTTTAAGGGACTGTGTGTGTGTGAATGTGTGTAAAAAATTATATGTATATGTGTGTGTATATAAAAATATGTGTGTATATACACATACACATATATCTATGATAGCAACAACTCAGTGGAATTTTATATTACAACTCGTGATTAGATGATCTTTCTACAAATGAAACCGTATGTCTAAATGTATGTTTATAGTTTACATTTTGAGACGAAAGTATAGCCATATATTTAGCTATGTTCAAATATAGAGCAGAGTTCATTCAAAAATTTTTTACAGTGAGATTGTGGCCATATTTTTTTTTTCCTCTAAAAGCTATTATGTATAATAAAACGTATCATTAGTTACATTTAGGTTGTTATAGATGATAGTTTGGGTTCTAATAATGATTTGTCTCCCTTTGCAGCTTGTCAGATTTAATCAGTAGGTAATGAGACATTGATGGAAAATGAAATCAGACTTATGCTGTACACTTTCATATTTGCATACATCATTCTGAAGACCTGAGTCATTTTATAGTCCAAAATAACAGAAATAGCTTTTATTTCTGTTCACGTAGTCATTCAAATGTTTATTTATTTGAATATTTGTTGAGAATGACTAATTCCAACTACTTTTTTAGGCACCAGTCATAGCAATGGATAAAACAAGGGCCCCTGTCTTAACGGTGATTATATTCTAGAGGAGAGAGACGGTCATAATTTGTGTGTCAAATATATGTCAGATCATGACATGAATAAGGGGGTAGGACGTGTGAGATGGGGGTTGTGTACAGGAAGATTGGGGAAGGCTTCTCTTTTAAGATGACATTTGAGCAGAGACGTTAGGGAAGGAAGAGAAAATCATATCATTGTGAAGGGGATGAGCATTCTCTAGCTGACCAACTGAATACCTCGGTCTTAATTCAAAATCAAATGACCCAAAATAAGAATTTAGAAAACATATCTCTACTTCAATGGGGTGTTTTTCTTTTGTTTGTTTTTGTCTATTTCAACTCAACCAAAATGGCCTTTCCTATTGCTGAAATCAAAGCAGTGATTCAAATGACTAGTTCTGAGTGTTGAGGCTCTGTAATTCAGTATTTCTAGCTCTAGCTCCTCTTTTCAGAATCTTTGCTTTCAAAATGTATTTATATCATGAGGGACTTCCCTGGTGGCGCAGTGGTTGAGAATCCACCTGCCAATGCGGGGGACATGGGTTCGATCCCTGGTCCAGGAGGGTCCCACATGTCACAGAGCACGTAAGCCTGTGTGCCACATCTAGTGATCCTGTGCCGTGGAGCCCGCGAGCCAGAACTACTGAAGCCCACGCGCCTAGAGCCCATGCTCCGCAACAAGAGAAAGCCAGCAACGAAGACCCGATGCAGCCAAAAATATAAGTAAGTAAGTAAATAAGTAAATAAATAAATAAATAAATAAAATGTATTTATATCATGAGTAAAATTCAGATTTTTTTTTTCAGAAGAACACGGTATTGTTTTATGTCATTTTAGAACATTCAGATGTCAACTACTAATCATCAGTTTCTTCTTTTCTTAACAAACCAAAAAAGAAAAAGAAACCCAAATGATTCATAAAGCATGTGTACTAATTACATATATGTTATATTTTTAAGTTAAATATAATGTGAAAAAGGAACTTCCCTGGTGGTCCAGTGGCTAAGGCTCTGCACTCACAGTGCAGGGGGTCTGGGTTTGATCCCTGGTCAGGGAACTAGATCCCGCATGCTGCAACTAAGACCCGGCGCAGCCATATAGATAGATAGATAGATAAAATGTGAAAAACTCATTATTTAGGTTAATTTTTTAGTCAGTTCAGAACTCAGTGTCTTTCATCTTTTTTAACATTCTAACCTAAATAAATGATTTCTAAACAAACAAACAAAAATTAGTTATCCTGTGACATTAGCAGGAATTTTTCTGAGATTTTTAGGGCAGACAGGACCTTTGGAGCTCTTCTAGTCTAATTCCTTAGTGTCGGTGAGGAGGTCCTGAGGAAGGTAGGGTGCCTGCAAAACTAGATGAGACAGCGGTGATCTGCAGGCTCTGAAACCAATACCTCTTCCTCTTCCCCAGACCAGTTATAGTTTTGTCTTTTAAAAAATGTGCTGGGGCTTCCCTGGTGGCGCAGTGGTTGAGAGTCCGCCTGCCCATTCAGGGGACACGGGTTCGTGCCCCGGTCCGGGAAGATCCCACATGCCGCGGAGCGGCTGGACCCGTGAGCCATGGCCACTGAGCCTGCGCGTCCGGAGCCTGTGCTCCGCAACGGGAGGGGCCACAACAGTGAGAGGCCCGCGTACCACAAAAAAAAAAAAAAAAAAAAAATGTGCTGGACTGAGAGTTCTGGGACATCACCAGTACTTCTGGTGTCCCCCACAGTGTAAAGAAGAGCTGATGTCATGATTATGTGTGTAAATAATCTCTGAAACGTTTTACACATATTTAGTTTGTTAACAACTAAGTTTTGATCTCTGTTGGCTTTGTTATTTGTCTTTGTGCTCCCTGTGGCAGAGCCACTGATGGTCCTTCGGGTCGTCAATTACATCTTAACGATGTCCAGCTCCCTGAGATTTTGTTGCAGTGACCTGGTTTCTTGTGAGAGTTACAAAATTAAATGGTGACTTGCTGAGAAAAGCCTTCCTTGCTTCTAGAAGACTGAGGCTTTGGGCAACTGACATGTATTCATAATTCTAACTTAGTCTTCGGTATGTAGGATTCCTTTTCACAGTCATACGGGGCTAAGTGTTTTCTGTTCTCCTCGTTAATCAGCTGATTGGTTACCATGCCCATACCTTCTCTGAACTTCTGCAACTATTGAAAAGTCCATTAAAAACGCAGGTATTTTCTTCTTAGGCTAGTTTATCAGTCTGGTGTATTTCTATGTCAAAAGGCATTGCATTTTTTTTTTTTTAATTGGGTATAGGTTCTTTTCACTGCTCTCTGAACTTCTGCAACTATTGAAAAGTCCATTAAAAACGCAGGTATTTTCTTCTTAGGCTAGTTTATCAGTCTGGTGTATTTCTATGTCAAAAGGCATTGCATTTTTTTTTTTTTAATTGGAGTATAGTTGCTTTACACTGCTGTGTCAGTTTCTGCTGTACAGCAAAGTAAGCATTGCATTTTTAAGGCAGTCGATGCGTAGATTTGGTGTGTGTGTTTAACCAGATTTATTAAGATATTATTTACATGTAATAAAATACACTAATTAGGTATGCAATGTGATGAGTGTACAGTTGTGAAACCACCACCATAATCAAGATATGGAACATGTTCATTACCCCAGTTTCCTTGTGCCCCTTTGCAGTGAATTTTCTCACCCACTCTCAGGCCCAGGCAGCTGCTAATTTTTTGTGTGTCTGTAGTTTTGTCTTTTTAAAAATGTGCTGGACTGAGAGTTCAGGGACATCACCAGCACTTCTGGGAATTTCTGAGTTGACCTGATCCTAGAGATTGGCTACAGGGAACATGAGGGCCCTCACTCCATCTCCCTGATTCCTGAAGAAGCATTTCCTACCTTTGCTCAGCTTGGCCTTTCCTTGCCCTCTACACCATCTCTGCTCCCTCCCACCACCAGAGATAAAAAGACTAAAATAAGGAAGCTGATACCCTAGCCCCACCTTAGACCAATGAAATTAGGGTTATTGTACATTGGGACCCTAGCATTGCTATTTTCTAAATA
This sequence comes from Physeter macrocephalus, assembly GCF_002837175.3. Lineage (NCBI taxonomy): Eukaryota > Metazoa > Chordata > Mammalia > Artiodactyla > Physeteridae > Physeter > Physeter macrocephalus. The sequence continues at coordinate 48,445,539 of NC_041231.1, read as the reverse complement.
TCAGGGTGTCAGCCAGGATTGAGAACCACTGCCTTAAATGGTTTCAGTAGAAAAAAAAGATAAGATGAAAACTAATGAACTAGGATTCAACTTAAGAAGTTAGAAAAAGAAAAGAAAGGGAAAAAACCCAAAGGAAGGTGATAATAAAGACAAGAGCAGCAATTAATGAAGCAGAGAATTTCATTAATACAGTAGAGAAGATCAGCAAAGGCAACTCATAGGTCTTTGAAATGATTGATAAAATTGATCAAACTCAAGAAAGCCTCAACAGAAAAAGGAGAGAGGGTACAAATAAATAGTGATAAGAATAAAAAAGAGCAGTGACTGAAGAAATAATAAAAGAATATTATGGAAATATTATGCCAATAAATTTGGAAACATAGAAAAATAGAAAAACTCTTAGAAAAAGATAACTTACCAAACTTGATTCAAGATGTAGAAAGTCTGAATTGTATTATAACTAGACCGAGTATATAATTTATCATCCAAATCTAGTACTTTCCAAAAATTTGCTTAATATGTGTAAATCAGTAGTGTTCCAGACCAAGTAGAATATGTAGTCACCCTGTCTATAACTGTTAAGGAAATTTAAAAACCTTCCTAGAAAGAATAAATCAGGCTCAGATGGTTTTACATGGGAGTTCTACCAAAAGTTCAAAAGCCAGATAATTTCAATTTTACACTTTTCCATTGAACAGAATAACAGTTAACATCCCAAACTCATTCTGTGAGGTCAGTTTAATCTCATACTGAAGCTAGCCTAGGACAATACATTAACAAAAAATTACAAATCAGTCTCATGTATGAACATAAATGGCAAACAGAATTCAGTGAAATATGAAAGAGAAAATACAGTATAAACATATAGATTTTAATCCAGTAATCTAAGAATGGTTTAGCATTAGAAAAATCTATAAAATGTCACTAACCACATTTACAGACTAAAGAGGAAAAAAATACAATTGATACAGAAAGCCATTTGATAAAATTCAACACCCCTTTAAGATTAAAAGGACCCCCCCCAAAAAAAAAACTCTTAGCCAAATAAAAACAGAAGGAGACCCTTAACTTGATATAGAGTATTTACCAAAAATATCCAGCAAACCTAAATTGTAAGATAATGCCTAAGAGACATTGCTTCTGAAAATTAGGAACAAGATTATTGCCCGTAGACACAGTAAGCCCCTATCCAGCACAGAATGATGTTTAAAGAATATAAAAAGTATAACAATTTTAAAGAAACAAATTGTTGCTATTTATAGATGATATAATTTTCTACATGGAAAGCCACTACAAGAAAATTATTAGAAATAAAGGGAATTAGCAAGTTGGCTCAATTTAAGATTAATATATAAAAATTATTTCTATATATAAACATATAATATTTAAATAGCAGTAGAAAGTGAAGTCCCAATACATTAATCTAAAAAACTATGTGCAAGGCCTTTATGTGGAAAATCATAAAACTTTATTGAATGACATTAGCAAAGACAATTGGAGAGATCTGTCTTATTCATGGATTAGAAGGCCTGACTATAGCAGAGATACTAATAGTCTCCCAAATTGGTTAATGAACTCAGTACAGTTAAAATAAGTGTACTATCAGGGTTTCGATTTTGATTTTTGAAAGTTGGTTATCTGATTCCAAGCTTTATATCAAAGAAGAAAGGCCACGTATAGTCAAATTCTACTAATTAAGACAGCAGAGTTTTGGTTCCGATATGGTCAAATAAACCCATGGAACGGCAAGATTGCTTAGAAATAGAGCCCTACTTGTTCTGTGACAGAAGTAGCATTCCAGATCTCTGGAGAAATGATGTAATATTCAATAAATGGTCCTATAATAATAGTTTCTTAGGATAAAGAAATAAAGAAATGGGGCCTCTGCTTCATACCATTCACAAGAATCAAGTCCAGATGTTTTATATATTTAAATACAAAAGAATAAACTTTAAAACTTTTAGAAGAAATGTTGAGTGCCTTAAGGTTTTAAAAATTTATTCATCGTAAGACACCATATACAAAGTGAAAAGACAAAGCATAAACAGAGAGAAGCTGTTTCTGACATACATAATTGGCATAGGATTAGTTTCCCATGTATATGAAGAACTCCCACAATTCAGTGAGAATTGAAAAAGACAAACAGCCCGCTAGAAAATTAAGCAAAAGAAATGAATAGGTGCTTACTGAACAGATAAATGGCTAATAAATATGAAATTGCAAATAAATATGAAAAGTCTTTTTAATAATCGGGAAATACAAATTAAATTCTCAATGAGTTATTTTTATACTATTAGATTGGCTCTAGATTACTGCTAAAGTTACGGATCAAAGTGAGCACTGTCTATGGGTGTCTACAGTCATGACTCGACTGTGGACAATAGTTACACTATCTTGTAAGATCGAATATTTGTATGTCCTTTGAGCAATTTCTCTCCTACAGATATATCTTAGAGAAGTTCTTGCATATGTGAACCCAGAGAAATGTATAAAAATATTTATAGCAGCATGGAAACAACCCAAATGAACATCAGTAGGTAAATGGATTTATCAGTGTGATAAAACCATATACTGGGGGCTTCCCTGGTGGCGCAGTGGTTGCGCGTCCGCCTGCTGATGCAGGGGAACCGGGTTCGCGCCCCGGTCTGGGAGGATCCCACATGCCGCGGAGCGGCTGGGCCTGTGAGCCATGGCCGCTGAGCCTGCGCGTCCGGAGCCTGTGCTCCCCAACGGGAGAGGCCACAACAGAGGGAGGCCCGCATACCACAAAAAAAAAAAAACAAACATACTGGAATATTTTCCAGCAATGAAATGAGTGTCTCATAGCTATATGCACCAACAAATATTAAGTGAGAAAAAAAGTAGGCTGCACAATTCTATGTGTAGTATAATAACCAACTTTATAAAATTCAAAACCAAAATTAAACAATACATTTAGGGATACGTATAAATAATAGGATTGTGAAAGCAAAAGCAAGGGAATAAAACATTCAAAATCCAGAATAGTGAATGTATATATGGAGGATTATCGAGGAAGGTTAAATGGAGTCGGTGAATTTTTAAGTTCACTGTAACATTTATGTGCATTTTATTATTATGCTTCATAATTTATATGCCAATATTGTTTTAATTACATCAAAATAACAAAATTTAATAAAATGTTGGAACTACAATGACAGATTATTTAGGAAATAATGGCTCAGGAAAAACTATATATTCACACTTTGTTTTTTCAGTTAAGCTCTTCTCAGACTGAAGTTAATGGGTTTGAATTCTTTTGTTAATAAATAAGAAAAATGAAGATAAATGGACCATGTATTCAACTCAGGGAGTTCAAATGAAAGCAGCAATAGAATGGAAGAATTAATTAATAAGCGTGAGGCAAATAGTTCAAAGATAAAAATAAAGTTAGCGGAACAAATATCAGAGCTTAAACGTTTCTGCAGAGGCAGATAGGGCTATGCAACAAGGTCAGGCAACTACAAAACGTCCAGTGGACCTTCATCTGGAGGTGCTCCTGTGGGGAGCTGAATCCCCATGTAGGAAACTTCTATGCAGAGAGATGGGTAAAACCTCTCAGGAGGCTCTGGGCCATAGCACGTGGTACACTGTGGGTTACAGGGACTGGAGAACTTGGTCCTTCATTCTGGCCGCAGGTGGGTAGGACTGGGGTGGTGGGTTCATAGGCAGGGAGTCTCTGGTCAAAAACAACCTTTTCTTTACCCTACTGTCCTATTGTCCCCCACGAACGTGCCATTTCCATCAACATAAAGCTAGCAAGCTTTTGTGGAATTAGTCCATTAATTAAAATTTCAGTACATTATTTATTGCCAGATATCTAAAGCCAAAAGTGAAATTGGACAACGGAAAAAATCTTTAAACTCCTACCCCTTGCATTTTGCAGTGGATTGTCCTACACACAGGAAAAAAGCTTACCCTTTCTAAGAAACATTAGTATTCCACTGTGATGCTTCAGAGGTTTTGCAAATATTTATTTACTTCAGACTTTAATGTAGTCGTCTCATAATTGACCAGGCCACCAGAAGGGGAAAGTGCATGGTTGGAAGGGGGCATTTAAGGATAGATCACAAGCAAGACATCTTTCTCTTCATTTCAATAGAGCACCTCTACTCTCATCTGTTTTGTATATTGGGGTTCTTCATGATATTTCCTAGCATAAGAGTTTTCATCGTTAAAAAAATTTTGAAAACCAGTGTTCAATTGCACTTTACCTGTAAGAATTGAGTTCCTTGCTCAATAAAAGTATTAGCAAGAGAATGAGAGAATAGATGAATGAAGTGGTCCTGTGGTAAGAACATGTAATGGAGTCAATTTTAATTCAGCTTGATATTTAAATTGTCATTAAATTTGATAGCACAATATAATACAGAGGCATGAGATTTAGGGCAGGTTTTTTGCTGGGCCCGATTTCCCATCTGAGCTATTGGTTTCTAGAGATTCGTCTTTTGAGGTCATTTCACATAAATGGAATCATATCATATAGTCTTTTGCATCTGACTTTTTAAAAACTTACATAACACCTTTGAGGTTTATCAGTGTTGTAGTGCGTATCAGTATTTTGTTACTTCTCATTAAAGAATAGTGTTCCATTGTGTTTTTTTTAACTTTTTATTTTGTATTGGAGTATAGTTGGTTAACAATGTTGTGACAGTAACTGGTGTACAGCAAAGTGATTCAGTTATACATATACATGTATCTATTCTTTTTCAAATTCTTTTCCCATTTAGGCTGTTACATAATATTGAGCAGAGTTCCCTGTGTTATACTGTTGTGTTTTTATTTTTTTATAAATTTATTTATTTATTTATTTTTGGCTGCGTTGGGTCTTCGTTGCTGCATGCGGGCTTTCTCTAGTTGCGGCGAGCGGGGGCTACTCTTGGTTGCGGTGCGGGGGCTTCTTATTGTGGTGGCTTCTCTTGTTGGGGAGCACGGGCTCTAGGCGAGTGGGCTTCAGTAGTTGTGGCTCGCGGACTCTTGAGCGCAGGCTCAGTAGTTGTGGTGCACAGGCTTAGTGGCTCTGCGGCATGTGGGATCTTCCCGGACCAGGGCTCAAACCCATGTCCCCTCCATTGGCAGGTGGATTCTTAACCACTGCGCCACCAGGGAAGTCCTAGTTTTTATTTCTTAAAGAATTCTTACTGTTAATTCATTATAATCATATTTTCTTTTGTGTCTTTCAACATGTTTTTATTTGCTGCTCTAAACCCTGTGTCATCTTGGTGTCTCTGATGTATCTTCTCTTGGTTATGGATTACATTTCCATGATTTTTTGCATATTTGATCATTTTTCATTGCCTGATGGCAGTTCTGGAGGCTGTATTGTGAATCTGAATTTTGTTGTCTTCCTTTAGAGAATGTTGGCTTCTGTGCTGGCTGTCATTTTATTTACCGGTGGTTCTGCTTGATTCTTTCAAGGCTTGTTTTAAATTTTTGTTACCACAGGTTATTAGCAAGGTGAGGTTTTTCTAAGGTCTCAGTTGAATACTCAGCGTGTTTAACAAGGTCTCCTTTCTCTGGATTGTCAGAACTCCTTGTCTCCCAGCTCCGTGCAGTTTTCGCACTCTCCATTCAACCTACAGCTTCCAAAGTACTATTCTCTATCACATCTCCTGGAATCTCATCCAGTGAACATTTTAGTATTCGGCCGAAGACTTCAGGGTACCACTAAGCAGGTCTCTGAAACTTTTTTTCTGGACAGCTCCACCCTCTTCATTAGTCTCCCTGGCAAATTCTAGCTGCTTCAGCAAACCCTAGCTTCAGTCTCCTGCTCCTCAGCAAAGTGAGTCTGTGATGCTCTGCTTGGGCCCCATCACCCTGTGCTTAGTCTGGAAAGTTCTTTTGGGCAGAATGCCAGTGTGATTATAGAGCTCATTTCATGCATTTTCCCTCTCTTCAGGAATCAGAATCCTGTACTACTTGTCTCACATCTGAAAAACAGTTGTGTCTTTCATTTTGTCTAGGTTTAACATTATTTGTAGAAGGACTAGTTTGATACCAGTTATACCATCATGAGTGGATGTCAGAGTCCTCAGTCTGTTTTAAGTTGGAAGTTTACTTATTATCAGTATCTCATCCTTTATTCCAGTCATTTGTGTTTCCTTCTCTTTGAAAAGTATATCTATTTGTTTCCTTTGACCACTTTTCTTCTGTGTTTTTAGTGTTTTCTTATTGGCTTGTCAGTGTTCTTTACCAATAAATGAACACTGACCCCACCATATGTTATGCAGGTATTTGCTACTTTGTTGTTTGACTTTTAATGTTGTTTGTTAATGTTGCATTTTAGTACGGAAATATGAGATTTTTATAAATATTACTTATAAATCTTTTATGGCTTTTGGGTTTTATGTTATATTAGGAATGCTTTCTCAACTCTAAATTAAAAGTTCTCTTTTATTTTTTTCTGTTACTTTTTTGAATTCAGTTTCGATTATTAAATCATTGATTCACCTGGAATTTATTTGATTTTAAATTGTGAGAGTAGGATTTATTATTTTATGAATACTCAGTAGTGCCAGTACTGTTGAGTGAATGTTCTCTCTTTTCTCCATTGATATGAAATGCAATCATATTACTTTTCTGTGTATTTTTGTGTGGATTTCAGGCCTCTTCATTTTTCCCTTCAAGTTTATTTACTCACATGCCAGTGCCAAACTTTTAATTTTTGTAGTATTGTTAGTTATGTCTTTAAATGTTTGATTGGGATAATTCTCGCTTCTAGTTACTTTACCTTTTTTAAAAGGTTCCTTACTATTTTGATTTCTTTCCATGATAACTTTGTAATTAGGTTGTCTAGTTTCAGAAAACACACTGAGTGCTTATTCTTATCTCAATTACTTTGAATTTATAGATTAATTTAGGAAGAATCAACATTTTATGATTTTGAGCTTTTCTATCTAAAAACATGTTATGACTCTCCATTTGTCTATCTGCCTGATTCAGTGTCCCTTGATAGTGTTTTAAGCATGTCTTCACATAGACCTTACAGAGTTCTCATTATATTTATTCCTAAGTATCTCATCTTTTGTTGCTATTGTAAATGGGATTGTCTCTTCAATTCCATCTTCTAAGTGGCTATTACTCTCTTACACTGAATGTTTTTCTTTTTGCAACAAATTTTAATCTGTGATATTCATAACCTTCATCTAAATGCTGTTCCCTGTTTCTGTCTGCTTTTCTCACTGTCATTCACACAGATATCGATTGAGCACTGGTAGATGTCAGCCACTGAGATGGACTCTGGGTATATGATGCAGAAGATGTAGTCCATACCCTCAAGCACCAGTAATTTTATTGTCCCTCTCATCTAAATTAATTTACATATTCATTCATTCAGAAAGTACTGAATGTATTTCAAACGCTGTGATAAGCATTAAAGGACCCACAAAAAAAGCACCCTGTTCAATTCAACTATATATATTCCAATAGTGTGTGTGTGTGTGTGTGTGTGTGTGTGTGTGTGTGTGTGTGTGTGTTACGCGGGCCTCTCACTGTTGTGGCCTCTCCCGTTGCGGAGCGCAGGCTCCGGACGCGCAGGCTCAGCGGCCATGGCTCACGGGCCCAGCCACTCGGCGGCATGTGGAATCTTCCCGGACCGGGGCACGAACCCATGTCCCCTGCATCGGCAGGCGGACTCTCAACCACTGCGCCACCAGGGAAGCCCCCAATAGTTTCTAAATGTACTTTTCATTCCATTATAATTTCTTTCTTTGAGGAACTTGCTGTCTAGCTGGGGAGAAACATTTTGCGTGAAAAGATAAGTAGTACTACAAGATGATATTTCAAAAATGGAAGGCATAAAGGGAAGCTCTCAAAGGAGAAAGAAGTGAGTGGAAATGTGCACTTTGAGTGAAGTGGAGGCTGTTGGGAAGATGAGGAGGAAAGACCACCTTGGCTTGAAAGAACAGCAGGAACAGAGGTCAGAGGTAGGAGTGAAGGAGGAGGTGCATGGTGCCAAGAATATGCATCCTGGCTTGACAGGTGGGTCTGTGTTGGCAGGCAGGGTGTGGAGGACCTTGAATGCTGGGTTGGACTCTGACTTGGTCAAGTAGGTGATGGCACAGTGCTCGGGCTCTCTCTTGGCAGTGAAGGGACATTATGTCTGTGATACTGAGCCAAGATTAGGCTGCCCCACTTGTGGGATGGAGATTGGAGGCAGAGAGAACTGACAGGAGGCTGAAACAGTAATTGTAGGTATGTGGTGATACAAGCCAAAACTGGAACGGGAGAGGAACTGCTGTAGCATACAGAGTCATTCAAGAGACACGGCAAAAGGGCACAGGCATTTGGGCGGAGAGGGAAGAGATAGCCTTGCTACCAAGCTTTCAAATCTCAGGAAAATTCATTATGCCTTTGACCTTTTCCTGAAGATGTCAGTCAGGGAGTCCTATTCTCTGAATCGAATTAACATGTAAAGTTGGGGAAGTGAAAGTATTCATATGTTAGAATAATCCTAGTCATACCCTTTGTGTATTGATATTAATACTATATGTTTTAGTCTTTATAGTTAGAATACAATGATTAGAATTTTGCTAGCCAAGGTAGGTGGGAGGTGACATCTGAAGGACAGTCTCCTTTGAGAGATATCAGTTGAATAACTCCTCCATAGTAGAACTTGTGTTTACTGGATGTCAGAATGTTAGTGCTGATTGCTTTGGAAACTTAGCAGCAAAGTAGATGCATTTCTTATACTAGAAACAAGAACTTTGCACACATTGCCAACGGAGATGAAGCTTAGGGGCAAAGCATGTATTGGGGGTGTTTAGGGGGAGAAAAGATTGTGCCAGGAAGGGTGATGGTGCTGGCTTTTGGGTCATCACGTTATTAGTAGGATTTGGTTCCACTACCAGAGGAGACCCACCTATTAATTGTGAAACACTGGGCCAAGCAAGAGAATGAAAGCATAACACACCCTACCATCTAGATACTCCCAGTCTTCAGAAAGATCCTGTTACTGTCCCCTTGTGCCCAATGAAATATTCTCTTACCAACCAACTGGTGATGTGTGACAGAGAACCCAGCAGGGCAGTGAGAAATGAGCAGTTGTTGAAAATAGATGATCAAATGCTAAAGTGCTTGTAGTGAAGTACTTTTTGAAAATTCTATTGATGACTTTAACAGTAGAAGAAATAGGAAGGCAGCAGATTTATCTACACTGTCAGTAAAAGAAAGAGAGATAGGATGGTAATTTTGAGGGACCACCAAAGCCAGTGGAAGGTTTCCTTTGGATTGAGAAATTGGCTTAGTTGAAAACAACAGATGAAAGGGAGAGAGGAAGGAAACTTATGTGAAATTGAATAACTCAGAAGTGAGGGTGGGGGCGGGGAAGTGGGTGGAAGGTTTGGAGAAAGCAGAAGGGTATGGGATAGCAGTCCTGCTTTTTTTTTTCCTCATAACATTCGGTTTCTCTCTCTCTCTCTTTTTAAAAAAAATTTATTGGAGTGTAGTTGATTTACAATGTTGTGTTAGTAGGAATGAGAGACTGCTTTTGCTCTGAGACCTCCAGGAAGGATGACCAGAGTATGTCATTTTCTCAGCTCCATTTTCTGTCTCCTTGATTTTCACATGCTCCTGTACCAAAGCCATCCCAATTAGATAAGCAAAGCCAGCACTTAAATGTCTCACAAGCTTCCAAGTAGTATTTTCTTGGTATCAAGCTTCCTCACAGCTGAGACACTTGAAACTTTCTTCAGGGTGGAACAAACCTCACCAAAGTGTCAGAATGGAATACAGTTTACTTGGTGTTACAGAGGTTCAAACTTAACTCTGAACAGAAGCCTTACTCACTGCTAACAAATTTGTAAGTTTCAGATCATGATAAAAAAATAAAGTGCTATCAATTTACAATTTAATTTTTTATAAGATGTAAGATATCTGTATCTTTTCCAATCATAAAAGCAACACATACTCATTACAAAAATTTATATAATGAGGAAGTGTATGAAGGTAAAAGCAAACCCAGGTGACCTGGGTTATCCATGTACGTAGAGCTTTCCAAGCAGAAGTAGACAGTGAGGAAGAATCCAGGTCTGGAGTTAGCTTGCCTGGGTTTACGCCTTACTTACAATTCTCTGGGAGGTCCCCACTTTCTCATCTGCAAACTAATGGGAATAATAACTGGGTGGCCATGGAGGATTAGATGAGATGTGTGTAAAGATAAAGTGTGTAAAACAGCACTGTGCTGAAAAACTAGCAAGTGTTTAATAAAAAAAATTACCCTTAAATGCCTGTAGTATATATGCTATTATACTATATGTATTATTTATTAACTTGGTTTTCCATATTCTATGCTGTAGACATGTTTCTGTATCAGTAGATGTAGCTCTACTTCATCTTTTTTAATGGTTTCAAATCTCATTAGTCCCCTCCCCACATAGGCTTTTAAAGAAGCCTGTTAACTATGACAGTAGTTAACTATTATTATTGCCTTGGCTAAATTATCCAACAGAATTTTTATTTTTTTAACTGAAGTATAGTTGATTTGCAACATTGTGTTAGTTTCAGGTGAAGAGCAAAATGATTCAGTTGTGTGTGTGTGTGTGTGTGTGTGTGTGTATAAACTGAATCATACATATATTCTTACATTCTTTTCCATTTTAGCTTGTTACAAGATATTGAATATAGTTCCCTGTGCTGTATATACAGTGGGTCCTTGTTGTTTTCCAACAGAATTTTTAATGAAAATTGTGACAGTGGGCATCCTTTCCTTGTTCCTGCCCTGAATGCATATGCCTCTACTGTTGATTGGCCAGTTATATAAATGGACAGTGGTCAGATCCTATATGAAAATAGACTTCTGACTTAGAACCTCTGCAGCAACCATTCCAGGACCCCAGACCATCAGCTCTGTAGCACTTGGCCCAAGTCGGGCAGGACTTGGTCAGTAACTGCCGGTTTCCTTAATTTTTACCCCTGCTTTCAACTCAGGACCAGCCACAGAAAGTCAAATGTGCTCCCCCAAACAATGACAAGGTACCTTGCTTTTAGTTAACCCACCTCCAGCTTCCCCATGCCAACAGCCTCCAATCAGTGTGTTTGCGAAGCCTTTCTGTCTTTTCACTATAAAGCTGTCTCTCTCCTGCCTGCCTGCCTGCCTGCCTGCCTTTGAGTCTCTGCTACACACAAGTGATGCTGGCTGACTCCTTTGCTACAGCAGGCTCCGAATAGCCTCTGCTTGGTCTCATTTGGGTAATATTTGTTTATTCCCACACACTGTTAAGTGTGTCTTCTACTAATGGTTTTTCTAATGATTAATCAGCTATGAATTTGTAGACTGAGCCCTTCTTTGATCTTGTTGTAATGTCAGTTATTCAACACATGTTTGTTGAGTACCCAGTATGAGCCAGGGACTGTGCTAGGCTTAGGTGAGATAGGAATAGCCCCAATAGATGTGTTTCCTGCTCTTTTAGAATTTATGGTCTAGTAGGGAAGACAGACAACTCATCAGATAAGTACACACCTTGATTGTGGCGTGAAGGACAATGGTAAAAGAGCTTCAGGAAACTGAGGGTGAACGGGGAGGAAACCCAGAAGTGTGGGGTGTCCTGTAAGCCAAGAAGGCGGCAGCATTTCTAGAAGGTCAGAAGTGTCAAGAGCCATGAAGAGGTCAAGTGCAAGGAGGTAAAGAATGAGTATTACGTTTTTCTGTTTTTAACCAGTATTCCTCATATATTTTCTTCTATGGTTGTTTCTGCCAGCTTCATCGTTTACATTAATATTTAAGTGAGTTTTTGCAAGTTCCTTTATAGCTTGAATTGATTTCCAATGTGACTTCAGACTTTTCAGAAATTCAATATATAAAAGCTACATATAAAATTCTTCGTGAGGATTTTGGCCAGACAGGTGAAAAGGAACCCTGAGGCCAACTAGCTGTAATGAGAGTCAGCCAGAAAGAAGACATGGCCCCAGGAGAAACCTTCCCTGATCCTCTTGACCGGCTCTGCAGTCTCTCTGGTTTCACATCTCACGTCACTTCATTGGTATCGCTCGGTGGCATTTGACATCTTCTGCTTTGTGTTAGATGTGTTTTGTCTAGTGTCTCCTCATCCCTGATTTGTGGCCACTTACCCAAACCACAAAGGGAGGGACCCCTCCACCTGTGCCTCTATAAACATCAGGAGTGCTGCCTTGTACTCGACAGGTGCTCAAGGATTACTTTTTTGGACTTGAGTTCAGGTGATGAGGATCTAGTGATAGCTATCACTAAGAAGAACAAATTCTAATAACTGTTTAGAAAAATCTTGATGAATTTATTCAATTAGATGTTTGAAAAGAATGATGGGGGAGGATACATGCTAAGTTCCAAATTTCTTTTTTTTTTCTTTACCATCATTATTGGAGTATAATTGCTTTACAATGGTGTGTTAGTTTCTGCTGTATAGCAAGGTGAGTCAGCTATACATATACTTATATCCCCATATCTCCTCCCTTTTGCGTCTCCCTCCCACCCTCCCTATCCCACCCCTCTAGGTGGACACAAAGCACCGAGCTGATCTCCCTGTGCTATGCGGCTGCTTCCCACTAGCTATCTATCTTACATTTGGTAGTGTATATATGTCCATGCCACTCTCTCACTTCATCCCAGCTTACCCTTGCCCCTCCCCCTGTCCTCAAGCCCATTCTCTACATCTGCATCTTTATTCCTGTCCTAATCCGAGGTTCTTCAGAACAGTTTTTTTTTTTTTTTTTAGATTCCATATATGTGTGTTTGTTTTTCTCCTTCTGACTTACTTCACTGTGTGTGAAAGTCTCTAGGTCTACCCACTGCACTACAAATAACTCAATTTCATTTCGTTTTATGGCTGAGTAATATTCCATTGTATATATGTGCCAC